>NW_020897746.1:2874352-3241806 GCF_003984885.1 Neopelma chrysocephalum | reverse complement strand
GGAACCCTGGCACACAGGGTGGGAGCAGGGCAGGAGGGCGGCGGTGGCTTCCCCGCGGTGCCGCGTTGGGTTGGAAGGTTGGGTTGGAAGGAGGGGGGGACGGGCAGGTGTGGCTCTGGATGGATGATGGAGCTTGCTCCAGGGCAGGATTGTCCTGCAGAACTGGGGAAATCTGAAGCATTGCTCTGAGCTATGTCTTGTACCATGATGAAATATGGAGAATGGCTTTGTGCTGTTGTGTTCCTCTGGAGGAGAGCTGTGTGCTGAAGGCACTTGGGTAAAGTGAGCCCCTGCAGGGCCATCACAGGCCTTTTGAAAATGTGTTTTATTTTAATAGCAGGATTTGTGACTCCTGTTCTAAGCATTTTTCTTATTTCTCTTTTCTACGTGTGTATTCATTATACTTTTACCATTTTATTCCCAAAATTTGTCATTGGAATGACCCACTGAAAGGTGTAGGAGGGTGGGTGGCCATCAGGTAGTATGAGAGCTTGAGCTGAGCTGGGTTAGAGGGACTGCCAAAGCAGGCAGTGTGGAAGAGGGAATGGCCACTGCATTTCTCCTTCTCCTGAGACCTTCTCCTTGCCTAGATAAACAGGAGGAATTAAATCTGAGACAGGAATTAAATCTAGTTCCCCAGCAGTGCAGCTGGAACAGACTCTTTCACTCACTCCTTCCCCTGCGTTGCTCCTGCAGTGGTGTAACAGCTCTGTGGGATGAAGTGAACAGGGAAACCACTCTGCTCTCAAAAATAGAGCTGGCAAAAGAAAAATTAATTGAGCCTACATGTGTTTTCATCACCCAGCTCACTGCTTAGCAGTGGCATGAGTGGAGGGGAGCAGAAAGGGCTGTTTGCAGCAGCAGTGCTCAACAGACCCGAGTCTGACTCTGATCTCACCTCCTTTCTTTAACTTGCTTGGATTGTTCAAACCCATTTTGCTTGTGATGGTTGCTGTGCCTTCCCTTCCCTAATGTACAACAGGGAGGAGAGTTTGCTGCCCTGTTGCCACTTAGACTTTTCCCTTTTAGGGCTCAGGAAGGAAATTCTGGTTCTGTGCCAAACTGGCAAGAGGTTTGAGAGTTTATTTTTCTCTTCTGGCAGCTTCAGGGTGGCACAGTGGAATTGGTGGTAGCAGATTCCCAGAGGTTAGCAAAAGGATCAGCTTCTTGCTGCTTGTGGTTAGTGGAGATTGGAATTGCCTGCTAGAGGTGACAAAGGGAATTCAGGTTTATTGTCTGGTACATCTGGAGAGGGTAACCTGGTATTTCTACTGTTTCTGTGTTCTGATGTCTCTCACCTGGGCAGCCTCTGCTGTCTGGTTCTTCCCACCTTGTCAGGGAAGGGAATGACATCCACGTGGGTGGGGGGAAGTGCCCACTGACATACTTGGAGTCCTTCTAACTTTCCCTGAAGCCAGTTAGGTGAGTCCTTGGAGGAGCAAGGAAGGGATGAGGAAGAAAGGGAGAGTTATTAGTTGACTGATAGAGTTGCAACTTACTTTTTAAAGTCTGTTTATGTTCACTGTACACTTGAATGCTGCTGTTCATGCAGGCCCACGTACCTCAAGGAACTGGGGAGGGTGTTCATGGAGACTGGAGGATGCAAAGCCGTGCTCTGCTCCGCCTGGCAGCGGGCAGGTGTGGTGCATTGGGGCAAGTCAAGACATGATCCTTTGAGTAGCTTAAAAAAATACCCCCACTTGGTTTGACATAAACAGTTTCTTTATGTTAGGAAATCCTGGTACAGTATCACATAAACTCCCACGACGAGGCAGACGGGTGAAGACACCTTAGACATGTTTCATCCTCGGCACGTTGCCCTCCCCGCTAATCCCTGAGCCTCCCAATGGGAATGGGCCTGAAAGAATTATTTGTGGACTTTGATAAGTTAAAATACTTCATTAAAAGGATTAACATAAAACAGTGACTACTGTATGAATGGGGCTGTGAGGACAATGACAAAATTCCTGGGGTTTTCTGTTTTGTTTTACTCAAACACAATGTGCAGTTGCAGCGTGGAATAACTCGGGTGGCATCACACAGACATTGTGTTGCTGGTTTGACTTACACAGGTAGCAGAAGAATAAGAAAAAATGGAGAAATGCAATTTCATTGTAAACTGAGCTTTTGTTTGATACAGTGAGGGCAACACTTGGGATTCTGAACTTCCTGGTGCGATGAGGGTTTTTTTGTGGGTGGATTTTTTTTTCCTCTTCAGAAAAGATCAACGTTGAAATACCGCATAACTGACAAAATATTGTTTTAGCTTATAGTCCATAAAATGGGAAATGTCAGGGAGAAATTTGCTTCTTTTTGCTTTCCAGGATCATTTTCATCCAGTTCCATAGTTTTGAATGTTCTCTAATTAAAAGGTTTATGGGAGCTAGTCATGTCATGTAACCATATACTTCTTAAATGTCCTTTTAAAATAATTTTTAAGTCTCTCTGTGTGCCAGAGAATTAGCAAGCATGGTATGAAGATGATGTATCTGACCCAGCAGTTTTTCAACACTGAGCCATGTGTGCTGCTTCCTGATGGAATACTTCCTGAACATTTGCTCTTCCAGTAGCTGCTGTTTGGATGACCTCCTCTTTCCTCTTGTCTTTGTGCAGAGAGAGGAATTGCTCATGCAAGTAGCAATAAGAAAGCATTAACTGTCTCTAGAACAATTTATTGGGGTTTGTTTTCATTTCATTCTGCCTTTCTGTCTCTTGTTTTCCTTAATGGAGATAAACTGAAATTACAGAGGCCAAGCTGACTATGCATTTCAGGGAATTTGAACAACACAGTATTCATCACTGTAGGGAACTGATAGCCACTACCCAGGCAAGCTTGATATTATCAGTGTAATTAATATCCTTATGCTGAAGCAAAGCTATCTTGAATTAACTTTTCAGCCAGTATTTATTTCCGGTTTTGCCTGGAGTCAATAAATAATGTAATGAAGAGTTTCAGGGTTTGAAAGGAATAATTTTCTGCTTAAATGATTCTCCTGAAGTGATGTTTATTTGTTGCTGAAGTTAATTGAATGCTGGAGGTGGATTTCTAAAGCTGTAGACTGCCTGTCCTGGGATATGTTCTCCCTCTCTTGTGTGGCACATCTTTGAACAGCAGTTCTTTTGAGGCAGGAGAATTACCCTGTGCGGGGTCACCAGACTTCATGCATGAAGAAATCATTTTGTACAATCATCCTTCTGTATCTACAGGTCACCCTTTAAAAAAAACAGCTTTGCAGTTTGTCTTGCAGGTCACTTTTGAGCAGGATTTGCATATTGTTGTCTGATTTTTGTTCCTTACAGGATGTGACTGTTCTTGTGGAGAAAGCTGCAGGTTTCCGTTGCTTAACTTTGCCTCGTGTTTAAGCCTTACCCAAGACTTGCTGTGTGTTTGGCTATTGAGAAACTGTATTTCCAAGTTTTAATTTGAAATTGCACTGTCTGAGTCTCACATTGGAGATGGTCTTTATGCCCAAGTTTTAAACTCCTGCCATATTTAAACCAGAAAACCTCTCTGTGCAGTCAAACATATTTACGTATTCCTTGATCCAGTGGGATGGCCACTGTCCATTTGTGCTGTGGAAAGTCCACAGCAAACGAGAGAAACAAGGAAGTACGAGGTTATTTCAACTCAGATTTTAGTTTAGCCTTGTATTTCTAAATAATAATCTCCTTAGAGGACGTGCTGCCTGTTCTGCTTGGGAGGCTAAATGTTGAAATAATGGCATTGCACATTTCTTCTCATATATTTGGTACTAATGCTCAGTATTTTATTTCCTCAGTGCATTGGTTATTGCTGCAGTATTTGATCGGGACGTTAATTGCAGAAGAGCTGCTTCTGTAAGTTACCACATTTCAACTTACATGACTCTGTTAGTTTTTGTTTGTTTTCATTTAATTTAAAAATTTGTAGACTTGACTATGTAGAACTACAATAGAGGAGCTGTGAGCAAAAAAAGTGCTTTTTGAAATCCTTAGAAGTACTGTGTGAATTTAGATTTTAATTGGAATAATCCACAGATGCACATCTTGACTTATGGCCACAGTTAACAATCTGCTGTATTCTTGTCATGGTGGTTAAGATAAAGTATCTAAGGAAGGGTTGTTTAGCATTTTCTAGTCACAATATCACAGACAAAAGGGTCCTACATAAAACACAGACATTGGCTCCTTTGCAGGTCACCGAGCTGGTGAGTTTTATGAGGCAACATTTTTCTGATTGTACATCAGCTGTTACTCTCTGATCATGGTAATTTCTAGAATAATGTCTCTCTTTCAAACATATTTTCACTAATTGTATAAAACTCTTTCCCATAGGACCGGGAGTTTTTAAAAGGAAGTGATAAATCCATTAGGCAGATTTGTTATGTAGTTAATAGCACTGACACCAAATTCTGTGGAAACTTTCTGCAGAAAATATTTATGCTGATGAGAATTGGGAAGAATGTTCCTAAGAGAAGGGAATGTTGGAGAATTACAGAATTTTATAGTCATAGAATTTAAGAAGAAGAAAGAATGTGCACATTATCTTTGAGAATTTGTCTGTGTCTTGTATATATTGAACTTGCTTTCTTAAAAAAAAAAAGAAGGAAAGAGGTATTAGTTGTCTCAACAGAAAAACCAAATTATCTTATGCAAATGTAAAAAAACCTCACCCTGTAACTGTATGAGCTCAAACCAGACCCAAGGAGTGTCTGCCAAAGCACCAGGTGTCTGTTCCTGACAATAAATGTCACTGTGAATGTGTTAAAAAAAAAAAAGGCAGTCTTTTCAATGTGTCCATTAACAGATCTGTCTGATTTTTTTTGACTGAAATTTTGAAAGCTAATGCATTTATAGCACAGGAAGGGTTTCTCAGGGATACCTGGATAGCATCCTTATTTTTCCTGGCCACACCTCTGCTGGAGAGATGAAGCTGCTGAATGAAGCTGCAGAGTAATTGCTGGGGAAGTGAGTCAGTGGTTGTGCAACCCCAGCACAGCTCGGGGGTCTGGAGGCTCTGAAACCAAAGCCAAGGGGCTGGAGGTTGCTGAGCACTCACAGAACACATTCTTCACGTATGTACAAACAGTGAATATCACTAATGCTACTCCTCCTGAACTTCAACTCCTAAATTTAGGTAGAATTTGCTGTTCTTGGCTAATGTAAGTCACTTTATTCAAATCAATTCCTTAGAGGGATTTGCTTTCCTGAGAACTGCAACAAAACATTAAGGAGCGCAGGTGGTGGGAAGTGAATTATTTATTTATTTATATAGAAATTTCCTTTGGAATCAGGGATCATATATAAATAGAAATCTAAAACACAATTGCCACTACAAGTGTACTGCTTAGCTTTAGTAACTTCATCTGATTGTCCTGTGTGATTTTCAGTATGTTTCTACACTTAAACATAAACCAATATTTTGACCATGAATTATGGTGCTAAACCAGCCACATTCACTAAATCTATGAACTTAGTGCAGCCTGTGTATCTGTATTTCTAGTGAGTATAAAACCCAGCATATTTTCTCCTCACTTTCCTCTTCTGCTGTAGCCCAAGTACTTTCTGATTTACAGCTGGTCAAAATTTGGAATTGCTGTTTCATGGGTAGTTATGAAAGTACCAAAACCTTTTCTCTTATTTTAGAAAGGCAAAGATATATTTTGTGTTTGGCAGGCATTCCTATGATTTTGAAGAAAAATACCTGGGAGTCCTAAATATTTCCAATCATTCCTACAGTTAAACACATATTTAAATAAACAACATGTTTTACTAGATTTTCCATCTATTACAATATGGAATATATTCTAATGCAGAGCACCAATAAAACAAAATAGAGAACAGAGACATTTTGAACCCTGAGGTTAAAGAGAATAGAACAAGACTGTGCTTTTGAAGCTCCACGAGCATTCTGGGCTGGCTTGTGCAACTATTTCATGAATAATCAGTATAAGGAATAATCAGATGAATAAGTGATGTTGAATTGGACTCCATTCAGCTCTGCCATCTCAAAGAGAGGAGGGTTTTTTTTTCCTCTTGGTTGAATGATAGTTTTTAAATTATCTGTTTTTAAACAAAATGTATTTAATGTTGTAATATTTTTTCAATTTTTGTGGGAAAGCAGAGTGTTCAGGTTACCAGGCTAAGTCAGTCACTTTGGTTCTGATCTCATGGAATCTTTATTTAATATCTTTGTATCCAGTTTTTCCATCTCCAGAAGGGGATTGCATAAAAATGAAAAATTATTCTTACAAAGCAGTTGAATTATTTGGCATCCTTTAGGAATTTGAAGTTGTTTGAAAATGTGACTGAATTAGTAACATTTTCAGTTACTGAAAATCTCCAAAGTATTACAAAGAAAAGTCTTTTGTGAAATGATAAAAAAGTGCTAAAGGAATATGGAGGGAATTCTGTGAACATTAAATGAGCCTTCTGTACAATGGGTGGTTTGCTGCAACATTCTCTGTAGGCCCCTATACATCTTTTTCCAGTTATTTTGCCACAGTATATTTCAGTCCCAGGGCTATGGGTTTATTGTGAGTAGGACAAAACTTTCACTGGTTTGCAACCAGATTTATGTTGCTTGGCTATGATTTTGAAAGAAAAAAAGCTTTACAGATTTCATACCATTTAGACACTTGTCTGAGCAGCACATTTTTAAAAGGAATTTTAATGCAGTGATTAAACTGTGAAATCCCTTGGATATGATGGAGAGTGTCATCTTCACTGAAATGTCCCTGTGCTGAGTAAAAGGGTCTCAATAGCATGAAGTATAGGATATGCCCTCCATAATATATTGAGGGTCTCAGTAACATTAAATATAGCATAAAATATAGCATATATCCTCAAAAATATATTGAGAGTCTCAACAGGATAAAGTGGGACCTAAAGCTGATGTGGAAATAGGAAGAAATAAATGATTCAGAGTGACATGAAATGATGTCCTGGCAAATCCTGACTGGGAGCTTGTGTTGGGAGCGAGGTGAGGAGGGGAAAGGCCTGTGCCAGTCTGGGCCCCATCATTCAGCAAAGAGCAGACCCAGGGCATCTCTGCAGCCCCAGCTCCTGCTCCAGAGGCGCTGGATGTGATGCCCAAGGCGATCCAAAGCCGGAGAGCCCGGGGGCACTGCTGGGAGAGGCAGGGGGGTGGGTGGGCTCCCCAACCTGTGCTACGTGTCCTGAGCTGGAGATGCCGTGAGCAGGAGCTGAACCTGCCCGGGCAGGTCTGCAGGGACTGAGCAGGATCACCCCAGGAAGGCTCCGAGAGGCTGCGGCTCCGTCCCGGCTGGTGCAGCCCTGGCTCCACCTGCGCAGTGTGTGCCTGGGGGAGCAGGCTCAACCTGTTGTTTCCACAGGTGGATTAGCACATGGGTGCTGTATTTATGAAGGAAATACAGGAGCTCTGTCTGTCCAAATTCTTGTGGTATTTCAGTAAGGATTGGGGCTTCCCCCCTGTCTGTTAAACATCAATTAACAGTTGCTGTCCGTCACTAGGGAGCTGTGTGTGCAGAGAGCGATGGTTCCTTGGAGAAATGTCCAGAAACTATCATCTCCCCTCCCTGAAAAGAGTTAAAATTTACAGAAGTTTTTATTAATACTTAGAATTACAGCCTTTTAAGGAATGAAAAATGATGAGTGGTTTTTTTTGAGAGAGGGAGAAAATTCAAGTAGGAAGTAGGGATTTAATTTGGTTTTATTCTGTGCACCGTACAAGTGCAGATTAATTTTATGGTTGTTTTTGTTGCATTTGGCAAGAATTTGAGTTTATTTAGAGCAAAACACAAGAAACATACATGAATTTTGTCTTAAAATTTCAGACATGTACCATGCAGATAAGTGCTGCAGTCTCAATGTTTTTTGCCTGAAGTTTTCGCTGACAAAGAATCAAAATTTGGCCACTCTCAGCAAGTGATGTTGAAGCCAGACAAGAGTGAGCTGTCTCAATTTCTGTTGTCTACAGGCACTGACTTTCAATCCCAGGGCGAAGCCTTGTGTCACTACTCCAAAGCACTTGTGTGGGTGTGACTGGTTTAATAAACCTGCATTCTTAAACCTACAGCTTTGGGAGCACCCGAACGAGGAGATGCAGAAACAGAAAAGCCCCGCGGGCTTGTTCTACTGACAGAGTTTACTTTATTTAAAACAGAAAAGCCATGGGTCATTTATATTGTTGTGTGTTTTGAATTCATCATCTGGTGTTTATCAAAAAGCAAACCTGACTCGTTTTGGTGTGTTTGTTCTCTGTTCCTTAGGCTGCCTTCCAGGAGAATGTTGGGAGACAGGTACGGTGACTTCCCTGCATCTTCATTCATTTGTGCCTCGGAGCTCACTGTAAACGTGGACTACCTGAAATCAAAATTAGACACCGTGGCTTTAGAAAAAAATTGAGTAAAAGAATGTCACAAAAATAATTGTTTTCATTATGAGCAACAAGTTCTAGTGGAATATTTCTCTGAGATGCGAGTTTGGTTTTAGTATTGCAGTTTCGGAAGAAGGGGAGCTTTCTGGTAATTTTCAGTCCTTCTGAAAAGCAATATCAGCATTTGTGACAGCCATGGTACACCCTGCAAACTGCAATGCTCTAAAAACAAGAAAAGTGTAGTGTTGTTTGTTTGTTTTGGTTGGGTTTTTTGGGTTTGTTTTGTTTCATTGACTTTCTTGTTTTCAGTAGAAATAGAACAACTGAAGTGTGCTGTGCAGTCATTGCTGTGGTTGGTAGTACCACAGTGAACCAGGTTTAAGAGTCTTCAACTCAATTTTTGGGTTTGCTTGTTGTACCATACAGATAGTTTGAGAAAGCTGGCACTTCTGAAGGTACCCAAGTGCTTTGAAAAAAGGTATTGTGGTAGGTTCTGATGTAACTTACCAACATGGAAGTGGTTAAAATGCTCAGACAACTTTGATTTTCAACCTGAGAGGAGAAGCAAGTAGGGTAAAGACTTGGATTTCCTGGTTTCTCATCAGGAATTAATAAACCTGAACATGCAACTGAGAGAGGAAGAAAAGGGGGGGGAATGGTTCAGTTAGTGACAGAGCAGGTCATGTGAGCATGGTTGAAGCAATTTTGTTATCAATAAACTGCTCTTTAAAAGGGATCTTCTGTGTTGTAAGACAGAATATTATTCCTTTAGAACTGTGGGTGTCAAGCAGTCTGTTTCTATCCAGTGTGTGCATTTCTAGATAGAAGTAGTTTAACAGCAGAGAAAGGGTGCAAGAAGACCCTGGAAGAGGGTAGGGACTTTTGGTGACCTGACCCAGGTAGGTCTGTGATAAGCAGAAGTCAGTGTGAAGTCTTGCCTGGGTCTGTAGTTCCTGCCCTGGAGAGGTTGGGCATCCCAGAGCAGCTCAGCCTGGTTCCACCACGTGAGGTGCTGAGGGAAGTGAATAACACCTTACCCTGGTGCCTTCAGCTCCAGGTGAGGGAGGGCTCCTGGGTGCTGCAGGTTTAAAGTGCTTCCATGTAGCAAAAATTTTGTGGAGTGTTTTGTTTCTTAATTAGAGGAGCACAGTCCAGGTTAGTTTACAGCCAGAAAGGTTCCTTGTGGACTCTGCTCTGACCCACAACTGAGATCTCTTGGTGTTGGTAGAACATATGGGACTTCAGCTTCTCTGTTGGCACATTAGCAGTGAAACAGTCAGTTTTCATGGCATAAAGGACACTGTCAGTCTCTCCTGCTGGTTCCTGCAGAAGTTCAGAAGTCCTAGGCACCATGCCTTGTGCCTAGGAAAATGGTTTCTTAATGAGCAGATCCACCCTCTGGAGTTCTGTTCCCGGATGCAGTGTGTTAAAAGAGACACCCTTTCTCTGAATTAGAAGGAGCAAAAACATATTTTCCAGCTGAGGTAACAATGCTGATAGTTAATAGGTGGAGAAGGAGGCTGCCCTCACTTACTCCCTGGTTCCTGCCTTCTTCACCTTTGTCATTCCACATGTCCCAAATCTGGAGCTTGCTCGTGGCCACTGAAGAAGCCACTGTAACTTACACTGTGTGGAAATGGAAGCTTTGAAAAACGTGGAGAATTTTTGAAAGCATAAATAGTGAGAAATGCACCTGCTTCTAATAATACCAACTTTCATATTGGAGAAGTTTTCAGTGTTCTGACAGAATAGAAGCTGTTGGCTGTTCCTGTGGAGCCAGGCTCTCCCACTGGCCATGACCTCTGTACTCCTGAGCTGGGAGTCAGGAATGCTGCTGTCTCACCAGCAGGCACGGTGGCACCCTGACCTGTGGTGAGGTGGCATTGAACTGGCACACTCACAGCTGAGGAACAAATAGCAAGGTCCAGCTGGCTGCTAGTACTGGAATTATTTGGCTGTGATTTTCCTTATGTAGTGTGCATCCTTATATATTCCATTGCATACCTTGCTGTTTGGCCTTAAATCATGATGAGGTGTTTCTCATGTACTTTTTTGTCCCAATCACTGTTTCATGAGGTTTTTGGACAGAGCACTCACTTCACCTTTGAGTTATCAGCGTGTCCCTTGGATAAGCCATAAATCCTCTGTCTCTCCTTGGTTCAGTCAGATTCCAGGCCTGGTTTGGTTTTTGTTTTGGATCCCTGGCATTATGCTTCCCAGCCCAAGATCTCCAGAGCCCCTGGCAGCTCCCACTGGTGGCAGGATAAACTGCTTCAGTGGCTCAGGCTCAGATGGAGAGATACTTTCCACTGGTTTTGCATGGCTGTGTCCTAATGTGGAAGGGATGAGTGAGCTGTAAACAAACCAACCTGCATCACATCCCCAACCTGTACTTCCACAGAGCCTCATTCCTTAAACACTCTTGCAGTGTCCCTTCTGGAAGCAACCAGAGTGTCTGTCACTTGTCTCTTTCCCATTTTGCTTCATTATGTGTCATGGATGCTTTGCTGCCTCTGCTTTTCCAAAACACAGCTGTGCTGGGTAATGCTCTGTTAAACCAGCCAGAGCCAAGCAAACTCTGAATGTCTGAATTGTATTGCTTATATATACAAAAATTCAAATTTCTAAGTGGAAATCTGATATTTAGAAAGATAATTTATTCTCTAGAAACAGACTGGCTTGAGCAGGGATAGCAGAAGTAGGATTCAGTCTTTCGGGCTTTGCTGGGGAACAGTTTTCTTTTTAAAACCAAACCAACCCCAATTTTTTAGTTCATTAATCAATCATAAAATGTATGTGTAGGTATTCTTCATGGGATGCATTTCTGGCTACCCAGATCTCTAATTTTATACTTCATAAAACTCGCAGCAGATCCTTGTACCTTCACATAAACTGGAAACATGTTTGTGTTTACCTAAACCTCCTTCCAGAGGAATCATTCTCTGGGTACATACATAGTCATGCATTCACCAAGTACATATTTGGGTATGACTGGAAGGTGTGAAGGAGCTATTGCATAGGTTACTGTCTGCTGCCTTTTACCTGGGCTGTTTATCATTGACTCACAAGCAAAGGGAGGTATTTTGCTGTTTAAATATTCAATATCCTTTATGTCTTTGGTACAAGTGATTTTACTGTAAATTAAATTGTATTTTTTCAGTGCTTGGGAGAGTAGCTGGAAATTTGTTTTCAATAATGTTGCCTATTTGGAAAGTATTTTACACTTTAAAATAATATTTTGTTTGTAGGGCACTTTTCCCCATGGCATCGACATTCTCACTGCAGCTGATTATTTTGCTGTTGGGAACAGAGTTAACTGTTACCTCACTATAAGGTAAGTTTCCAAGTTTTCCTAAACATGAGGGACCTCTTGTACATAATGAAATATTTGTCTGGTTGTCTCACCTTATGGAACATTATGTTTAACACTGATGATTTTGGATAAATTAAAATCAGATTTTTATTTCTGCATCAAACTGATTATCCTGTGCAAAACATAGTGAAAATGTGGCCATGGTTTCCTTGACGACGAGGAGGAAGCAGCCAAGGGGCCTTATTTGCAGGTGTCACAAAACTGTCCAAGCTGGTCAAGTGTGGGGAAGATGAGGGGGTTGAGTTTGTGGTCTGTGCATAGACCTGTAACTTGAGTGCTGGTGTTTGTCCTGGTCAGCTCAGTGGAAATCTGACCCCAGTGTTGGTAATGTTTGAAAAACCAAAGTGATCTCTGCAGTCCAGAGTCTGCAAAGAGTAAATGGGAGATACCCAGGCTGGGATCTGGTTATAAACCAGGGGCTTGTCTCAGAGGTTGGTGTCAGCTCTGGGAAGGCAGTGGTGCTGCAGTCAGGGCAGCTCAGAGCTCTGCATGGCCAGGATGAACAGAACATTGCACTTCCTCTGGGATGATGACAAAGACCAAGGGCTGGTTCCAGCTTGAGTTGTTCCAGACAGAGTCTGACCTGGAGTCCAGCCTCATGCAGAGCCAAGGCAGAGACCGGCACCCACGGGAGGTGATTCAGACCCTTTGGAGACAGGTCAGGTAAATCACCCCATGGAATTGCTCAGAAGCCAAACAGGTCAGAAAGGCTTGAGCAGATGATATCCCTGGGGAACAGAAACAGCAGACAGCTACATGATGGTGCAGGCACCAGTTTTGTGACTTCCACTGAGGAGTTTTTTAAGATAATTGCCCTGGAACCCTCCATCTTCTCCTTGACTATTTTTATTATTAAGCTGTCCACCTCCACATTGTCCCTTTTGTGCACAATCCCTTCAGTCTGTACATACCTTCACCTTTTACCGACTCTCAGTCCTTCTGGGGTCCCCACCCTCCTCCTACACCTTCCCCAGAGCTCCCACCCACGGAGCTGGGATGGGGAAATGCAGGGGCTTGGTATTGCACATGCTTGAGGTCCCTGTGGAATCCATGGGATTTTTGAAACTCTGGCATTTTGTACTAGAAGAAAATCGAAAACATTCAGAATTGACAAAGCAGTTTTTATTTTCTCTCTTATATAATTTTGGCTTGGAGGGTGATTATGTTCTTCTGACTTTTTGGGAGTGGAAACATTAAATTTTTTTATTTTTCTTTTATTGCTCCTTTATTACTACAAGAAAGAAGAGAGGAGAACTCAAACATGGCAGGGGAATGTGTCTATTATTTTGTGTTCTTCCAGAACAGGGAGAGGAACCAGAGAGTCATGAATTGTATCATTTCTCTGCTGGCATCAACCACAAGTTGAACCAAGTGTCCAATCCCCCTCTAGGGCTCAGTAGATGTTGTTTCTGTGTCCTGTGTTGGCTCAAGTGACCAAGGTCTGTCCATTGATTTAAGGATTCCCACTCCTGATGAATTCCATAGATACCAATATGGGAATATGCCACAGCATCTGGGTTTTCTCTTTGTTTTACTTCTAATTACACACATGTACATTAATGGAACACTGTTATACTTGCAAAGTTAATCACTCAAAAGATAGGAAAAGGTAAAATTAAGATAATCCACGTGTGCTTAATGCTGTCCCTTTGTGCCCTTTTGACACAAACACCTTCTGCTGATTGTTGGGCTTCCCAAAGTGATTTAACACTCATCAGATGTACTGAGAAAACATTTCATTTAACTCATGTTGACCTTGGCTTTCAATAGTTGATGCTTCTGAAGATTGGAAAGCAAGTGTGGCTGTAAGTGAGGTAACTGCAGCTCCTGAGATAATTAATGCTGGTGTTCCTGTAGGTCTCGACTTTGCAGCTTTAACAGTTTTTGTCACAATGGACTTTTTGTGTGTGTTTGATCTTTAAAAAAGACAAATTGAAAACCCACATTCCATTTTGTATTTACGAAGATGTAGCACATTTCTAGAACTTCCCTTTCCTGTGTCCTGTAGCTGGAATAATTGCATGAGTTAATACACACATCTGGATTTTCTAGAATGTAACAATGGGAATTGAATGTTTATTTTTGCTTCTCATTGCTGTCAAACTCGGTGTATGTAGAATATTTATAAAGACTCTGAAAGTTTTACAAATTTTCAATTGTAAAATATTTGCTACTGTATTATTCAGCTGCATCTCGTTGAGGAGAGGGCACACTGAAGTAATTTTTTTTGATTGCTTTAAAACTAGAGGATTTAAATCTTTGGAGCAGGTTGTGTTAAAAGGCACACAGATGCTGATTCTGTACTCTCTCTGGCCTATAGAAATATAGATATTTCTATATCTATATGTGCATTTCTTTTTCAGTGTGTATATTGCTGGCTTTCCTGAGTATACACAGCCAATGATTGATCATTTAGTTAATATGAAGATTAACCACTGGGACAGGTAAGTTCATGAAGTCTAATTATTAATATCCAGGAATTGACTGTTCTGCATATTATATTTTCCTAGACTATTTTTGTAAAAATTACACCAGAGTTTGCAATAACATTTGACTGAAGGAAACTGGGCAAGTAGTAGCTGATATAATCTCTACCTCCTGAGCATACTGTCACTTAAACAGGTTTATGAATTTGTCTTTTGGCCATGACCTCAATCTGTTAATAGATTAATAAAACCCATTTATATGTTCTATAGTGTATGTGGGGGGTAAACACTGTCACCATACAATTATCCTAATTAAAGCAGATTTCATGCATAGAGATGGTGCTTAGTCACATTCAGTGTTCAGGAAGGTTGAAATGTGTGCCTATCACACAAATGAGATTGTATCAGTGCTGAGCCCAGTTTGCATCATGAGAAATAATCACAGTTTACTGCAGTGGCCCTGCCAGTGCACAGAACAGGCCCTGGGGTTCCACCAGCCCCAGTGTTTGTCTCTTTGAGCAACAAGCTTTATTCATGTTGCTCAAAGCTGGCTCTAGGCTGGCTGCAATGGATGCTGTTTGCTTCTGTTGGCTGTTTTGGAGGGAGGAAATACAGGATGGACAGAGGATACTGCAATTTTCAATATTTGGGGGTCTTTTTTTTTGCCTGGGGACAGAAGTCTCTTCCTGACGTTACTTTTTTTGATACGTGGCTTCTGCTAAATTGCTAATGCCCCCAAATCCTAAAATTCTTTCTTACATCTTCAGTGTTATTCGAGAACTTTCAACCAAAGCCCTGCACAACATCACTCCCCGGGCCCCCGAGTACATGGCGAACGTGGGTAGGTACCAGCGGGGTCCTGCACGGGGGGACCAGGCCAAGCCTGGGTAGCACAAATGTGGGAAGATTTAAACATGCACCATGGCTTGGTAAAAATCAACATTTCCCCCTGCAACCTCATACAGTGTAGTGACACTCGTGGCTTTAGCAGTTTTCAGATTTTATGTAAAAATTCTCAAAGACTGCGGGGTTGTTTTTGTCTGGGGCCTGGGCTTCAGTTCCCTGACTGCACTGGACCCTGCTGGTTCTGAGGTGGGTAAATGGGTGCAGTTGTGTGGGAACAACTCCAGCAGCTACTCCTCAAATTCCCAGATTCTGCTGACAGTAAGGCTTTGATGTTGTAGAGGGTGGGGGGATCTGTTTTGTCTTGTCCAGTCTGACATCTGCAGCAGAATTCCTTTCTGTCTGTGTGTAATCAGATGTTTCTTAGCATTATTTCCTCGGCCCATTCCAGATCCTGAGGATGTACTGGCTGCATTTTAATGTGGCTGAAAGACAACAGTTGGTCCCTAGTGGATCTGCAGTGACAGAGCTTTCCTGGGCTCCCTGTCCTGGATTAGGAATGTGGCAGTTTACATGGAAGTCAAATTCCATGGCAGTACAAGCCTCACTTCCTTGACTGCTCAGCCAGCCCAGTGCCCAACAGTGACATTATTTCATTTACTCCAGCCAGGGAGGTAGTTGGGAGTACAAAGAATTGTCAGAATTTACTTTATTAAAACTTGTTTTTCATAAAGTAGCCAGAATACTTCACTTTCCAGAAACACTTTCCCCATTTTATTTCTAGGCAGACATGATTACATTTAGAACTGTGATCTGTCACTATGCTTTGTTTTAAAAAAAAATTAATTATCTAATCTCTTTCAGTTTTGCCAAGACTTCTGCCTTTATCAGTGGGCTCAGATCTGCACACACGCCATGGGGCAATCCTTGCCTGTGCTGAGATCACCCATGCTCTGTGTAAACTGGCACAAGAGAATAATAGGTATTAATGCAAGATTATCTTGACTATAAATTTTCCTTTCATGTCTGGTCTATTGAAAGCTTCCTGAGTATAATTATGGAAATCTCCATCTCACTGAGCTGCTTTTCCATTGAATTTTTGTTTGTTTTGGTCAATGATGTCGAACCTTCACATTTTATTCAGTGATGGTTTAAACCTGAGTCTTAAATTCATCAGCAGGAAAGGGAGAACACTTGCTGCCTTACTTGGAGTGTTCAAAGTGATCACTTAAATATAGATTAATCCCCTTTCCCCATAGGTGGGGGCCTTCCTGGTGAGGGGACAGTCTTTTGTCTTCAGTGTAAGAGAAATCCTTCCTCAGTGTGAGAGAAATACCTCCTCAAGCAGCTCCTTGAGTTGGACTGATGTAATTGTTGCTGCTGGATTTCTGGTCTATATATATTGTATATATACACACACTCATTTGCCATCAATGTCTGTCAAAAGAATCTGGGTTAATTTTAAGGAGTTCCTTTTTCAAGGAAGTTGAAAAGTTCAAGTAAAAGATGCAGAGCATTTTTTTAGCAGTAGGAAATACTTGAAATAGATGGAAAAATCACAGAAGTTTTGGAGTCCAAAAATACAACTGAGCTGAGAAGTATTATCAGGGTGTTACTGATTATAGTGTTATTGGGAAGTGATACTAGTTTTATGTAGTCCTTTAGGAATGAGTTTGCTGCATTATGAGGAAAAAACTTCTTTTTTTATGCTTGCTCAACTATTTAGGATTAAATATTGCATATTTCTGTGGAGTATAATTTGGAACAAATGACTGTTTTTTTGTTTGAGAGTACAATGTGATGTCGTGGAAGAAAAATTACTTACAGCATGATTAGGAAACCTGTATGAAAAATTCTGTCTCCTTTTCCAGATCTGTAACATACTATTTCAGTGAAAAATCATTGGAGGGACTTAAACAAATCCACCAAGAGGTTTGTAACCAGTATAAATGTATTTTTTAACCTGGTGTATAGTATGGTTTTTAAACAAAGATGTAAATGAAGCCTTGCCCTGCTCAGAGCAGTTCCAGGTGCTTCCACGGGGATGGTTTTGCCTGTCTTGTCACTGCATTTATTTGCAGTGATCCCATGTTGTTTTTTTCTTTTGGCTCCTCTTTCTTCCCCCTTTGGAACAGCCAACACTCCAGTGTTCAGGCTCCTGCTCCTTTCTGCAAGATCTGTAGTGCCTTTAGTCCCAGTCTGATGGGCTAAAGCTGTCAGGCTTCCCCATTTACCCATTAAAGTCCACAAGTGAGAGCTGCTGCCACAGGTTGAAAAAAACACCTTTTCCCTTCTTTAACTTTCTCACGTTGAAAGGCCTGAAAGTTTGGTCAACATGTCTGTGCTGTTACAGTGTCCTTAAGTTGTTATGATGCAGCTTGTGCTGTTGTTTGTAATTAATCTGCAAAGTTGCCATAAACCCTTTTTTTTTTTTAAACACCTGGGGGTTTTTTTGTTTTAGTACGTAGAAGTGAGATAATCTCTGATTTTTTTTAGGATGGTCTGCTGTAACATTAAGAATGAGCTAATATTTTTCAGTCAGTTTGAATTTTTCCTATTTAATCTGTAGCTAGCAGAGTTAATTTCAGTTATCAGCCAATGCAGTCTGTCATTCTGAAAGAACCAATGGTGGAAAGCAAATGTATTTTAAAAAGCCAAACTGGCTTCCAGGATATGTGTAGGAGCAGCTTGGATTTGGAATTCAGGAAATCAATGCTTTGTGAATGTGTTACATTGATTTTTCTTTGAATGTAAAGTGCAAATTGGTCTAGAGAGGTTGTTTCAGAAAAGCTTTTTCCTTTGACTTTTACTTTTAAAATTATCTAAAAGTTTGCACAGCTCACCGTATATAGCATTGCATGTGGGGGGGGGGGAAATGAAAACACTTGGATCAAACAAACTCGACTAATATTAATATTTGTTGCCTTTTTTGCCCCCCAGCTTTGCAGTCGTCAGTTGTACAGGTAAGGAAATGGGTGCCAAAACATCATTTTTTCTACTGGAAAGTGTCAGTTAGAAGGAATGAAAACAGGAGGATCTGGAGGGGCATTTGGTTTGCACAATTAGTGGCACCCACCGGGGGCTGCCAGTCCCTCCCAGTCCCCCAGATCGTGGGTGGTTCAGAAAGGGCTGCAGAACTGGCCTTTAATTAATGAGCCCAAACCCCATTTATTTATTTATTTATTTATTTATTTATTTATTTATTTAAAGGAGCTTCTCTCTAAGTTCCAGAATTGCTTTCCCCATCCTGTGTAATGGGCAGGTCAGGAGTGTTGCAAAAGGTTCAGGCAATTTTTCAACTCTTGCGACAAAGAAAATGTAAATGAGTTTTCACTGGGTTGTTTTTCATTTCCTATTTGCTGAAGCTTCCAGGAAATAAAGGGAGATTGCCTAATTAACTGGTTAAGTAAAAGTGAATTAAAACTGGTGTGTGACTTCAGAGTTTGTTCCTAAATTTAAGGAAATCAAAAAAACAGAATTAATGGCTTTTGTTCCCTAAAGACTGTATGTGTGAATTAGGGGTTTTTCCTCTTTTAGCTGACAGCATTTTGGGGCAGTTGCCACATGACAAATCAGTAAACCTTAAGTCGTTTTTTGTGTAATTATTAATTATCGATTAAAGAATTTTTATGTAAGTATTTTTTCATCTTGAAACTTACTGAAAAAATGATAAAATTTGCTTCTTGAGGGTCGTACACAGGGGTGTGAAACTTCCAGTCCCAAGTGAGCCTGGGCTGGTGGATGGGCTTAGTGCTGATACTGTATATTTGTGTCTTTGTGGGTGGCTGTCTTGGCTTCCATAAATTCTTTAATGTCAGGGTGGAGCTTGGGTGTAATTTGTTTTTGTCATAATGTGCACTTCTTGCACTTAATGGTATTTATAAGATGCCTACAGAAATGTTTTCATTCTAGATAAGACTTCTAATTCAACTCCAAGGCTGATTGATTCACTGCTGTTTGCTCTCATACTTAGGCTGAGACAGAGATGTCTTCTCTAATCCATAGTTTAAAATATCGGCATGCATAAAATATTTTAAAAAGAGGACAAGGAAAATAAACTGGGTTATAAAAACAAACCAACAATTGGAGTGTTGCTGGGCAAGCATTAAGTGAAACAAGCCCAACTCGTTTCGTGATGAGTAATTATTGCACATAATATTCCAAAGATTTCCATTTGAGAAATTGCTACCGGGAATTTTCAGTGTTAACAACATCTCGTAGGAATGTTGAAAACCCGTGTGTTTTATTTGTGTTTTAAGTTTTTAAACTGCGTTAACAAAAAGCATCTGGCCACATGTCTTAAATATTTTGTTTTCACTGCTGGCCATGGAACAGCCTTGTTGGGGACTGAATGGATTTTAATGCTTTGATCAAGCTGTTTTCAGGAATTGTGTTGGCCTGAGAGAGAAGGAAAAGGAAGTGAAGTGTAAAAATGCTGGGTTTTTTTTAAATAGTTTTTAAATTGTAGTTTATAAATTTTGAACTGGAAAATGGGTCATGAGTTTCTTGGTTGTTTAATGTTTAGGATTATGTGGAATCCCTAAGGACCTCAAGTCACAAAAGAGAAATCCAAAGTGCTGTGATGGAGACATTCACAGAGCTGCCCAACCATTTCACTTTGTTTAGCAGCTCTTGTAACGTCTTTAACCTGATTTTAAAAAAATGCCATAAATTATATTCTTCAGACAGGACACATTCCAGGTTTTGAGTTATACTGAAGTCAGTCTCAGTTTTGAATATACTTGAAGCAATCAAATTTGTTTATGCTAATTGTAGAAAATCCTGTCCTCTACTGTATTAACTTTTTTTTTTTTTTTTGTAATACAAGTATCTTTCTGTCTTCCTGTCAAAGTCCTTCTCTGGGTTTACCATAGTACACTGAAAAAGGAGCCTGCAAGCCTGGGCACATCAGTGTGCACTTCCTCCCATTAGCCTTGATCCTGACACATCTGATGCACTGGTTTGTCTGGAGGAGCTGGTTGGTTTGAGGATTTGCATGGGCACTTCCAGCTGGGGATTGCACAGGGAGCCTGGGTTTCTGTGTTCCATGGGCACTGGTTAGAGCACGTCATATGCAAACCATGCCCCTTGGAGCGTTTGTGTCTTGCGCCTCTTTCATGCTGTTCAGGTTATGAAGTTGCAAAAATTGAGCTATATTTTATTTGCTTTAAACGTTACTTTTATATATAAAACCCTAAGGCAAGAACCTGTGGCATCTGTTGCCTCGAGCTGTGTTACTTGGGTTAGGAAGTCACTCTGGTTTCAACTCAGTGTCAGTTGTCAGCCTGATTTATATTCTGCTTCCACTGCTCCACCATGGTTAGTGTCTTTTTCTTGTAGCAGATCTCTTTCTGTCGTGCATCTGAGACTTTGTACTCATTCTCAGTACTCCTTCTCCCAAGTAACAAATGATAGGAAAGAGGAAATGGCCATAACTTGCACCAGGGAAAGCTTAGATTGGATATTGGAAAAAATTACTTCACTGAAAGGGTTGTCAAGCAGTGGAAGAGGTTGCCCAGGGCAGTGGTGGAGTCACCATCCCTGGAGGGATTTAAAAGCCAGATAGATGTGGCTCTTGAGGACATGGTTTAGTGCTGGGTTAATGGTTGGACTCTATCATCTTGAAGGTCTTTTCCAATGTAAACAATTTATGATTTGATAATATGAAAAGTCTTCACGGAAGCAGTAGTTGTGTCAGGGTTCTCTGAAAATGCCTGATGTGATATAAGGTACTTGAGTGACTATTCAGCTGAACAGATATTCAGAATTTTTTTTACCTTTCTTGTAGCCAGTTCTGAATGTGATAATGTGGGTCTGAATGCCTCACTGGGGTCTTCAGTGTCCTCAAGTGGGGAAGTGGAGGGGCAGATACCGATCTCTCCACTCTTGTGACCAGTGACAGGACTTGAGGGAACGGCTGGAGCTGAGTTGGGGGAGGTTTAGGTTGGATATCAGGAAAAGGTTTATCACCCAGAGGGTGATTGAGCATTGTAACAGGTTCCCCGGGGAAGTTGGGGTGTCCCATGCAGAGCTGAGAGTTGGACTCGATGGTCCTGATGGGCCCCTTCCAACTCAACATACTCTGTGATTCTGTGGGAGTTGTGTGACAAGATTGGGAACAGATATGGAAGTTGTGCAGATAGATGCTCTGGGCTTCCTCCAGGTGGTTGCACTGCACTTCTGTATTTGAGCAAATGTTGTTTATTGTCCCTGGAGGGTTCCATCCGAGCGGGATGTGTCGGGATGTGCGACGTTCCTCAGCGACTCCCACGCCAGCGAGTGCGACGTGCTGCACACCGAGCTCTGCCCTGAGCTCATTCCTGCAGCCTCTGAAGAGCCTGGCTGTGTGTGTTGCCTGTCAGCTGTGTCAGCCCAGCAGGTTTAGGAGCTTAGAAGAGCAGCTTGTGTCGGTTGAACTGGCATCGGCAGAGTTTCGGCTTTTCCAGCACAGTAAGGTGGCCCGCGGGTGTCGACAGGTGCTGGGCAAAGGAGAAACTTGTCTCATTTCAAAGGCCTTTAAGGTTGTAACTAATCTTGATGGTTTCAGGGCAAATGTGTTTCTTGGCACTCAGCTGCCTAAAAGAGTTTTTTAGGCGTATTAGCTTAATCAGCAAATAATTCCAGCCTTGCAACAAAGCTCATCGTAGCAGTTCTTCCAAGTTCAAATGGTTTTCTGCACCCAGGAGCACGATGGCTGTGTGAGATCGTGCTGCAGTGTGCTCTGAAGAGCTATGAGGTGAAATTCCTCTGCTACAAACTGAAGTCACTGGAAAAACTTTTACTTCCACGGAGCCAGGATTTTACCTGTAGCATTCTGGTGTTGGAATACAGTACACAGTGTGTATGGTCAGCATACAGATTTACAGTAACCTAAAGAGAGGTGTTTGTCAGGTTAGTAGAGTTTATTCTGAGCATCTCGAAGGGTTGGCCATCAGAGCTTTGTTCATCTGTTCATCTGTGCTCAGGGGTTCCCTTTCCCTCTCTGTGCACCCTCTGATAAAGCCATTATGTACCTCCAGAGCCCAGTGAACGTGCCACCTGGACCTTTTAAGATACCTCAGTTCTGTTTGGGACAAAGAATTCCCAAGGAAAACACTCGGTTACTATTCATATGGAGATGAAATACGTGTTCTCAGCTTCCTTGAAATGCAGTATTTGCAGTTGAATCTCTTCAGCTATTCCAGTACTTTTAGGTTCAGATTTGGATGTCTGTGAAAACAGAGATGCTGTTCAATTCCAAACAGCTTCAGTTACTGTTACTTTCATCATCTTAAAGAAGAGTTCTGGTCTTCTCACAAAAAACAGGTTTTAAATAATTAAAAAAATAAGTCCACAGAAGTACTTTGAACTTCTTTATGCCCTGAAAACTGCCACTGGTTCTGATTCAGGCCAACATAATTATGAAATAGATACTGTCATTCTTAGGTCAGTAATCTTAATTCATCAGTTCTGCAAGGGGTTGTATATTTTATTTTCCACAAGTAAATTGTGACTCACCCCAGGATGTTTCTAGGAGAGAAGCATTGCTGTGGAACTGCACCTAGGAAGGAATGATCAGGAGCTCGTGGAGCCTGGGCACTGCATCAGTCAATTTGCAAACTGAATTAATAATTAAACCTTGAAACAGGTACATCTAATAAAGTGATGCAACTTGTGGATATGTCTTTGGAATAAAAAAGAAGGAATACTGACTGTACAGCAAAATTCAGAATCTCTGAATTAGGTAGATCCGTATCTTTTTAATTTGCTGAAATACTGTCAAGCAAGATAAAGTTAATAGAAAGATGTGCATCATATTTGACAAACTAAGCACTGACTGAGAGAAGATCTTGAACTATGATAGAACTCTCAATTCTTAAAAGTGAAATATGTACGAGCTGTGGAAAAGGGGAAAAATCAGCTCTCTTGGTGGACACACTGTGGTGTCCAGGCAAGAAACAACTTGAGAGGCTTTGCAGAGGAGCACATGGGGATCGTGGTGCTCCACAGATGGATTTGATTAGAGTTTGTGTGTTACATGGAAATCTTCCTATGCAAATCCCTGTCACCACTCTGCATTCTTGCACGGGGACAACAATCCTCAGCGAGGCTCTAAACTCTGGAATTAAATTGAGTTGGTTTAGTGCCAGAGGAAGGGATAGCTGTCAAATTATTAACATCAGAGCAGCTTGAAGTGGCCTGACTTCCTTCTTGGCAGCGCGAGGAAGTGGAGAAGAGCAGCCTTTGTGACTCAGTTCTTGCTTTGTAGTTGGAACAGAACAGTCCATATCTGAACCCCTGCATCAGCAGACTCTGCTGCACACCAAACACATTTACAAGATGATTATTTTATACTCCTTTGCAGTAAAGCAGCAGACAAAAGGCGAGGAATGGGTGAGGGCAAAATGAAGGGAGAGAGAAGTGTGGAAGAGGAAGCAAGACTGGCCACATCAGTCGCCTGCTTTTGCTGCTGTCTCGACTCCTTGCATCACTTTTTTGTTTTCTAATTGAAATTTTTTAGAAGCTGGAGAGCAGACAGTGTGGCAGGAAGGTGGGGTAGACAATACAAAGACCTTATCAGCACGAGGATGTGGAATCTCTGCTTGCTTCCTACAGTGATAAACTGGGGATTATTGCATTGAGATTAATATATATTGATTGTCCAAAGCAAAAGTTTCTCAATTAAAGGAAGTGCTGATCTATGGCAATAGAGAATATTGTGGAGTTGGCACCTCTGCATTACCTGAAACACCAGTGAAAACGTTGAGCAGTCAGAAACCCAGAGCATGTTACAGGAGGCACCTGCTTGTGTGGAATGGAAAAATTTGTTTGAAATGTTCAGGCTTTTGAAGCTCATATGAAGAGATGAATTGGAGAACAAAATTGGAAGAGTTGTTAGGGTTGCTAAGTTGGCCTTCTGAGCACAGCTACTAATTTTGTTGTGGGGAGGGAGGAGAAAAGGAGGGAAGAAGATGTTTAGGAAAAAAGAAAACAACCAACAAGCAAATAAACAGAAAGCTTTTGTTGTTCCTCCCCCTTGCTGGGAGTTTCTGCCAGAGCATGGCCATGCAAACAGGTGATTAAGGGTTTGGCACACCTCAGGGAGGAAATATTCCAGCAGAAGTGAAGGGAGACAAGAAGGAGTCAAGGGAGGAAATATCCAAAGGAAAGGCAGGTCAAAGGTTCACAAAATGGAACAGTTGAAGCCACAGAGGGTGACACTGAGCAGAACACCCCAGGCAGTGCTCACAGAGCTTTGGGGATGGAGATCCATGCAGCCAGGAGACGTCTCTGCCCAGAGCCAGGAGAAGCCAAAGAATGGGAACAGGCCACTTTTCCATTTCCAGGACACTTCTCCCCTTTCCCACTTTCTGCACAGTTCAGGCTTTCTCCTCATGGTGCTGTCAGTGGCTCGTGTTCAGAGTAACTGGGCTGAGCTCTGAGCTGGTGACACCATCTTTGTGGAACACACATTTACCTCAAGAGACTCTGAGGCATCTTGAGCCATTTTGTTTCCCTTTTCTGATGTGTTGGAAGTTTTTATCCCCTCACTTGGGGCAATAAACACAAAATCACCTGGGAAAGGGCTTGAACAGGAAAGGAGAAGGTGAAGGGTGAGAAACCTCCTCAGGACAGTAAACCAGATAACATTTTTGTGAAAATGGGAACTGGGAGGTGAAGTTTCTATTTAATGTTACAGAGATGAAGATTGTGTTAAAAAATTGCACGTAATTGCTTTTCAGTTCTGGAATCAGAAGCTGGTAGAGGCTGTGTGACTGAAAAGTCTTTTGGCAAGTTCCATGGGTTTGGAATACTTCTGAAGCAGGTGAAAAGAAAAGCAGCATGAACTTGACAGTCTTTTATCATTCACATTAAAAATTAGAAAGCCTGGGAGTGCATTTTTGCAAGAAGAAAGCTACATATTCAGGAGGGTTTTGTATAAATCACGCTGACGTGAAGAAAAGTTGATTTAAAAAGAAGTACCTTAGAGTATTTTACATACAAGACTGCAGGTATTTTGGGCTCTGCTTTCATTCTGAAATGGTTTTGAGGGGGGTTTTGCTCACTGTAGGCAATGCACTCATGTTGCTTGTGGTTGGTTGTTCTCTGAAGGCTGTTTCTCCTTTGCAGGGGTTTAGGTGGAGAACTGATGAGACCGGCAGGTGAGTACCACAGAGGGGTGTGACAGCAGAAAGGGGCCCTAAGGAATTCCTCTGTTTACTTATTTCCAGTGTGTTTTGGATATGTTGTGTTAAATGCATATGTAAAGTATGCACATTAATTAAAAATACCGGCTTTGGAGGCCAATCAGACGATGGGTGCACCAGAACACTTGTGAATAACTGTGTAAGAGCTGGAGGTAGTTCTGGGGTCTGTTACATGTTCTCTCCTTCCATTGCTGCACACACTGAACCTTTTTCAGGGTTGAACTGGCTTCCTTCAGTGATTTACTCAGATTCCTCTCCAGCAGAGATATGATCTGCACATTAAGACAGATGCCATCTTGGCAATAATGATTTTATCATGATTTGTGTGCAGAAGTGAAGCATAAAGACCATGTAAACAATAGTCTGTGGAAAGCGTGGCATCACAGAAAAGGTGGAGTTTGAAGATTGTAATACACTAAAAAGGAAGGTCATTGCAGGAAAAAGTAGCCTGGGTGGATAAGGAAATGATGCCGACTTGGTTTCCTGCTTGTGGGTTGAACAAAGGAAGTGCTACAGAGCAGATTCCAGCTTGGAAGATGTGAAGCCATCCAAAACTCGTGGGTGAAGGAGTTTCAGGACCAAGATGGAAGAGTGATTAAATAGGGAGGGTGAAGGGAGCAGGGGGATTTCTGCAGTCTTTGAATGAGGTTACAGCTGTGTGACATGGAAATGCAGGCTGAAAGAACAGATAGTTTTTTGTAATATGTTTTAGCTTCCAAGCAGCTGAATATTTCATGGTTTTGGAGTAGTGCAAATGACAGTATTTTGGCATGATACAACTGTGTAGGTGGAATAAGAGAAGAATTGAAAATGTTCCACAGATTGCCTGCATGTCTAATGAAGATGATGGTCTCAACCACAACAGAGCACAAAGGAGAGCAGAGAACTGAGGAGGAATCCCAAGAGACTTGGGTTTAGTCACATTGTACTTAACCTTGCCTGTGAATAAATACTGGCACAGAGAAGCTGACACCCAATATTGAGAGGAGTTTGTGTGACAGTGGCATGGTGAAGAGTGAGTTCAAGAGCAGATTTGGGGCCCAATAAGTTGATTATAAATTAAGATGATGATGAGCTGTGTACAGAGCCCAGAGGAAGATTCAAAGATTAAGTTGCGGGAGGAGAGGAAAACAAAAAGGTGGCATTATATTATATAGTAGCTTGTTCTGTCCTCTCCCTCCTCTCCACCAACTCTAAACAGCCTGGCAGTGAGGATGGATCTATACCCATCTTCTTTGTTTGAACTGAGCACCAGGAGGTGAAATACATGGTATTCCCCAAGTGCCAGGTTGAGCAATACAGCCAGGCTGTTGTACAGCAATTTTGCAGTTTTTACTGTGTAAATCTCCATTCCCCCCAAAAAAGCCTCAAAACACTAAAAAAATACATAATTCTCAAAGTGGGTTTGTAAGCGTGGAGCTCATTTAATTTTATAGATTTAAAATAATAAGGGCTTCATTGTTAAAATGACGTTTTCACGTATTCTGAGTATCAAAGGAAATGAAGCTGCATCCAGTTCCATAGCTCCTGGCTCTGTGCAGTGAACAGATGATGCTCCTTGGAGGTCCAAAAAAATGTGAATAAGAAGTAGGAAAACCTGCCATATATATTTGAATAGTTTTTTTGAGGCTGTAATGATTTATCCTCGTCCAAGTTGATTCACTGTCAGTGATGCTACAGGGCCATTTACAGGCTGGTGCAGAAACAAAAAGGTGGCTGATGTGTTTGAGCACACCTTGAGTGGCAGAGGGGGAAAACATCCCCCTAAATAAGGGATTTTCATGAGTGATGGGACTAATTCATGTCAGAGAACAGTTTCTGCATAGTAGCTATTTTTTGTATAAGTGTTATTTCCTTTCAGTTTTTAATATCACTTATTTTGGACATTTATTTGCAGATATTCTTCAATTGAAAATTAATGCTAATGTAGTTTTATGTGGTTGTATCTTCAAAATTGCTACAATTTTTATTTTATTTTTGTATTTATTAAGTTATCAAACTTATTTTCTTGCAGTCTGCGCTTTGGTTGAAAAGCTGTCACTGTCAAAAATGCCGTTTAGAGGAGATCCAATAATTGGTATGTCCTATTTTAAATAACCTTCCACGATCTTCGTAGCTATTCATTAAACTAAAGTATTAACAAATTATGTTCTTTAAAGAATCAAGATTAGTGGGGTTGGGTGGCCTAAAAAAAATACCAAAAAAAATACCCAAATAGTGCAGCAGATGCTGATAGTATTTGAAGATTTGTTTTGTAGCTGTTAACATGACAAGAAAAAAAATGTATTAGTATTCAACATGTGGACATGGCAACCCAAGCAGGAATAGCTGTACTGAGAGTCACAACCTTGTTCAGTTTGGAAAATCCAGGGAATA
The DNA here is from genome assembly GCF_003984885.1 of Neopelma chrysocephalum. Classification (NCBI taxonomy): domain Eukaryota; kingdom Metazoa; phylum Chordata; class Aves; order Passeriformes; family Pipridae; genus Neopelma; species Neopelma chrysocephalum. Next base: position 3,214,263 of record NW_020897746.1, on the reverse strand, counting down.
GATCAATCTGTGTAATTGCTGTTATGTAAAAAACCTGAGAATGTTGGAATTGAGAAGGTAAGAAAAATTTAATGCTAATTTTTACACCTTTATATTCCAGGTGGTTGGCAGTGGTTAATAAATGACAGTCTCAGACATCTCACTCTTGTTTCCAGTGGTGCACGACAGCACATAAAGGTACAGTAGTTCCTCCTCCTTCACGTGGTCACATTAAATACAGAGTTAGAAATATTTTTGCTTTCCTTTGGTGGGTTATTTTCCATGGAATCTACTTGGTTTTTGAGTGTTTTGTTGCTTAGATTGGTATGAAGGGGTATTTTTAAAAGAATATTTTGAACTCCTCAAAATTCAAATGGACCTTTTTGAATAATATTTGAACAGTTATCCCAAAGTTCTTTGTCTGTATGTTTGGACAAGGTAGTTGTGCAGTGTGAGGAGTCATTGGTGGCTGCTGGAAGCCACTTTCTGTAGGCACTGAGAGGGTATTTTGCCTCTGTAATTTGTGCAAGACACATTGATTTTGGTGGTTTCAGAGAACTTGTGTGAGAATCAGAAATCCTCTGGATGATCTCCTCAGGCCTGATGAGCCAATGGTGTTTTCCAGCTCTGTGAGCATTGGTTTAAGCCACCAGAGTTATTCAGGACAACATGCTTAAATTTTCCATTAAACTCTGCTGCAAATCCTTTTGCTGTGCTCTCAAACTGCTCTGGTTCTGAATATTAAATCCATTGATGGATTTCGTGCTATTTTACGTCCATGATCTCAACACCTCCAGTTATTTGCCTTTATTTTCCCAAGAAATCCCATGACAGTTTGATCTCGTGCTCTTAAAGGCTCTGCTGAATTATAAAGGCAAATTTTGTCTGCCCTGTTAGAGCTTATAGCCCTCACAGAGACAATTTGAATTTAACATGTTTTGTTCATCGTGGCAGGTTTTAATAATAAGATAAAAAGCAATTCCAAGTATCTTGCAGCTCATCTTGTCATCCTTGGGAGACAGAGTAGACTGGAGTGTGTCCAAATCACTGAAGAAAATTAAAAAGATGAAATTTGAATTCTTAGGATATTCTTTTGGCATTACCCATGTGTTCCAAGTGTCTCTATGTCTTATAACTGGAACTTCTAAGCCAAGCTTAGAATAATTAATTATAGGCTCTGGAGACTTTTGACTTGTTTGGTTAACATTAATTAAGGTTGAGCAAAGTATGTTTAGTAAAAGTCAATTCTCACTTGATTTCTGTCTCTGTTTTAGAGAGAAATAATTTTAAGGGCAATGTTTAAGATGTTGAAAAGTCATCTTTTTTTTTTCTGACACACAGTATGCTCTTCCAATGTATCCTCATACATTTAAGGTGAAAAACATTAAATTTAGGAAGTAAAGGATCTGAGCAACCTGGTCTGGTTCAAAATGTCCCTGCCCATGGCAGGAGGTTGGATGAGAAGCCCTTTAAAGGTCCCTTCGAACCCAGACCTTTCTCTGGTCTGCAGCAATTAGATAATTCTGTATATTTTGGTACTCTAATTCCTGTGGTAGTTGGAGTATTGTTTAGAGGAATGCTGGTTTTCTTTCAAGTCCTGGATTTTGTATAGGGAACAAGTCTGAGGTGTCTTTGAGGGCAGAATGAATCAGCTGGGCAGGATTTCTCTGTTATATTGAAGATTTTTTTTGTACCCGGAGAACATAAGTATTATTAAGTATCATTGCTATTAACATGAAGTGAACAATGCATAGCTTTTGTATGCTCTCACATTTATTATAGTGTTGGTCAGCATTACATTAGTAGCTGAAAAGTGTAATTCAGCCATAAATTTTATGAGAAAACCTGTTACATGCTTTTTGAAATAGCAGCTGAATTATTTCGTGTTCTGTGTCAGTGACTGAAACCACACTAAAAATGAGGAGGTTCACGTGTAACACACAACTTTTGATCCTGTTCTAAACCAATTAAAGTGGAGGCACAAGGCCTGTGATACTGGGTCATTTGGGTTATTTGTTTATAACTAACCTATGGGTTTTTTTTTTTCTGTATTTCCTTTCTGGAGCTTTCTGGAGGAAATAGGGTTTGTTTCATGTCAATCTGGCATCAGTATATGAAATAATGACCTGTGTATTTTGTGATGCTGTGCCATCCTGGAGGTCTTTCAACTGAACTGAAAGCAAAGTTCATACATTACTGTTGTTGTCTTCAATACTAATTTATCTTACTGGTCATTTTGAAGGAGTATAAGTAGAATCTGTTTTTTTTTCTTACATAGGTTTCCTGTTCTTAAACCAGTATTGGGAAGAAATAAAAAAAAAGTAAATGCCAGTAGTCGAAGAGAATTATTTTTTTAAAAAATCCACTTAAAAATTTAAGCACAGTTATCATAAAGTAGGAGCTGAGTAAATATATCTGTGTCTTTGTTGCAGGAGTCTGCAGTGTCTGCACTGGCTGCTCTGTGCAATGAATTTTACATCAATGAGGAGGGAGAAGCTGATCCAGCTCTGCAGGGTAATGACTCATGTTTGCCATAGAGGCACAAAATGTTGGGCTGGACCTAACTTGCACTTTGGAGCTATTGCATAAATTGGGGAGGGGCATCACTGATCTAAAAGGACCTTAAAATTCTGCAGGAAAAAATGGTAAAACCAGCTGAAAGTCTGGGAAATGTCTCAGGGGCTTTGCTGGCTCAAGGTAAATGCAAGGTGCCACAATAATGAATATTGGGAAAACTATATTGCTCTTTTATTTCATACAGTAAAACAAAGAAGCAAAAATTACGTGATTGTGGCAAATCCTAAATTTTAACAAAGCAAGGTATTTTCACATCATATTTTGGTAAACTGTCTGCCAGAAATTGTGGCTGATTTACAGAAGAATTGCTTAGGGATAAGGAGAGGACACCAAGGACACCTAAAGTTGTAAACGAGCATGTGAAACCTCATGTGTTTGGACTGGGATCAGCAGTACAGGAGGAGGCTGAAACTTTTGTTTGGGGCATATGAATCAGCATCTTTTTTTTATACTGTTTTTCTTAGACTTCATTTTGTTTCAAGTGTCAGGTTGTATCGTGTCCATCAGAGGCAGGTTGCTGGATTGTGCAGATAAATATTCTAAAAATATCAACATTTATGTTCTTGTTTTTTTAAATATGACAGTGAATTTACATATACTTAATAAAATAATGATTTTTTTTTTGCAATTACTAAATCAGATAACAGAATACCTTATTGTTTATTTTTATTACAGTTGTCTCAAAATAAACATAATACTGATCACATACACAGTTACACGCAGTCCATGCCCCAAAGAAGGTTATGACTGAAATGTAAAAGCAGTCTATCTTGTTTTTTTTTTAATTATATATTGCTAAATCTCTATATTAAAAAAAAAACATATATATTCCAAACCCAGCCCTTTCCTTCCTGGAGGTTGTCCCTGCCTCCCAGATTTTTTGTGGGCAGCATGGGAAGGTGTGATGTGGTGCTGAGGCAGATAAAACCCCACAGCCTCAGGGAAGGGTCATGTGTAAAACCAGAGCACACTGGGCAGCAGGAGACAATGCTGAATCCAAGCAAACAAAAATGAGTTAAAAAAGGTTGATAGGTCACCTTTTATATAAGTATGAAGTTTCAGGTTGCTGGAAAAGTGGACTGGAAAACTCAGCCAGGTGTCCAAATGAGCAGGGAGAAGGGATCTGCTGGAAGCACAGCAATAGGTGGCTGCAGCAGTTGTTGCTTTACTCCTTTAGGTCCTGGATTTCAGGTTAGCTTTTCGTCTGGCTTGTGCTTGAAAGAACCATGGTGATCTAGGGACATAATGAGAGTCAGATTTGTAGATACAGACAAAATTTTTCATCAGACTTTCTGAAATAAAACTGTTATTTGGGAATTTCTCCATTCTAAAAGCCCTGCAGTCAGCTCTGGCTGGATTATGCTTTTATTTGGCCTTGACTGCTCTGGAGCCTCCTCCACACATGACAACAGAAGTGCCATTATACATGCAAGCATCTTTTAAGAGAAAAAAAAAAAGGTGTATTTTCATCTCTGTGCCAATAAAACCTATATATTCCATGCCCATTAAATCCTGTCTGTTGAGGGATTGAAATCCACTACTGAAAGTCCTCCCCCTCATGTCTGATGGACACAGAAATGTGTGGAAGCTGCAGTGCAGAAGACACTCAGCAGCAGTGCAGGTGCCTTAGATAAGTCAGTTAAAGCAAGTCTGAACATGATCAAGGGGATTAGAAGAAAAAAGCTTTTGGTAAAATTTAACCAGTGTTTCACTATGGCTTGAGAGATTAAGATGAAAACACAAATCAAAGATACTCTAACAATTTGGCATTCCGAATCTGGCTCCATAAGGATGCTGCTTTATTGAATCACTTGTTTTGCCTCTGTTTGTTTTGACCTTTTCTTTGTTTTATTTTTTCTGGCTTAATGTGTTCTGGTTTGGTTTTGCTGACTTTCTCTTTTAATATTCGTTTAGGATGGGCTGTGTTGAATTAATATTGTAGACACTTCATAGGCCCTGTTGGTTTATGAAACTGAAGGCTCTTAGAAGAATATTAACATTTGCATTATACCTTCCACCATAATTACTAAGTGGTTATAAGTAAAGAGCTGCTTGTTGTCGTGTCATTTGGCTAAAATGTCAGTCTTAAATTTACATCAGTCCACGTGGAGACTGTCACAGCCTCACTGTTTAAGATCTTCTTGCTGTCACAGCAAGCACTGTGCTTCCTATGGCCTCAGGAACTCTGTCTCACACTCCAGTGGTTTGGAAAGTTTTAAATAGCAGATGTGCTTATCTGAAGGTGTTTCTCACCTCTGGACAGGGAACTGGGTCCCTGATGTGAGGGACGAGTCGAGGCCTGTTGGTTGCACTGGGGTTTGAAAAAAAGAGTCAGTTGTGATGAATGGGGAGTTTCTTATGGCAACTCTTCTTTCTTCCTCTAGCAAATATTGCTCAATCATTTAAATCTTAGATTACAGTAAGCAGTGGCACAATTATGTAATCTTCCCAGGAGCCCTAATTCATTTTCTTTGAGGATTAAAAAGTGTCTGTTCAATAAAGTGATCGATAAGACCACCTTGCCCCCTTCTGAAGCAGAGCTGTGTTTAGTGCAGAGCTGTGTTTGTTACTGCCTTGGCTGTTCTTAGAAGCTTTTCTGGTGTACCTTGTTTTTCTCTGCGTGTCCCAGCAGAGTTTAATATGAAAAATCAGGTAAAGGAAGTATTGTCTGTAAGTCTGAGATAAAGACTGCAGCACAAATGTGTAACTAGATTCCTGACTTTTCTCCTTCATATCATTGTACTTGGTTTTTGAGGTTCCTTTTTCCATGCCCAGCTGAGTTTATTCCTGTGCCTTTTGACTGTGCTGCTGTTTGTAGAGCCACTGTCCCCGTTGTGTTCTGTGCCAGTGAACAGAACCAAAGGGGTCACTTCTTCTTGAGCTTTCTCCTGCAAAAAACAAACAACTTTATTTTTGACTCTATATAAAAAATGATGTGAAATTATCTCATTGCTTAGGAATGATCTGTGTATGTGTTTAAACAAGGCTCCAGTCAATAGTTTTCTGGGGAAAACTGTTGGATAGCTGACCTTCACAAACCCAGAGACATCTCTTTCCTGACACAGATTACTTGTTTAATGATGGAAAACGATGACCTATAAATATAAGAGAACTTGTTCCTTGTGCTTATACCTGCTATTTGGATTTTTAAAACATGAGAACTCTTCAAAATTGAGAACTTTGTCTTTCCACTCTCTGAAAGAGTAGGATTAGTCTAAATACAAAGTCAAATTTTTAGACAGAAGAGAAGAATTCATTCATGTAACAGTGAACATCTTAAAATTTGTACGTTTGTCCTGCGGGAAATTAAAGGTATTCTGCATTTTAGTTTAACAAATTGCAAAATTCTCTGGCTGCTCTGTTTAGGGGATCTTTTCCTGGTTTATTTCTTTCCTTAGCCAAATACGAAATGATGTGGTAGTTGCTTCTCACCCTGCAATTGTGTTTTTTCTAGATGAGCTGGTGACACAGTACGTTTCAGAACTACAAAACACAGAGGAAATGATCCGTTGCGGCTTTTCACGAGCTCTTGGGGCCCTTCCAAGGTTTCTGCTGAAGGGCAGGCTCCAACAGGTGAGAAAACAGGATCATTGGAATGAGAAGAGGGCACTCTGCCTTTTGAATGAAACCTGTGACAGTAATCAAGTAAATAATAATGGTCATAATTAAAGGTCTTTGTCAAAAGGGAATTCTAATGTACAGTAACTCCAGAAAATCGTCATGAGTTGAGCTTGCCATAGTGTCTGATAATTAATGCTTAGTCCTGCTTTAGTAGTGTTAATGGAAGAGCCAGAGGTTGAATTATCCCTTTGCTGTAGGACATTGGTCCAAAGGTAAGAGGGAGCCATGAGGGCCAGTCTTGGTGAGAAACCAAACTCTGTTGCCTGCTTTCTTTCATACAGGATTGAACTCATTGTGATGCAATGTCAAAATTTAACATCATAAAATACATTGGATTTAAATATCTCAATCTTTGTATCTTTTTCAGGTTTTGGAAGGTTTGAAAAAAGTTACCTTAATTTCCCCTGAAGATGTGAGCTTTGCAGAATCCAGAAGAGATGCCTTAATAGCAATTGCAAAGTATGTTCATCATCTTTATTTTTGTCTAATTGGAATTCTCTCTCTAGAATCTTTCTCGTGATCATTCTGCTTTCTGGTGGGAGCTGGTAGCCTGAGTTTTGAAATCAGTTACACTGTGACACAGACATTTTTAAAGCAGAACTCTCTGCATCTCCATTATCCAGTTTATTTTTGATTCAGAGGATTATCACACACCTGAGGGTGGAGTACAGCTCTGATGGTGGTGTTAGTTTTTTATCAATTACCTGACTACACAGAGTATATTTTAAAGTTTGCCTTTCTCATGGGCTGCAATTTAATGGGCTTTGATGAAGAGGAAGAATATATATTTATATTTTTCCACAATCTTAAAAGGATTGAATTGGTTTAAAGGAATTGTGCTTTTTCTCTAGGGGAATATTTTCCATATTGACATGTCACAGTGCATTCAGAGCTAATAGTATCATAGTACTCTTGTATATTTTATGCTTTAAAGTGTTACAATGCAAAAAAAAGCATATCTTCAAGGTAAATTAGTTTAATCTCAAGTTCAATGCACATTGTGTTGGCCCTTTGCTCTTCTTGCTGACTTCATTTAAGGAGAGTTCAGACTGACAGGTACTTGAAGGTACACACATGTTCCTGAGTGTAGTTTAGCAGACATGAAAGGAACTTGCTTCCCTGCTGAGGTTTTAGCTTTGCCAGTGTTCCTTTAAACTGCCAAACACTGCTCAGAAATTGGCAGGTCAGATACAACTCAGTAGGCTCAGAAATATTCCTCATTCCATCTGTAGCAGATGTTACGGGTGTTTGGAATATTCTACGTCCGGGGAATTTTATTAAGCAACATAACAAAGCTTGATCCTTATATTTCTCCTTGCTGGTGTTGTGATTTTGTCCCCCACTGCCTTTTTTTTTTCCTCTCTTTAAAGGGTTTGCCAGACAGTAGGTGTGAAGGGAGAAGGATCCCGGGAGGAATTCGTGTGCAGGGATAACGTGGATGAGATTTATGCGACGCTGCTCAATGGCATCACCGACTACACCACGGACAGCAGGGGGGATGTGGGAGGATGGTAAGGTGCCCCACAGACTGGGACTTAAACACAGGGTCAGGTTTGATGTCTAGTTAAAACCCGATGTGTTTCCAAAACCTAGAAACAGAGAGCTCCCAGGCTTTTGGAGATTTGAGCCAAGGTAGGAATCCACTGCGGGAAGAGAAGTAGACAGTGGAAGATGAAGATTTGGTTGTCCCTTCCTCAGAGTGGTGGGGACTGTTTTGTTTAAAACTGAAGTTCAGCCTTATTCTGGGTTTGTGGATGGCATTATTTTCTATTAGTGAACATCAGGAATGTAATCAGTTGCAAAAAGTACAAAGATTTAAAACATTACTTCTCTTTTTTTTTTTTTTTGAAATAACACGTTTGGTGCTGCTTGAACTCTCCTGCTGTACATTCCTGCTGTGGGGATTTTTTGCCAGGAGAGGGAGCAGCTGTATAACGTGTTATAAACGTGTTAGTGACACGTTTTCAAGACTGGTGACCGACTGAGATGCATAAAAACTTTATAAATTGTGCTGTGACATCACTGACTCTTTTCTAAGTTTAGGGTTTCAGTGATTTCAGCTTTGAGGATGCAAGAATAAATCATAAGTCTGTAGGAATGTATCTGCTGATGTGAAATCTCTAGAACAGGTAGATTAATAAGTTAAACTTAATAAGATTAATAAGATCTTAATAATATTAAGTCTGTAGCAGTCCTAATTTTATGACATTCTTCAGTCTTCAAGGTTCCCTTAATATATAAAGATTCAGTATTTAATACTGCATTCATCTGAATGCTCTATATTCCTTCAATTACAGTGGTCTGGAAAGACAAGTTCTAAATTCATGACCCAAAGCACTATAAAGGCTCATGTCCTTCTTTGGGTTTGTGTTTCATCTCCAAAGAAGCTCCAGCTGGGGATGTGTCATCACCTGCTGACTGGCAGTTCCTGCCATCTTTGAATGGGAGGGATCAGGAGGAGTCCATGTTGTTCACTTCATCCTGTAGAACTCCACAAGGTAGTTACAGGGTGAGAAAACCGTGTGAAATATGGATCTTAGAGGCCAAGGAAATATACTCTTGTCAGGGTACTGTTTAATGTGTATTTATGAGGACAAATATTCCCAGCCTGAAACACTACTTGTTAATAAAAAGTATTAAATTATCAGAATTCAGGCATAAGTCCAATATCTGCAGATGTAAAATATATGACACTTTTGATGCTGTGTAGAAGCCTCAGAGCAGTAACACTCACTCCTTGTACAGAGGAACCATAAACTAAGGAAATGAATATGGTAAATTAATTTTAGTTGTCTTTTATTTGTTGGGATTTGATTTTGAGTAAAATGCTGGTTTTGAGAAAGACTCCTTAATTTTGTTGCCTTAATCCATAATTTTAATTGGAAAGTGTGCAGATATATGTTACTTTTAGATATGACTCTGTAGAGTATCAACCTTGTTTAGCAGTGTGGGTGATACTGTTTGTGTGGTATGGTAATGATGTGGTAACAGAGATGTATTTGACCTGTCTGGCAACTGTTTGAAGTGTCTCAGGGTACAGAGATTTGTGTTCAGGATTATAAATTAACAACCTGTTGATAGTTCAGCTCTAGTACCTGGCTCTGCTTTTGTTACGTTCCAGGCAGGAAGGGGCAAGTGCCAGAAAAGTACTGGGAAGAAATAATTTTGCTGATTGAAAAGATTTCATTTTCTCAGTGTATTGAAGTTGTTGTCTGACAGCACCGAGTCACGTGGGGTGTTTGTTTCAGTCCTATCTGTGCAGAGTATTTGTGTGAAATAAGTGGTTTAAACAGTTTTTTCAGTCACTATCCTCTTCTTTGAAGGGTGTTTTGAACAGTAATATGTGAAAGTGGCTGTGCTCAGCTGCAGCAGCCAGAGCCTGCTGGTCCCTGTCCCGACCTGATGGGATAACAGGTGGTGCCAAACGTGCATCCTGAGACTTTGGGAACTTTTTTGGTTGGGCTCAAATTTGTTATGTCCTGTTCCGAGCTCTATCCTTGACTCTTGACTTCACTGTCATTATTTTATATGGTAGCCCCAGGTTTGCTTTAAAAAAAGAAAAAAAACACCTTAATTACCATGGCTTTCTCCTCTCCAGGATTCCTCATGAGGCTGGAACACGGGGCAGGTGCTGTGATGTACATTTGTAATTACTGAATGAGAGCTACTGCAGCACACCATGAAGCCACCTCTTACCTTGTGTAGGGAGAGGAGTTGTGATTGTGCTTTTTTTTGTGCAATATGTACAAATATGCTCATGCTGGAGCTTTTCCTTGGCAGCAGTTATTGGGCAGTTTATACCACAGTTAAACCTTAGTGCTTGTGCCCTGGGAGTCACTGTTAGTGTGAGATCTCACCAGTTCCAGTGTGGGTTGCAATAATTATAAATAACTGCCCTGTCTTTGCACAGAAAGGGAAGTGTCAAAGCACAAAGATATTTTGTGGAAGGTGGATAGAAGATAGATATTTTGTGCCATGATAGCACTGGGCAATATTTAATTGATGAGCCTTGTCCCTTTAGCATTTCACTACAATATTTACAAACGTGTTGGAGAAGTACACAGGGCAAATAATCCAGCCCGAGTAAATATTTGGGTGTTTGGATTTTCCCTGTTTTCTGTAATGGTACCCAGCTCTTCAGCCTTCAGCCCTGGCTGGTAAAATTGTTGTAGGACAGGGAAATGGTACCACAGGGCAAGAAATCAGGAAACAGGGGGTGTGTTTGGCATCTCCAGCTTAGAAGAGGAAACAAGGATGCAAACTAGTGAGGATCAAGAGCAGGTCATTCCAGCCTGTGCAAGGAAGGAGCTTGGCTTTCCCTTCTGTCAAGAGGGAGGTGAATGGGTCTCTAATAAAAGAGAGAGACAGAAAATGTAAGAGCAACAATGCAGAGTGGGGAGGCAGAGAAAAGGAAGAGATACTGAGCTTTGTGCTTTCAAAATGAGGCAGATACTGGAGTAGATAAGGACCTGGCTGGGTATAATTAGGTATTCAACCCAACTTCCACATCTGAGAGCTCCCACTGCAGTTCCCCACACCTATTGTTTATCCTTAGTCTGCGTCTTCATTTCAAAACAAAACAAAACAAAGTGGAGTTTTTCAAAGAAGTCCCGAGGAAATTAAATTCCCAACACCCATGAAAATTCAAATGTGCTTTGAGTACTAGATTTTTTTTTTTTTGAGCTTCCTGGGCAATTTCAGCCAAAACCAAGTCAAGAAACAGGTAAATTAGAGGGGGAAGGGGGATCCTTTCTCATGGCAAATCGCTGGCTGCTGAAGGCTTTTGTGGCCTCTCAAATATCAGTGTTTTCTCATTCTGTTTCTTTTAAACTATTGACTAAGATGGAAAGATATGGCAAGAAATGCCATTTCCCTGGAGAGACCTTGTCTTTGGTGTGTAATTTTTGTCTTTCTGTAGTGGAATCATGGGAAAGTTTCACCAACTTTACTCCCCATATGCAAACTTTACCTTTCTTTTGACAGGTTGTTTGCTGGGACATGTCTGATCTGTCTGCAGGTGTTAGACACGAATATACAAGTCAGATACTGTATGAAAAACTAGGAAAACATACCTTGCTGAAAGACTGCCAAACTTGTATTGAGCTACTTTGGAAAAAGGGATGTAATTTACCTTTTTTACCATTATAACAAATGTCCCACCCAGTTTTAGATTGCATCTGCAGCTATTTGGAATATAGAAAGAGGAGTATTTCTTTTCACAGGAGGCAGGTGTACCTTTTCAAATACTTTTTTTGCCCCTTTTTTTGAGTTATTGTTTTGAAAGGATGACATTGCCATGAGTGACTAATGTGATGAACATGTTGGCCTGGGCTCCTGCAGGGTCATGTAACCCACTGAGGATCTGTGGTATTGCCCTTGTCTGAAGAAAGAAACCATTCTGAACAGCTCATGGATTGACAAGGCGTTTGGTTTAAAACAAGCATATTGATCTTTTTTTTTTAATTGAAATTACACTCTTTTTTTATTGATATTTAGACGTTTTGAAGGCAACAGATCTTCACCATCTAGGCATGACACACTTCAACCACAACTTTAGCCAGTCTTTTTCTTAAAACTAATAATATTTATTTAACATAGAGATTTAAGCCATTCTGGGTCACTTTTTTTTAATTGTTAGTAATATTAAGCTTGAAAATTTACAAGAATATGATACTCTTAATAGTGCTTAAATACCTGAATGTCAAAATGTGGGTTGGCCTTTTTAAAAAAAAATTGAAGCAGACAAAGCTCTTAAGTTTAGATGCATCTACTTGCACACTAAATATTACTAATCATTATCAATTTTAACCTTCTTAAAATAAAAAGTAAACCTGGTGACATCTGGCTGGAATGAAAAACAGGATGGTGAGGCAGGGGCTTGCCTGGAAGCTGGGATGACTGTTGTACCCTCAGTCCCAACATGAGCCCCATTTCACAGAGTGGGGCTTGGGGGGACAACTCTGCACACTCCTTTTCCTCCCAAGATATGGTGACTGGTCTCAGAGGTCATTGCTTTAGTAATTGTGAATTTTTTCCAGTGTCTTAGCTTAGTTACTGATGTATTTGTTTAAGTAAACCCTGATGTATCTCTGTTCCCACAGGGTGCGTGAAGCTGCAATGACCAGTTTGATGGAGGTGACGCTGCTGCTGGTCCAGAACGAGGCAGAGTTAATTAATGCCAGCATGTATGTAATTGTGCTGTTTCTGTGTCCCATCTCCTAGAACTACATTCCAGGCCATACAGGAAAGCACTGCTGGTACATTGTGTACTCACTCCCTTACCTTTGGTAGAAGTGTGTCGAGCCCACGCAGGTGTGGAGGATGTTGTGCCTGGTTTTCAGAGACTGACTTATTGAGAGAACCTGGATGCCAATCCCACCTTGGAAATAAAACACACCTGTGGGATTTGGGCTATACCTGCCACCTCTGTGGAGCTTGCCAGTGTTGTTCACTTTAATACAAAACAAACCCTCTTGCTTATCCTCAGCATCACATCATTGATTTGGAATGTGATCAAGTGCAGGGATGAGTTTGCTTTTGTTTCTTTGCAGAATTATTAGGAAGGAAATACAGAAAAAAGATAATTTACACTGACATCCTGATTTCTAATTTTGTGATACAGTACTCCTAATAATGAAAAAAATTAATGATAATTACCAATTTTTAAGTGTAGCTTGAGCTGCAGCAAAACTTTCCTGATAGTGGTGTTGGTTTATGGACAGAACATGCCAATGGTTACCTGAATATATACATGATTTGGTTTTTAATAAAAGAAAAAACACAAACTTTGAAGGATACTTAAAAGGAAAATAGTGGGTTTTCTGGGAATACACTGTTTTTCAGGGGCTTCCTCCTCTTAATCTGTTGCAGTCAGAGATGATCCACAGGAAACTGAGAAAACCATTCCTGCCAGCTGGATCCCATTTTCTAAATATTCTGGGTCTTGCTGTAACTGAAGGCATTTTAGCTGGTTTTACTATCATTAGTTGTCCTCTCTGAAGGGGTAAAAGGGCCTTGTGGGACACAGTATTGTAGCTGGGAGCTCAGTTAGAAACATAAGCAAAATAGGATATTGTTAAAAACTAGCCAGAATTGAAGAAGTGGTTTATTTGGAATATAAGAGATTTAGGATAGACCTTGTCCTCTGCTATGTGTGCAGTTTTCTACTCAAAAATGTGCTTTTCTCAAGGTTTCTGCTCTATCTCCATCAGAAATGTAGCAGTTCCTCCAAACCATAAAACACTTTGTTATTTTTTTGGATGAAAGGTGGAGCAATAAGTATAAAAGGTGGATGAAATACTATGTAACATTAATGTCATGATGGCTTTTGATTAATATTGATCTATGGAAAATAAAGCTTTAGTATTCTGGCACCATATGGGTGTCTTAAATCATTTGCAGGTTCATGCTGAAAAAATTAAACCAGAATAGTTTCATAGCAGGATAGTTTTGATTTCATTGAAAGAATTTAAATACACATTCTGCTGCTTAAATTATGTGATTAATTGTTTTCTTCTTTGTAGCTGCAAGCAGATTATGTGCTGGCTGGCTCAACAGTCAGCTGAAAAAATAGATAAATTTCGAGCTCATGCAGGGTCTGTGTTCCTGACCCTCCTACACTTTGACTGTCCTCCAGTTCCACACATCCCTCACAGACAGGAGCTAGAGAGGATATTTCCAAGGTAAGATGTTGCAAAACATATCCTAAACCAGTGAAATAAAAAATAAATGCACACAATTAGACCTAACACACACTACCTGATGTAAATTTTGGGCCCAAATGCCCAGTCTGTTTGTGGAGGAATGTCTGGTGCTGTTGGTCAGGGTTTCACTGAAGTGTCCTGTCAATAGGCATAAACATAGTTTTTTCCTTGACTGGAAAGCACTGACTGTTCATGATAGTAATTTTTAATTAATTATAGTATTTTAACCAAGCTCTAGTTGAAGTAGTTTTCCAAGATGGGCTTTCTAGCTAAAGCAACTGTGAGAGCAGCTCATTCCTGAATGGTGCTGCTGGTACCTGATTGGGATGAGGAACATCCAGCTCTGTGTCCTCATTCTGTGTGTTCAGGAGAATCACAACCTGCTCTAACTCTAAGTGCTCTGTCTGTGAGGCTGCTGATGGAGCTGGGAGAGGGGGATGTTGGTTTTTCCTGGGATAAGTCTGTCTTTGGATCAGTCTCTGAGTAGCTGTTGATGGGAGAGAACTTGTGATGGGACTCCAGAAACAGAACTTGTTTTCTGTGTGTAGAGAAAAGTGCCTGGGAAAAGAAAACTGTGGTTCCAATTCCTTATCTGCATCAGAAGGACTTGGAGGTTCCTTCCCTTCACTGGCAGTAGCTGAAGCTTTGATTTGTGTTTTCCCCATATGCTCAAAGACCAGTGTTCAGTGTGATTTTTAGGTAATTCAGAGCCTTCCTTCACTGACAGGGAGGAGCTGTCCCAGGAACGTGGGGAGAAGAAAGGCACCACACGCGTGCAGGATTATTTTTCTCCTTTCCCTTTCCCCAGGTCAGAGAAGGAGACTCTGAACTGGAATGCTGCATCTGAAGCTTTCCCTCGGATCACCCAGCTCCTGGGATTGCCAGCCTACCAGTACTACGTGCTCCTGGGGCTCTCGGTGTCCGTGGGGGGACTCACAGAGACCACGGTAAGAGCAGGGAGTGGCTTTGCTGCTTGGCAGGAGGGGGAGCAAATTGTTGCCTCGAGCATCGAGTGCCTGCCTGTGGATGTTGCAGGTGGTGATTGCTCTGAGAATTCAGGTTTTTTTAAAGAAATCAAGTCATGCTTTTAAATCTGATGGGCTTCTTATTTGTATCTTTAAAAGTATAGTTGGCTTGCTGAGCACGCAGGGAGCAAGGAGTGAGGGTGCTTTGTTTCTCCTTTCCTGGCCTGAGAGAACCCAAGAATTCCAGGCTCTGGGGTCCCTCAGCTCCCAGCTCTGTGCTGACTCTCCCAGCTGGGAACAGAGGCAGAGCCCTCAGCTCAGTGCAAGGTGATGGCTCATCTCAAATGAGGTGAAAACCTGTTTTCATTTGTCACCTGATGCAACTGTTAACTATTAGTTGTCAATGTGTGTTAACAGTATGCACAGATTTATTTATTTTTTTTATTTTGATACATTTTCTGCTGAAGTACCAGTGAGATGCCAGAAGTTCCATTACTTGAAAGAAATATCATTGAAGTGTCTGTCTCAATCCTCTGAGCTTTGCAATCACTCTTTCATTCTTCTGGCACGAACAATCTCTTTATCACTGGCTTTGGCAGTCTGTTATGCTGCCAAATTCTTCCCAACTTCGTTATCATTTTAGTGTGTTCTTCTGTCCTTATATTACAGCTTGCATTGGTAGTTTCAGAATTCTTGGTTTCAAGATATTTGGCTTCCAACATTTTTGTGATTTGATGTAGCCAAAGATGTAAAATATAAGAAAACTGTTGGTTCAATACAACACCACAGAAATATCAGACCAGTAACAGAATATTTTGGACTGTCAGTTGAATCTTTAACTCCCAGTGGTCCTGTAACAGGAGGAGCTTGTGAGTCAGCACCCCAGCAGTGGTTAAGAGTGTTTCTAATTAAGATTTCCATCTCAAATTAAGAGAGTTGGTAGAAAAGTGAAAAGGATTGGGAAACAGTTTTTGTGGAGAGGGAGCAGCTCCTGCTGGGTCGCAGGAAGAAGGAGACAAAATCACTTTGAGCTGGTGGCTTCCCCTTCTCAGTCTCAAAAAGCCCAAATGATGGGTTTTTTGCCTGCTGTTGTGGGTTCTGCTCTTGGGATCAAGAGAAGTCCATAAGCCTTTGGGTTTGATGTAGCTGAGTATTTGTTGTCAGTGCAGTCTCATGTATTTAAACCAATTCTGAGCATTTTAATGTTTCTAAAATGGCAACTAATTATATAGCGACGGCTATTTTAAAACTTTGGAAACGTGTGTGTTGGTTTGTGACAATAATTATGGGACAGACAGTGTAACTCTTAACAGATTTCGTTAATGGCAAACATGCACATGAAATTCAGCTTTCAGTCAAACACAATTATGGGAGGCTCCACCAAAACCAAAGTTATTTGTGTAAATATAAAAAAGGAGGAAAGCTGTGGGGAAACAGACATTCTGGCTGCTAACTGAGGTCAGGGGAAAATTCTTATTCAACATTTTAACTTTTTTTTTTTTCTTTTTTTAAAGTCTTGGGTGCATTTGGTTTTGAAAAGTGGAAACAGTTTGGTTACTTGTAGCTCCCTGTCCTTGTTGCCATCAGCCAGTGTGCAAAGGGAAACCTTCAGCACTGTTTTCAAACTCTGATTTTGAAATGTTAACTTTCTGTGACCCTGCAGTTTTCCTTAATGCTAAAGGCTTGTTCCGGTTAAAATATTCTCAAGGGCTTTTGCTTCAGAAAGAAGATGATCTAATTCTCTTTGGAGTCAACTGGAAGTGCAAGGGAGGCTCCAAGTACAGGGTACTTACACTTGGGATTGTAGATGTGTGGTGAATTACATTTCATATCTAAAATGTGATATAGAAATTAAAATCAATGTGTTTTATAATAACCTGTGTTCAAACTGCTCTGTAGCTGAATATCCAGGGACTGATTTAAAACATTAATAGCAAATTTTAAGAACTGTTCCCTATTAAATCCATACGATAGAAGCAGATTTTTAAAATCTCAGATGAAGGAAAAGGATTATTCAAATATGTGTTCTTGCAGTAACATGTTCTTGTGACTCTTCCCTCTCTTAAAAAATATCTGTGCACATACTCACATGGACATGGAATTTGGAAAGTTAGAAGGTTCTTTTATATACTGCGAGATAATCTGAGTTCAAATGTCAGTTTGTCTTTCAGTCATCTCAGGGAATTAGCAGGAGAAAGGCTCTGTTGTAATTCCGTGGTCAGTGGCTGTTTTTCCCCAGTTAAAATTGCTCAGCAGTATATTTAGCAGGAGTAGTTCTTTGTTTGGCTTTTTAAAGAGATTTTTCTGGAATGAGCCATGTGGGGTCTCTGAAGAGTTTTGGTGGAAGGATTGTAGCTGGAGCATTGGAAGTAATCTGGAAAAACAGAAGATGTCATTCCCTGTGGGATTTGGCACTCTGCTCCATCGCCATGGTTCAAAGGGCACTTTCTCTGTGTAAAAGAATCTTCTAATTATCCATCTGGCCCACAGTGATGCATATTTCTTATGGCTGCATGAAACCCCCCTCAGTGAGTGGAGATCAGGACTGTACAATGCTGCTCTTTCTCCAGGGCTCAAACCCTGCAGTTGCAGGGGTCAGGATATAATTTGAGATATTTTTATTATTGAGCTACACCACATTTAAAATTTTGTTGAAGCACAGAATGTCCTGTTATTCCCCTGCCCCCCATAAAGAATGAAAATTACATTTTAAAATGTTATAGAAACTGTAAGTAAAACCTTAAAAAAAAAAGGAAGCAACCTATTTTGAACATTAAAAAGTTCCTCCCAGTCCAGTACCAAGGCTGTGTTACTGTGTTATATCATACAAAGGAAAATGTTGGGACATTCGTAGATGATGTTCTGAAACATCTGGTTACTGGGACAAATTGTATGCAAATTAATGCATATTTGGTTTGAAGAAACAGGCCCTAAATCCTGTTTCCTTTGTTGACAATTCTTGAGCAAAATACACTTGAGAATAATTCCTGGAATTCTTTTCTTAAAGGGAAAAAATAGTGTGAATTATGGTATTCATACTTCACATAAAGTGTCCCTGGTTTGAGTCTCAGAGTTATTGGCCTCCAAAGTTTTGATTTATTGAAGGAGTATTGTAAGTAAAACAAGGGGGACATGGTTTCACTTGGGCTAATGTTTAAATGATGCACAGTTTTTTTCTGCAGTTACTGTGAAAACAGCTACTGCCACTTCAGAGCTGTAAATGTGTCGGGATTAGAAATGATCCAAACCTGGGGTTATTTATTGAGCGTAACGTGGTTCCTGCTGCACGTTACAGGCCTGCTCTGGCCCTGAGAAGGTCTTGCCCTGTGGAAATGCTGCTTGAAAACTGCAGGTTTTGGTACATCTGGCTGTGTCTGGGCTTTCCCAGGAGTTCCTCACTTGGCTTCCATTTGGGTGCGTTGGGGGCAGAGGCTGAATTTTGTGAGGTTACCTGGGGCTCCCAGGAGACTGGTTAGATGGGAGAGGGACACCCTTTGGGGTCTGTCCATCTGCTGAACATCTCCCTTCCAGGATCTTCCTTTTTCATCATATTCCATTGGCTTTTTCATCAGGTCTGTCCAAGATAGTGCTGCAAAGCACAAACCAGAGCCCGTCTGTGCACTGGGCATCTTAATCACTGGTGGGTAGCAGAGATTTTGGGTGTTCTGTTACAAACTGGGATTTTGGATGCTGGGATTTTTGGGATTTTTATAGGCTGGATGCCTAAGCTAATTTTTGTTTGGCCATATCATTCCCACTTGCTGCCTCAAAACTGATTTTAGAAGTATTGTGCTTCAGTTTTGCAACAAACTCGCTGGGAACAATTTCACGAAGGTTTGTGCCCAGAGCCGCACGTGCCTCTCCACTTACTGGAGCTGCACTTCCTCATGCTTTCCCATGGTTCAGGAGATAAAATCCTTAGGACTTTATTTTATCATCAGCTGAATGGTCCCTTTGAACACTTTGCTGTATCATGTATTGCCTGTCACTGCAGTATCTGCTATTGGTTTAAATGTTGGAGGAGTTGAGCCTTGGCAAACTTTGTTTTTACTGTTTCATAAGAACAAGGTCATTCTCAGGCCTCCTCTCAAATTTGTATCCAAAGTTGTCCCAGTTCCAACCCATTAACCTCCTAATTTCCTCTCCCAGTCCTTGTGGAACCCCAGGGAAAGGTAAATGTCACACGTTTGATGTAGTGTGAATTTGTGATCTGCATAGATGAGGAAGACATTTGGAAATGCTCTTCTCTGCAAATACTCAGGAGCAATTAAGGTTGTAGCTCAGATACTGAATCCAGGACAAAAGGAGTGTTCACCTGGGGGGGAAACCAGGGGATTTAACTTGTTCATGTCATGTTACCTTGTTACGTTGGAGCTTCTTCAAGTAGTTCCTGTGATCTATACTGACTGTTGGGAAAAAGTCCCATTTTTAAATCTCCCAAGCAATTATGTGATGGCTTATCCATCCCATCCCACTGTATTGTTTAATTCCTGGCTGTCTGCATCCTCCGGTGTTTCTGATATCCTGCTGCTCTGCCTTGGCTCTGCACAGCTCTGGAGCACCCTACCTGTGGCTGTGCTTGTTGCCCTTTTCTTTCATGCCCATTCTTGCCTTTTCCAGTCATTTGAATTTGCAGGAAAAGCATTGAGTCACTCAGCTTCCTTCAAAGAATGGTGTGGGATCCCTGAGGTAGCTTAAGAGACGAAAGAAATTGGAGAGAAAATGACAACTTTTTAAGATCTTTTTCTGAGATGGGCTGGGACAGGCCCTTTCTTCTGCTTATCATTGATCTCTGCTCATAGAAGGTGCCAAATATTTCTTCTTTATTTTGGTTTAAAGGGCAATATATAATAATTAAACAGATTTTAAATTTTCAGGAAATCTTTCTTACAGTTCTATATCCTGTAAAGACCTTTCAGTGTCAGGACCCAGTTTATACTGGGCACACAGGGACACACCAGCATTGCTTTTGGAGAGTGAAAGAACCACACTGGGGTCAGTTCAGTGTAGGTGAACATTGTACAAACTGTACAAATGTTTTAACTCTGTTTTGACTGTCATTTTGAAACTCAGAATAACCGAGTAATTTCTTTCAGTTGCTTTCTAAAGAAATATTTGTGCTCCTGCTTTGCCCAGGAGGTCTCACTACAGAAAAAATTGTTAAGGTAGCAGGCTGCTGCTTCCCAGGATTGCTGGGCTGTGCTGTTTGCACGTAGGATAAAGCTTTGGGAAACTAGTTCAGAGTTTTGATTCAAGGCTAAAATGTTCTTGTTGTACTGATGCACCAATAAACGTTACTGGTATGAAATTTAACTGAGAGAAAATGTTTAAATAGAGATTCCTCTAATTTGTTTTTGGGGAGACGTTTGTGACATTTCTCATTCTCATCCAGTATTTTCTTTTCTTGATGAAATGGTCAATCCTCTGAGGGGCTGAATGAGCCATCAAAATGCTCTGTGTGAGCTTCAGAAAGAAAATCTCCCCTGACTGCCCAGGCTGACTCACTGCTTACAGCCCTCTCTTGACCCAACAGAAAATCATTTAAGCTAAAACTAAAAGAAGTTGGTATTGCAGAACTGATCCACCCCACCTGCCCTTCCCACAGCCCCCCCCAGCCACCACCCCCTTCCCCAAGAGACGTGACCAAACCCCACCAGGATGGATAATCCTCACATCAGAGTCAGGAGGATTCAGGAATCTGATTATGTTCATCCTTGATGAGATGTTTTCCTTTGAGGTAATTTCTGTAACAAAAAAACCCCACAAACAAACCCACCAAATTTTTCTTCTCATCCTCAAGGAAAGTAAATTATTTTTTAAAATTATTTCTATTTATTAATAATTAATTTTAAAAGATGAGGCTGGAAACTAAAATTCCAACCTCTTCCAGAAGTGGAAACTCTCAGTGTTAGTAGTGATGCTGATGGAGCCTGTTGCAGCCCTTGTCCCTTGGTTCCAGGGTGCACTGTGAGCTGGGGGAGGGCACAGATCCCCCAGGAAAGGGGGGGGTCCCACAGAGACTGTGGCTGCTCCCCTCCCACACAGCAGGTCCTTGAGGGAGCAGCCGGCCTGGTGAACACAGCAGCTCCTGGAGATCATGGAAACATGGAATGGTTTGGGTGGGAAGGGACATCAAAATCATCCAGTCCCACCCCCTGCCATGGGCAGGGGCACCTTCCACTAGCCCAGGTTCCTCCAAGCCCTGTCCAACCTGGCCTTGGACACTTCCAGGGATCCAGGGGCAGCCACAGCTTCTCTGGGGAACCTGTGCCAGGGCCTCCCCACCCTCACAGCCAAGAATTCCTTCCCAATATCCCATGTAAGCCATGGGGAGCTGTGGAGTGACACTGCAGCCTGTGATGGGTCACAGCTGGTGGAACCCCATGGACCGTGCCCAGCTGAGCTCTGAGCATCAGCACTGACCCCTCCCCTGCCATCTTTCTAAGTTGGCTGATTAGCACAATAAAGTTAAACCAACAGTCATTATTTCTGAGTTGTTTTTAATTTTTAACCCGAGTTTACTGCTGGTTTGTGTGGCCAGCAGCTTGTCTGCATGGTTCAGTTCCATCAGCTGTTTAGTAAATATTACCTGGTGAACTCCTTGTATGCTTTTTAACTTTCAGAGTCATAACAGTGTTATTACTTGAAGTGAAGCAGGATAATCGTAGTGGTTTTGGGGATGTTTTGTTTTGGGGAGAAAAAAAATAAAAACCCTTTAATGTGGTCTTTTTTCCTGCAATGGCAAAACTTAGAAAGTTAAAAAGACCTCTTCCTTGAAAAAGGATTACTGAATGTAAAATAGCCATGATCCTCTTGGATATTGTAAGTGATTTATACATGTGGCTGCTGTTGGAACTGTGTTCCCAGTGCAGGGGTGCTCCTCAGTGCACAGCCAGTGTCTGTGTGTGTGGCAGTGGGTTTTTCCCTGTCCTTCATTGGAGATTCCTTCTGTTCCAGCTCAGATACTCTGCCCAGAGCCTGTTTGACTACATGAAGAAAATCCAGGGTGATCCCAGTGCTCTGGAGAGTTTCTGTGAGACGTTGCTCAAGGTCTTTGAGGACAACCTGCGGAATGACCGGTAATGGATTTCCTTGGCTTTTTTCCCCTTCAACTGCAGGGGTTGGAAGTCAGATGTGTGGCACATCAGTTTAAATCTGCCTAGATGGGGTGTATCTAGCCATGTGCATTTGCTTTAACACTTCTGGTTTTTGGAACAGCACAACCTTTGGTAAAATGTATAACCAAGGGGTGATGGTAAAATATTTTGCATATTCAGATTTTACAATCATAGAGTGGTTTGGGTTGGAAGGGACATTAAAGCTCATCTTGTTCCACCTCCTGCCATGGGCAGGGACACCCTTCACTATCCCAGGTTGCTCCAAGCCCTGTCCAACCTGGCCTTGGACACTTGCAGGGATGGGGCAGCCACAGCTTCTCTGAGCAGCCTGTGCCAGGGCCTCCCAACTCTCACAGGGAAGGATTTCTTCCTAACATCTAATCTAAACCTACCCTCTTTCACTTTGAAGCCATTCCCCCTTGTCCTAATGCTATTTTATTTGTATTTTGTTTCTTAACTGTTGAAATGAAAACATGGCTGTGATTATTCCTGTTGGTTCATTTGGTGTTGTAACTTCTGACACAGTCTGTGGAATACATTGTTTATATTCTAGAAAATAAATTAATATTTTCTGCTACTGTTAATTGTGTTTTCAGGACTCTGCAAGAGTAAAGCAGGAGTGTTGTTAATTAGTTTTTTTTCCTTTTGGCTGGGAGGGAGTGTCCCCTCAGCCAAGGAGGGTGGTTCAGCCAACACACACAAGTTCCCGAGCAACCCTCCTCTGTGTAAGTCAGGGTTCTAATTTAAATATGTGTAGGCACATAGGATGTTTCTTTCTTTGCTTCTGATTAAAAATAGTATATATCTGTATGCCAGGGAATGTATTTACATTGTTGAATCATTTTCTTTCCTCAGGGTGTCTGTGCCTCTCCTGACAATGCTGGACCAGCTGCTGGCAAATGGCTGCTTCGACACATTCACTGAGCAAGAGAAGTAAGTTGCTGGATGTCTTTTTGGTTTATTTTCCACCATCCAACAGGCCTCTTAAATCTTACCCTGGGTGCTGCTGATTGTTCTTCTAGGTGTGGGTGCACAGGGCTCCAGGTGTGAGTGTATATTGTAGCGTTTTCATTTTCCTGAAGTGGGACAGCTGAGACCCTTGAAAGGCTCTTGATAAAACCTTTGACTCTCACTTCAGTTACTGGTTCATTGTTTAACAACCAGGACATTAATCAAAGTCAATTTACATGTTTTACGTGGCATACTTGGACCAGTATCAGATCCATTCCTGCCTTTTCCAGCTGCCTAAATCCATGCCATTTGGGGTGCATTCCTTGCTGTACTGGGAGCCTTGAGCACTGGCAGTGTCCTGGTTTGATGCTGCAGAACAGTGTGTGCCTACAGGGTATGGCTTCCCCAGTCCCACTGCCTTGGTTAATGTGAATATCTCTGAAGAAGTTAATTAAGATTCTAATAGGAATAATAAAAAAGACACATCCCAGCTCTTTCCCTCCCAAGTTCAGTCTTCTGGAAAGTATTTAGTTCAGGAATGGATAAGCATGAGTAAGATATTCCAATATGAAATCATATTTTTTTGCAGATGTTTCAGAAAAGAATTATTTTAATTTCAGTAATATTAAAATCTGTTCCACAAGCTCTCCCAGGCAGCATCTTGGCACATCTACAGATGTTTGCAGAATTGTACAACGTGGATCCTATGAGCACATATCCAGGATTGGGAATCTGTTGGTTCAAGAATTGCTCACAGCAGCTAAATTTGAAAAGCATTTATCATTCTTAAAGTTTTAATTGAGCCTACTCTTGTCTTGAAGTGTGGTTTTAGATAATCTTTCTTAAATTGCATTTGGCAGTCTCTGTTTGAATGGGAATTTAAAATGAGTCAAAGACAGATGGAATGAATATTACTTGTTCATTTTGTAATCATGCCAGGGATCCGGGGCTTCCACACAGGCTCCAGGCTTCCCTGTTGGGGAAGGTGATAGATTATGGGTGGAAATCCCAGGTAAAGTCTTGTCTCCCACGTCAGGGGTCTCTAAACAAAAAGCACATGGTGGCATCGCTGCCTTTGCTGTGTGAGTGTCTCAGACTCAACCCTGTGGTGCCTTTGTGAGGCTTTGTGTAAAAAGGCCTGAAATAAAATCCAGGGTGATTGGGAAGGAAAGATTTTGAAGCTGATCCTGAGGTATTTCTTCCAGTTTGATGATGAAACCAAAGAAGAAACTTAATAATGAAACAGCCAAGTGAATCATTCTCATGTCAAGGGAGTGAAGTGCTGGCCTGAACTTGTTGTCGTAGAGAGTCCTGGAAGGGCAGAGCTCAGGAGAGTTTGGAGGCAGCTAAAAAAGATGGAGAGTTTACTTCCTGCATGTGACAGTTTTATTGTCACAAAGGTGCCTCCTGGAGCAGAGGTGACCATGAGTGAGTTACTGTGGATCCTTCACAGGGAGCCAGGTGAATGCTCAGGGCTCTGCTGTACACTCAGAGCCTCTGTGTGGATCAGCACATGGATGGATGAGCCCAAAATTACATTAGGGCAACATGTGCATTTTGTTACTCTGGTGTATGTCCTTTGGGTGCAGTTAGGGATGGAAACACTGATCCTGGCTCTGAGAAATACAGCACAGAATGAGCCTGAAAATTGAGACACGTCTCAGTGGCCTGAAAAGGCCACGTTGTGCTGCAGTGTCAGGTAGTTTTCAGACAGAGTGTGACTGAAGTAAGAGGGCTGAGATACATGGTTGTCTTTTTCCTTGTGGTGTTTGTTTCCCATTTAATCTCCTTCCCTCGTTTTTTACCACATTGGTCTGGGTAGAGTTTTAGCAAGGGAATTGGGATCTAGGATGTCTGGCATCAGGATTATACCTAAACCAGCAGTTTAACAGGCAACTGTCACGTTATAAAAAGGTATCTGCAAATGCATTTTGAAGTTTCAAATGGAAATTGTGCACTGTCCTGGAGCTTGGTTTTCTAATAAAACATCAGCAGTCCAGAGTGGGTAATATCCAGCAGTGCTTAATTTAACCAGGATTAGGAGCTGGATCAGTGTGACCCTTGTGAGGAGCTCAGTGCTCCAGTTAAAACCAGTTGCCACAGGGTGTCACTCCTGCCCTGCACAGGCAGAACCTGCCGGGCATTTTCCTGCCTCTTCACACCCTGCAGCTCATACAGTTTGGAACACAAAGCTGGAAATTTCTGGTGTCGTTTTTCAGCTGAATCTCAGTGTTGGGGAAGCTCAGTGTGCCTGGTGTGTGATCTCTGCAGGAGGACAAGTGAGCCCCTTTCCTCCTCCTGTTTGGAATGCTCGTGCTTAAGTGAGGTGCATTTGCCACGTGGGGTTGTTGCTCTGCCAGGGCCCTGCTGAACCTGCCAGCAGGGCTGGGAAGTGTGGGGTGAATACCTGTCCTGTAGGGTTGGAAATGAATCAGCTTTGGTGTCACCAGGGTCATCAAAAGGCTTTTGGAACCGGCTTCTCTGCTGTGCTTGGCTTAGTTTGAGCTGTGGTGTGAAAAGAGCAGCTCTGCCTGTCGTTTTCCAGGCTGTTATTTCTTACCTGTCTTAAGGTGACAAAAACCTGTGTGACCAGCACGAGAGGTTCCCCCTCCCTTGCCCTGGAGTGATTTGTATCACTGCATGAGGAATGGCATTGGAGAACTGCAGTGGGTTGAAAGTGCCTTTCTCCCAGTCAGCTTGAGGTGGTTCCTCAGCCTGTTTTGCTGTGTGCTCACAGATCGGGCCAAAATAAGAAGGGTGTGTGGAGGAAAGTGGGGGGCAAACCACTGCTCTGGGCAGCAGGGCAGGTGTGAGCTGGACCAAAGTGTTGGTGATGCTACAACATCACTCACCTGCTGCTCCCTGTCATTCCCCCTGCCCCGTGTGCCCTCCCAGCCCAACAGGGCAGCAGGTCTCAGCTGCAGTGTCCTTCCTTCTCCTGGTCATAAACCCCAAACCTCCTGATCCCATCCCTCTGTACAATTTGTGGAGTTGCACCCATGACAGTGTAGGGAGTGTTCATGGATTAGGGAGTGTTCATGGATTAGGGACTGCTGGAGGCAAAGGGCACACCTTGAAACTGAGCTCTTGGAAATACTGCTCTGAACTCACAGTGGCTGCTCCTCCAGCACAGAGGTACCTGTCAGCTCATGCTGGTGCTGGGACAAGGACAGGGAGGACAAAGGACAGTGAGCTGAGGCTGCTGGCAAAGCTGGCACTAATCATGACTCCTGTGGCTGCAGAGTTCTGCTGCTCCAGTGGGTGAGTGATCACCAGAGATGCTGAGGTTGCCCAGAGCCCAGATGGGTTGTTGGCTCCTTAGGAGCACAGTGAGATGGGTCTAATAACCAGTGCCACACGAACAGAACAGCTTTGGAATGACAATTCAGAATCTAATGCTTTCTGGAGTAGTAAGTGGCATTTCTCTTTCTCATTGTATGTATTTTACATATTCAACAGAAGCATTCAGGTATTCTCTCTATATTTTTTCTGGTGATCTTGCAGTGCTGTAAGATGGTGTGTGATCTCCAACTGGTGATTTCTATGTATTATGTGCTCCTGTGGATTTTTTTAAGCAGTTCTACTGCTATTGCATAACAAGCCATAAAGCAAAGATCTGGCAGTGGCTGGTGGCTGTTCCAGGGCCACCCTGAGTGGCACTGCTGAAACCCAGTTCACCTGGAGGAGGGAAAACCAGCATCTTTTGGCAGCACCACGTGTGCCCAATTTACATCAATGCAGAGACTTCAGACTGATCCCTTTTCCCGAGAGGCCGACGCTGTTCCTGCTGGCACAGTGCCCACACAGGAGAAGGAATTTTCTCAATTTCCTTTACAGAGGCCAAGCTATTTGAGTCATCTGAGATCACACATAGGTTAGGTTTGGTTATTGCAAATGTGGAATTGGCAGCTGACAGAAAGGAAAGTGCATCTGTTTTTAACACAAAATGCTACTCGTGAGGTTCCGTGTGTTAAATTTATTCCAGATGCTCTTGTTCCAATTGGTCTCTTTGTTGCTCCACTTCCCAGTGATGTCCCTGTTGTTCAACTGGTTTAAATCTCACCTAATTCACTATATTGCCTGGTCTGTGCTGAGAGCCAGGCATGCACTGCAGGGATTGTAATTAGCTGTCTACACAGGGTCTTTGTGTAATTGGGGGTGGGAGGAGGAGGAATTGCACCAAGGTAAGACAGAACACACCTCAGCATTCAAGGAGCAGTTCTCTCACCCACCCAGACAAATCCATGCCTGTGGACACACAGACTCATTCATGGTCTGTCATTGACACATTTTTTACCTTGATGGGTCCATGGTTTGTTGTTCAGTTTTTTAACCAAGTCACCATTTGCCAGTTCATGCTGGGATTTTAAGAATTTTTTAAAAGTAATTAAAACCCGCTAACTCTTGTCAGAAAACTCTATAGAACAAGGTGCATTACCTTAACAAAACATCCTGGTGCTCCTGGAAACATCTCATTTTAAATGTTCTGCCTTTCAGCAGATGACAGTACCCAGCTCTCTTCAGGAGTTTTTATCCACAGCTTTGAACGTGGTAGCAGAAAATGAATGTTACTATTTTTGCTTTCTGCTTTCCATACACAGTGCAGGGAGGTTTCCAAAATATGCAGCCCAGGGGTAATTGTGCTCACTAGACAAATATGAAATAGTTTCTTCTTGCATCTATGGCACTTCAGCCTTGAGTGTAGCAAGTAAAAGATTAAACAATTTGAACTGAAATAAAAGCATTAGTCCCTCTTTCCTTCTTTTTAATAGATCCTTGGAATAACTAACAGTACTTGTGTTTGTACGAGTGTCTGGGAAAGAGCTGTGAGAATCACGTTTCCCAGACTGTGTGGAAAAAGAAAAGAATTTGCTAAATATATTTAAAGATGGCTCCATGGCTCATCCACGTAATAGAACTGTGAGCCCTGTGTTTAATTACGTTGTCTGGAATCACTGAAGGAATTCAGCTCTGAAATGGTGGAGTAGTTAAGAACAACATTCATCCCCTTTTATGTGAAGTTTGGTTGGAGACCTCAGGGAATGACCAAGGCACCACAATGATACACAGACTAAATAACTGTTATTTGGCTGTGGGATATTGTAATTCCTGACAGACCATTGCTGATTGTGCCACACTCTGGTGTGAACACAAGCCATGGGGAGCCAGTTATCCTGCATGGACTGGATCCCTCTGGCTAAAAGGAGTTCACTGCTGAGCACACAGGTAGTAGCAATGTAAATAATTAATAGTAATTTCTTCCCTGCCAGGTTAAAAATTGAAAGGTCCAGTAACATGATGGCCAAAACCCCCTGTGTCCTCACCAAAGGCCTCCCAAAGCAGGATGAGCTCCTGGGGAGGAAGCACCTTCTACCCCACAGTGGTTCTTTCCTTGCCTTGGAAAGTTAATTTGGCATCTTGACAGTCATTAAATATCTTTGAAAGTCTACTGAAACCTACTGCTCACCTTTTTTTTCCTTTCCCATTTTCAGCCACCCCTTCCCAGTGAAGTTGTTCACCCTCTGTAAAGAAGAGATCAAAAGGTCCAAAGACATCCGGAAGCTTCGCTCCAGCATAGGAGTGTGAGTGAATGGAATCAACCCTTCCTCACAGAAAGGGAGGAGTATTTAAATCACCAGGTGTAACAGCTAGGTCTAGCTCATGTGGAATTTAAATGAAAAATGCACATGAATACATGTGAGCAAAGGTTGTGAGAGTGTCATGTGCTTCTGGGTGGTTGGGGTGAAACATGATCTGATAAAATTGAACAACTTTTAAAATGTTGATACTCCTAAAGAGGCAGGGAATCATTTGCTTTTTCTTTGTAGAGAGCTTGACACAGTGCCAATGACAAATATATATAATTAATTGATTAGGTCTTAGATGTGCACTGAAAACACCTGCAAAATGAGTGTCTGGCTTTAGGATAAAAGCCCTCACTCGGCTCAGGCAGCAGAGAGGGCAAAACCAAAATTTCCCAGTTGGAAAGGACAGTGCTGGGTGAGGAGAGGAGGGAAAAAGAGCAGGTTCAGTGGCAGAAACTTGGCAAAATCATCCCATAACAGTGTCAAGCAATGACTTTTATTGGCTGTCCTTTTATTTCTTTACTGGGAGCAGTTTCAGAGTGCAAGGCAGCCTGAAATGAGCCATAGCCCATCTCTGGTTTGTGTTTCCCCCTGACCTGCCCCCTCCATGCCCAGCCTTCCCTCTGCCCTCACTGTCCATGGCAGAACTTGCTTCACAGGTGGTTTTTAGCACAAATTTTGGTGCTGCTTGTCAAGTTTAACCTCACATTTGTACCTGGCACAGCCTGGGGCAGCCCAGTCACCCATCAGCACCTCCCAGACTCACCCTCAGTGTTTGCTTTCCCACAGCACTGGGAGTTTGGGATTTCCCATCCTTTTTCCCAATATATCTTCATCCTGATCCTCAAAATGTACCTGTGCATTTAAAACACATGATCTGGTCTTTTTCATATGTTTTCTAGGTTTTGTGGCCTGATTCAATTCCAAGGAGACATGAGAGAGAAAGTTTTCTTTCAGCTGTTTCTCCTCCTTTGCCATCCCTTTCCCATAGTAAGTACTGAAGACTTTGCATATTATCCATTTATTCTTTAAAATACAAATATAAACTAATGTAAAGTGCATTAAAGCACCATTCTTTTTAACAGGTATTAATGTATGGAACAACAGGTTTTATTTCTCAAGGATCTGCTACCTGCAGTGCTGCTCCCTGCAGCATCCCTGGCTGTGTCCCATGTGCTGCCCTTCCACCTCCAGGCCTTACTGGTTAAACTGGGAGCAAAGCAGGAGGCTCAGCCCTTTCTTTCTGTTACAGAGCCCCCAGCACAGGGAAGATCTGCTCATCATTTAGTGCTGAAAGCTCCAAGTAGATAATTTACTGTTAGTTCTGTGATACTTCTGAGAGTAGCAACACAGACGTAGCTCTGGTTCAAGGAAATTTGTTCTGTTTCCATGTTGTGTGTGTTTGCTCCATGAGGCATCCTTTGCTGGAGGGGCACAATGTAAGAAATGGGGAGAGATCATTTCAGGTTCACATTTTATGGGTATTTTACATCACAAAATGTGTTTTGTTTTTACAGATGGGTCAGTTTAATTTGGCACTGTTAGTCCAGAAATAATACTATAATTCCTTTGCCTTCCTTTGGTTACCATCAGGCTTTTGTCAAGAGAAAAAAAATTTGGTTTTGTTGGAATTTTGCTGTCTTCCAGTTAGCATCTTTCTACCTGTTGTGCTTCAGCAACCAGCCTGGCCAGCTCTGTGTGTGCACCCAATGTCACTGCTGACCTGAGCTCTGGGAAAAGAACAGGCACATGAACTGCTCCAGAACCCAGAGCAGGACAGGCTGATGCCATCTCTCAGCAGTTTTCCCAAGACTTTTGCTGATTCTTCTTCCAATCTCCAGACTGGGAAGTGGGTTTTATGAGCCTGCAGCAACCGAAGTTGGAGCCAGGCTTTGGCTCAGTGAGTCACTGCAAGGAATGTTCCAGTTGGGCCAGGCTCACATGGTTGAATTTATTCCCTATGAGGGACAGAGCTGTGGCCTTCCAGATGGGAAGTACTGAAGAGTTTAGGGAGAAACTGTAGGAATTCTTTGAAGTGCAGACATAGAATTCCCTGAGGTGCAAACACAAGGTCCCTTCCTGCAGCAAATCCCTGTCAGAGGCAGGAGTGGGCTCAGTGTCCACCATAACATGACAGCCAGTGTGAGGGACCAGTACCAGTGACAGCACTGGGCTCTTCCCTATGGATTGTGGATGCTTCCCTGACTCTGCCTGTGCCCCTTTCCCCACAGATCCGTAAGACCACGGCCAGCCAGGTGTACGAGATGCTGATAACCTACGGCGACGTGGTGGATCCTGCCATCATGGACGAGGTCATGGCCATCCTCAGTGACACCAACTGGTAAGTGCAGCTGTGCCAGACAGAAATAAGAGCTGAAATAATTTCTGAATGAACAGAAGTTTGATGGATGCCTTTGAGAGCTGGTGGGGAGGAAGCTGTAAGAAATTATTCCGTAGGTTCATCTATTTAATGCATTTAAAAGCATTGCTGCAAGGAATTCCTCTGTTCTAAAGAACGATCCAATTCACTCTCCCACTGAAAATGGGATGTGTAAAATCACCACTCGTTAAAGCAAAATACCTATATTTTTCTAACAGCATAAAAGGGGAGGAAATCTTGGAAGTTTTCCATGAAACAGAGACTGGGCTGTGCAAACAGTCAAACTGCAACTGCACAGACAGTTTCTTGGCATTTATGGCAGGATTTGGGGAGAGGAAGGATCTCTGCAAGCTGGAAAACAACAGAATTAGCAGAACAGCTCAAATCTCCCATGAAATGTAATTACTCAACATGCTACAAGTGCTGTATTCAAGCAAACATTTGGAATTGGAACAGTTTAGATGTTTCCCAGGCACATGATGGCATGAATTAAACAACCACTTTATAGAATGTAACTCATCTTTTTACCTACTCTTACCTGCACCTTTGGCCTCTTCCAAGGGCAGGTGAAGAGGGTCCTGTTCTCCACGAGCACAATCCACTGGAGCAGGACAGTGACTTTCAGGGCAGGGGACTGTGACAGGAGCAGGGACCCAGCATTTTGGCACTGGATTTTCCCTTTCTGCATAATTTAGCATTGAGCATTATCATTACCTGGGCAGATTGATAAAAGGCTGCAGGGCTTGGAGATCTGAGGGAACATGGATTTCTAAGGTACTATTTAGTTTATTACTTTTGCTGCCACGTTCAACATTTTCCCTTGTCCCAGACCTGGGCCATGGGGCTGCTGCCCCACACAGCACAGTTGATACAAGAGAAGAGACAGATATATAAAAAAATATATAATTTATTTAGTCATTATAATAAATGGCTTTTTGTCTCCACTGACATTTCATGGAAATAAAATTATCCCAGACAAGTTCAAAGAACAAATACACCTTCAGGCTGGATCACAGATTTGCAGACTCCATGCTACATTGTTTGACTTTTATGTACTTTCCAGTTTATTTCTGTGCTGGAGCTTAAATAACTTTATATTTGGGAAAAGAAAACTAAGTTTGTTATTGTGAGGGATGGCTGCTGCTCTTTTTCTGAATTTTCCAGTGCAAAATTAGAGCAACAGTCTCAGATTTGAAGGATTGGTTACCAGCAATTCTGCCTGTGGTTACAATTCCTTGTTTAACTGCACATGGAGGTTTAGGATTGTGTTTGGGGTGACTCAGTGCTCGCTTATGAAACCTGCATTTAAGAGCAGACTCGCTCAGAAATTGCATTAAGAGTTTTAACAGAATTACTGGAGCAGGATGAGATGGCTGCTGTCACCAAGGGGTGGTTTCAGGGCCAAAATTAGAAGTCCAGGAAAAGCAGTGGTAGTTCAGCTCTGCTTATAAAGGGGTTACTACAACAAAGCAAAATATTCCCCCCAAACCACTCCAGAAAAATAAATACTGTGTTTTCACCTTGTCATTTTTAGGGTGTGCCTGGTTTATTCTGGCCTGGAGCAGGCCCTGAGTACCCTCTTGCAGTGAGGCCATTGCTCTGAGATGAAAGACAAAACTCGTTTACTCAAAACTTAATTGTTTAATCTTGGTAGATTGGAGCTGTTTACAGAAGAAGAGATTTGAAGCAGTTGCTGAGTGTCAGAGTGAGCTGCTCGTTATCCTCAAGTTCTCTCAGTGCTAAAATAATCATTGTGAATTCTGAATTACACCAAGCACTGAGAGCAGGAAGCCAAATGAGAATTGGTTTGGGGGAAGATGGTAATTACTGGGATACACACATTTGTTCCTTTGGGGCCTACAGAGAGTTTATCATGCAATTGTGTCATGCAGAGTTTAAACAAATTACTCTATAAATAATACATGTTGTTTAGCCACAGGAAGGTTTCCAGGAGTAAATAAGACACATTGTCCAAGGTGTAAAAAAAGAAAGTTCAGGTTATTTCTGACTTGCCTTTCTTTGCTTTTTCTCTGTAGTTTTGGACTCTGTTTATGTGCCAAGAGTTAAATTTGTAATTAATTGCTCATTTACAGTCGTTACTTAAGAAAACCCAAATAAATGTCCTGCCCTGGTGAGCAGGACCAGCAGCCTCCCAACATTCCAGTTTGAGGGATGGGATTCTGCCACATGGAAAAGA
The DNA here is from genome assembly GCF_003984885.1 of Neopelma chrysocephalum. Lineage (NCBI taxonomy): Eukaryota > Metazoa > Chordata > Aves > Passeriformes > Pipridae > Neopelma > Neopelma chrysocephalum. The sequence continues at coordinate 3,181,187 of NW_020897746.1, read as the reverse complement.
ATTCTGGTTGTAGGGATTTGGGGCATTTGGGACCTTTTTTAACTGACAGTTCTGGAAGAAATTATCTCATGGACATGATGCCATTTCAGAACTTTTTTAAAAGCCTCACATATTTTAGGTTTGGATTTTTCTATTTCAGGACAAAGCTTCTGGAGAGTGTAGAGTGTTCTCCAAATCCAGTAATGTTAGAGAATAAATTACTGAACTTAGGGTTGTATGAATAAGTGCTTTTTTTTTTAATATAAAACTCTGAAAGAATAGTCTTGGACACTTTAGTAGCAAGTGGTTACCTGTGGCAGACCTGGTGTGTATTTATGGGTTATCTGGCCTAAGATGGTACAAAAATGTTTCATTATTCTTAAAATGTGACAGAACAAAAACTCCTTGAATTTGAAATATACACAAAACAACATCATAATCCAGTAGTAACATGGATCACTTAGGATGTTGTATGACTATGGGCACCTTCAGGTTTTAATTTGTGAATTAACTGGCAAACCTTTCCTCCCCCAGGGAAGCAGAACTGCCCGTGGTGAGGGAGAGACGCAACTGCCTCTGTGACCTCCTGAAAGTGCCCAAACCTCAGCTGGTGTCCAAGGTACAGGTGGGAATGTGCTCCAGGGGGTTGTTTGTTCATGGAGGTGTCCCTGTGCACCAGGAGGGGTGTCCTGAGCCAGCAGCAGAACACGTGGAGTGGCTGAAGCTGCTGCCTTGAGCCCTTCCAGCCTCCTTCCCTGGGAGCATCCCAGGCTGGCAGTGGGACATCTCAGACACCACCCAGCAGGGACATGATGCAGCACAGATGTTCAGACACTGCTCCTCTGCCCTTCTTGGAGAAAGGAAAAAACACAAAAATCTTCCCACTTGCACCAGCAGGATGATGATGTGAGGTGTTGTGCAAAGCACAGGATTCCAACACTGCCCGAGAGGAAGAATGGGATATAAAAGGATAAATTCACAGGGAGACAGACTGTAGGTCCCATGTCACTCCAATGCAGATAGTTTGGCATTGCCTATCTGCTCCCTGTGACCTTTCTTTTTCCTCTCTCTCTGGCAGAGTTCAGCATGAGGAAGCTGCAGCCACTGGTCTGTACCTGGAGCTCGTGGCTCCAGTGCCACGGGGATGGGAGCAGGCTGTGCCATGGCATCCTGACATGCTGGAGCTCAGCAGGAGCTGAGCTGGACACTGCTGGACAGAGGAGGCAGAGCCTGTCTGAAAGCACAGTGCAGATGTGCCACAGGAAGGCAACCAAAACCCACTGTTTGCAGTTTTTAATGTCGTTATGTGGCAGGTCCTTGTCATGCTCTGTCACTCTGACCTGTCTGTTCTGATGTCAATGATTTGTATGTTCCAACTGACCAGAGCTTGTGCTTGCTGTCCACACACTGAGTATTAAACCTGACCTGCTGCACTGCTCTCTAAAGCATTGGTTTTTCATCAGGTGGAGAAATCTGTTGCTCCTGTGCCACAGTCAAACAAAAAAAATCCAAGTTCATTTCAGCTAAAGCCTCTCTTAAATACTCTTTATGTAACTAATTCAGGCAAATGGTTTCTGTGCTAAAGTAGCTTTAGGGATGAAGCTTTAGTTTACTGAAGACTAGGGGTGAATCAGTTCTTCAAGCACCTGCCAGGAATCCAGTCCATTTCTTACTCCTATAAAATGAAACTGCTCCAACACTGATCTTTAGTGAGACTCCTGTGACAGGGAGGGCAAATGCACAGGCCACATGATATTGTAAATACACTGTTATTTCATGGCTCTAATTAAATCCCACTCTCCCAGCACTTGAACAGGGGCTGTGTGTTTATAGACACATCTCTGCAAATGTGATGATCCTGCTCTTTTAGGATATTAATTACAATTGACTTCTGGTCTCTAGAATCTGATTCAGTCCCAGAGAAGAGCCACCCATGAGCCACCCAACTCCACTCCCCACTGTCACTTTATCCTGAGCCTCCACCATCCTCCTTCTCAGCTGTACAGGTGGTGTCACAGACACAGCTGTCCTGCTCACACAGCCCCAAATCCAAGGATGTTCCCCTTGAATCCCAGTCCTGGCCCTGTGCAGAGCCCTTGGCAAACACCAACAGCTGCTCCTGGGAGCAGGGAAAGGGTGAGAGCCCCAGGCAGTGTGTGACAAAAACCTCTCTGCTCTTCCAGTGCTTCAGGCTTTGCCTGAGGCTTCCCTGTGGTGACAGTGTGGTCTGGGCTGTGTTCGATGGATATTTAAATTAGAAATATACAGTTTAACAGTCAAACTGAGTGATGTGCCATGAGCACACAGCATTACCCGTGGTATAACTGTGACCTCCCTTAGGAAGGGGTTACTCAGCCCAAAGATTAAATTAATGAAGCACAAATTACTAAAAAATTCTAAACCCCTGAAGACTTTGGTCTTTCTGCACCCATAACACAGCTTCGGTCCCACTGCCTCACCTTGGGTTTAGTTAAAGTGATAATAATCCATCCCTTCCTTCAGGTTCAGCATGTCCAGGTTTGCTTCAAACACTCCACCTGTCAAATCCTGCAAGGGGAGAACAAGAGAATTAAATCAATCAAACAAATTCATTTCAGGTTGTAACAAGTTTGGGTAACTTAGTTCTTCAGACCACAGAAGAAAATCCAATTTGCAGAACTAAACAAATAAACCAAGGTTCAGAAATGTTTCCATTCAAAAAAATTAAGTGTCTGTTGAAAAGTTAGTGTTCAAATCAGTCTGGGGGGATATCAGACAAATCATCAGCTCACTCCTGTGCTGCTCTGTAGCTGCTCAGCCCAGCTCTGCTCCTTTTGTTTCCTAATGCAGGCATTGGCAGAGAATGGGCCAACTTTGACAAAACAAGTGGTTGGGCTGGATTTTGAGCACTGATTAGCTTGTCTGATAAAACAAACCTTTCATCAGGCAACTGAAATACTCTGCAGAGCTAAAGGTGTTTCCTTTTGAGCCCCCACTTGTGTTATCGGGACAGGAACCGGGGAGGTTTGTTCCATGAGCAACCTCAGTGATGTCACTAAGAAAACATGGCAACTTCAGCATTTCTGAGCATTTCTGCTGGGGTCTTCCTGGAGCCCTTAATCCTACTGAGCTTCAGGAATGCCACCAAAAAAAACCCCCAAAAACCTAATTAAAGCTGACAATACCAGAGGAGGCAGATAATGCGATTGCTCGTGTTCTTGTGTTGGTCCAGAGCAGCACCAGTGAAGTTTAAACAATGTAAAACACCACTGTGAGCGTGTTTAGGATGGGAAATTACAAAACTGAATCCAGATAAAACTGTGGAATTAAAGAAGGTGTAATGCTAGACTTGGCTAGAAGAATTGGATTTAAAAAAAATTACTCTGGATCTTTAATGAACCTGAATTTAGAAATGAAGGTTTGTCTCCTTTGGAGGACTGTGCATCCAGCTTCCCCTGGACACACTGGGAGCATGTCAAAGACACCTAATGATTATCAACATGCCAAACTGGTCCACCTGCAGAACTTGCCACTCACATCAACAGGGAATTCTCCTCAGAAATGAAGGTCGTGATGTGACCTTTAGCCTCCACTAATGATTCCATAAACCCAAAATTCCACAAGTTAGGACATAGGGTATGGAACAGTTGTGTTAAGCGTGCTGGAAAAACAACCTGCTCTACAGAAGGGTAAAAAAAAATATAAAAGAGCCCAGATGCTAAATGAAGTGGGAGAGTTAAACAGAAATCTTTCATCTGCACAACCAGGCAGGGCCGCACAATAACTGGTCTAACAGCAAATTTTCTGAAAACTTTACACAATCACACTACTTTAATTGCTGCAACAGAAAAATACAAATCCCTTTCATTTCCAGCCCTTGGAATCCAAGCCAAAACAGGGCACAATACAGCATTTTCTAAGTATTTTGCTTTTACCTCCAAGTGAGAGCAAACCCAGAGCACAAGCCCTTGGGTGAAGTGGTTCTGCAGCGGCTGCTCTGACCAGATACAGCCACACTTTTATCCTCCTCAGCACAAACTTACACACACACAGAGCAGAATTCCAGCTCCAGCCCTTTTGTGAAGCCACTATAAAATGCAAACTGAGCAAAGATCAGAGGATTCCTGCTTCTTCCAGAAGGATTTGCACTGGTACCAAAGCCTGAAGAAATAAATAAGCCAACACTGCTCCAAGGACGTGGCCAACAGAGTCACTTCTTGTAAACAACCCACTTAATAAACACATCTAATCTCCAAAATCACCCTCTTAGAGCTGCACAGAAACATGCAGGTTTTGTCTGTATCAAAATGAAAAATAATCCCCTACCAAGAATAGGAAAATAAAGCCAGTAAAGCCCCTTAAAGGACACCTCCTTCAGAAGAAGAATGGGGATAAACTTGGGTTGGTAAAGAATAAGCAAGCAGAAAATGCTCAGTGGCCATCGGTGGAAAAATAGACTGAAATCCCAACTGAAGTCATGGAGCAGAGTTTTCAGACAAGATGTTGTATAATAGTCTCATTGTAAGGGCTTCCCAGATTAAATGTGCTTTAGAACAGGTTGCACAGATGTTTTGTCTGGGGACTTCAACCCGCAATCGTACGTAGTATGAAAAATTCAATTAGTTGTAATATTACTTGCTGATCCAAGAGTTTTATCAACCAAGAGTACATGATAATGCCCTGAGGCACTTTCAGTCTGGCTTTACAACCCATAGTTATGATCTCAGAGTTGATGGTGAGGGTGGGAGTGCCAAGTTAAAAGCAGGCTGTACCAGAAGAGATGAGATTCAGCTAATCCATCTCTGAACAGATCTAGGCCAGTGTTAAAACTGTCAGTGTTTGTGTGTAGCTGCAGGTTTTAGTTACTGTCAGAGTTTTTGACTAGTGTTTGCAACTGGAATGCATTTGCTATTTTGCCTTAAAGCTTCTGTGTTATCCCATACACTGTGTTACAACAGCAAAAGAACTGCTGCTTATCATCTTCTAGTTATGTTATTAGGTCAATTAAACCAATTGAAATAGGTTACCACAGTCAGGCACAGAAGATGGTTCAGAACTGGCAGTGCCAAACAAAAAGGCTTATAAGGTCTGATTTAAAAACCAAAGCCTTTGCCATACATGGGGCTGCAAAATATCAGGACTAAAGGAGAGCAGGTGGCTGAGTGCATGTGTTCATTTGTGTTTATAATGGTGTTGGGTAAGGAAGTACAACAGATCCAAGCTCCTGTACCTTTCCTTACTCTTCATTCTACCCAATACTGCTGGTTTAAATCCCTGAAATACCCTGCACAATCAATTTGATAAAAAAGGCCATTCAATTGCATAGCAGAAGCTTCTGGGAGAAGCTGCTTTGAGTAAATAGAAACTCATTTTCCCAAGGAGCAAATCCTGCTGCTGCAGGTGAAGCAGCAGGTGACACTCACCAGCTTCACACAGATGATGAAAGGTGGAGCTGCATCTCTGAAGTGACACACAGGGACCTTTGGTTTTGGTCTCTCCTGCAGGAAAAGGCAGCAGAGAGACACACAGGTGACTTGTTTGGTTTTAGGAGCTGCTAAACTCTAAAAGGGGAAAAGATTCTTGTGAGCCTTCATGATGAACAGAGCAGCTGGTCCCACCCTCACTCCTTTGACTGGCATTTCAGTGTCCCTTATTCCTGTGCCATCACTTTTCAGTGCAATTGTGTTTCTTTGAGTGAAGTTACACATCACACAGATCTGAATTTGGAGCTTTCTGCTGCTGAAAGGAGCTGGTCTCTCCTCCATTGCTTTTCCCCTACCTCCAAGCTTTCAGCTCTTCCCTAAACAACCCTCTCTTTGATTCCATTGCAAGGTAAGCAGCTTCAACAGCCTACCCTCCCCAAAAAAATACATTCTTTCTTTTTTTGGTGGATTAATTTTTTGCCACTTGATTGAGCTACATCAGCTCCTGTGCATCAGAGCATCAGAGCAAAAGAGCAGAGATGGAGGAGCATCTTTCCCTCCCTGTGGAAGTCACTGAATGGCTTGTGCCCAACTGGGACTTCACCATGGATCCCAGCTGCAGAATTTCCTAAGGATTCACCACAGGTTGCAGCACAACCTTCTTTATGATTGACCCAAGAGCATGGGTGTGTCTTAGGAAGACAAATGCCCAGGATCTGTATCAATCATACTGACACTGGTAGGCAGGGAGTCCTTAGCATTGCAGGTCAAAATCTTGATTCCCAATTTCTTTCATGCAGCTCAAAGCACTCCCTGGCTTCCCAGTACAGAACCTGACTGGACAGTTCTAGGCTAAGCAAAAGCTGTACCTGAGGAGGGGCCCCTCCTGCCCTTCCACCCTCCCTCAGTCCTACTCCCATCACACACAAGGATCTTGCAACCTCAAGGTAATTTGATTCACAAGATAACTTGCTCAAAAACTTTTTATTTTGAGGGTTCCTTTCCCTTTTATCCACCGTAAACCAAATTCTACTCCCACTTAAAAGAAAAACCTGTCAGTGAAGACTGTGTTTTACCCATCCTCAGAATCCATTCAGAGTATGGATTTTTGTCTTTCCAAACTGACTGCAGTGAGTGTGAGGCCCATAGTTGTGGCTCCAGTGTCAATCCCCAGCCCTCCAGTCTTCTCTCACAGCCTCCTTACCAAAGTGAGTTGCTATGTAACATTTAAAATCAATGAAACACTCCTTCATCACATTTCCCAGGACACTCCAGGTCACAGTAAGGAACACAAGAGTGGTCATAACTCACCTCAGATTCCTCATAAGTGTAGAATCCTTTTGTTATTTTCTTTTCATCAACATCACAAAAGGCAATGACCTGGAACAGAGGAACAGAGGAACAGAGCATTTCAGTAGCAGGGTTTCACCTGTAGTGTAACCATGGAAGGAATGCTGCTGGCATGGGATGGACACAGGGATAGGGCAACACACCCTGGGCCTCCTACAGGGCCTAAACATTTATTAAATCCTTTCTGGGTGTACCTTAAGGAGTTGGGCAAACTCTGCAGTTGTTTATGAGCACATTCTGTTTTCAGGAGCACGAGGACAGGTGATCAAAGCCACTGACTGTGGCAGAGAACATCTGTGAGATCACCAACTTCATCCTCAGTGACGTGCTGAGAAACCTAAAACCAGAGACCAGTCTCCACATTTTGGCACTCCCACTAAACACCCAAGATAATACAAACCTTCTTTTATATAATAAAGCAGAATAGAATGTACCACCAGACACCCCAGGACAGTGGTGCTGCACCACTGCTTTGGGTGCTCTGGCAATACCAACCTCAATTCTAGGGCATAGCACACCAAGTTTGGGAATTCCTATGGATATGGACTCGTATTTTTCAACTGAAAAGTTCAGCAGATTTGGTGTTTAAACACATATAATTACTGCTCCATTTTGGTTATTCTTACTGGAATTATGGAAGCATTATTTGCAGCCCGAGGTGCCAAATATTTTAGATGGTGTTTTATTTCCTCATAAATATGCAGGCAGAATAAATGCCTGCCATCCAAAATACACAGTGGCCTTATTTTTTGAGCCATTAGGTTGCCAGGAACATTTTGGAAGACTTTTTAAAATAAACATAGCTGTGTCTTCCTCTGCCTCCCATTGGGTCTATTCAGATGATCTACACGGAGCTCTTATGCTGAAGCAGAACAGTGGAGACAGTTGAGGTCTTACAGAAATCAATTATTCTGCTGAAAGCTGGATAGCAGCTTTCATATCTTTTTAATTGCTCCATTAAAAATTGATTAACAACACTTACTGCTGAGAAAAATTGAAAAGCCAAACAGCTGTTTATTAATTTATTAAGTTAGAGAAGGGTGCAAAAGCCTGGCTTGTTTTCCATGTCTAAAATCTTTCTCACACATTTTCTTCCTGTGATTAAGATGGTTTTCTTTTACCTAAAGTGACCTCATTCTGTTTGTGCAGAGGGAAACACTGGTTTTTTTTGATACCATAATATCACTTCCTTAATTAAACATCAATGGAAGAGAATGCAAACAAAAGTATCAAGGGATTACAAATAGGGCTGCAAACCACCACTGTATCTGGAAAATGAGCTGATAAACTGGAGGAGGTGGGCAGGGATAGTCCCTGGAACCACTTAGAGGGAGGCATTCAGACCTGGGAAATGGGCTGCTTGAAAACAGGCACAAAAAGAAATAAAGATCAGAACATTAAGGAAAGGAAACGTTAAATGTTCATGGTGGGGCTTTGTGACTAAAGGAATCCCATCACAGGCCAGCAGATCCAGACTTGTGCTCTGGATGATCCTGGTGCAGGGATTGCACTGAGGACACTTAACACCCCTGTTTCAGGCATTATAATGGAAATAAAAAGAAAAGGGGGAATTCAGGGCAAAACTAGGAAATTACTGGACACTGTCCCAGGTGTCTGTGGCTGGTGCAGCTGGGTTAGACAGTGACACACACAAGCAGCTCCTTCAAGCACAAGCTAAGAACCAGGGGAGCTTTTTTTTCCTCTTAACCACAAATTGATAACACTTTACATCCCTGACCCTATTTCCATGCCCACTGTAATGCTTTATTGGAGTTGAAAAATCAGATGGTGTGACCAGAGCACAGTAAACTACATCCCAAATTTTCCTTTACCCATCCTATTTCCATGTGTACATACACACATGGATATAAATACGTTGTGTCCATGAAGGGAAGCAAGTAGAGGCCACTGGAGAGAGGTTCCTTAGGTGTGTTAAGCACCTTTAAAATTCTCCAATATTCTGCAAATCTCACTGTCACAACTAGTGTTTTACTGTCCTAGAAGCTGTAATCATAATAAAATTTAGCAGGGTGTGCCCTCACTGACAACCCAACAGAGTTCTAGGAATGAACACTGTACAGTACAGTGACTTATCTTCCAGTAATTGAAGCTATTTTTGCAGCTGCTTATGCTCCTATAGACATTAAAAACCAAAATAAACCACCAAAATTCATGACACAAGGTAAAGTGAAATTCTATCTACACTTCACTGTCAGTAACTGGGAACTCAGCTGTAAGATCTGTGCTGGGAAGTGTCACAGTGTTCAACTCCAGTGTGTTATACCAGTTAACAGAAACCCTGACTGGTGCCTAGACTTCTTCTCAACATGAATTAATTTCTTCTCAATATCCAACCTAAATCCACTCTCTGCCAGTTTAAAACCATTTCCCCTTGCCCTGTCACTACATGCCCTTGTAAATACTCTCTCTCCAAAGACAGTTCTGCCAATAATCATAATCCTTCCTCTCACCCTGGGCCATAACTCAAAAGTGCCAAGTGCCTTTTCCATCCTGACTCCCCAGCTCCCAGAACATCCCACACATGAAACTGGGAAGAGCAGCTCCAAGAAAAAAATAATACAGGTGAATCTGTGACAAATTTCTCCTGGAAAACAGAAACAACTCGAATCCTTTTCCGAGTTCCCACTGAGGTATCTCCCTCTGTAATCCTCAATGGACTCAGCCAGCTTAAAATCTGATATTTACAGTAGAGTAAAACAGGTCAGACTTGAATGGGCAATTTTTCTGCCAGGCAGTTCACCATGTGGGTGGCCAAAAATCTAAGTCAACTGTTTTTCTGACACACGCTATTTATTTTCCAATTAAAGCAAAGCCATGTCTGGAGTCTAAATACAGGAGTTAGGCACAGTTGTTTATCCTATAAGGAGAACTCAGGGCATCAGGCTTATGTGAGTTATTTACTTTATACTCTATCAGGATAAACCCAGAGTTACCTATTTATTTTCCTGCATTAATGGGCTTCTTTCTTGTAGCTTTTATGATGACCATCTATCCATACATGAACTCCTGCCTCCCTGGGAGGAACCTATGAATTATAAAGCCATAAAACAGTCTCAATTTGCTGTTTTTCTTCCCTCTTTTTAGCAAAATGACTCTTTGGCAATGCCTCTGACAGTGTGACACCATTTAAGCTTACAGAGTCCTTATATCACACTTCAGTTTTATCAAAATATATAAATTATTACATATTTTTGTTTTCAACATCACTTGTATGAAAATCTATACAATTCCAAAACAAAGGAAAAAGACTGCTAATTCAGCTCAAAACTTGGGGACACAGCTGGGTATCTGTTATAGACAAGTTATGGAATTACTGTAATTTGTATAAATATGGATTGCAACATGCATTAACAGCGGTGTAAGGGAAAAAGAAGACATCGTTTTCTCCCTCATAGAGAAAGTTTACATAGCTCCAAAGATAAGATATTTACTCAAAAACAATCTCTGCTGGGGGAAGACACGTTTGAGGAAGATAAAAGCCCTTCTCTGGCTGGATCTGCCTCATAAACACAGAGGGACACCCAGGCTGGGCCATCGGACCTCCCTGGGGAAAAGAGGATTAATGGGCAGCAGATTGATCCTCCTCCAAATGTAGAACCAAGGAAGTCTCAGAAGGACAAGGAATGTCACTAGGAATGACAGCAGAGTGGGTTTGGGGTGTGACTACCTGCCTGGTTGAGCTCTGCTATGATTACAATTAATTGTTTGTTTCCCAAGAGACTTGTTTTACTGCAGGGAATGTTTCCTCACACTTCTCAGTCCAGTCAGATTTCCTAATAGAAAAACTGACAGATTTCATCAGCCAAGTGATGTCCTTTTACGGTGAATGATCTTCATAGGATTTTACTCCCTCACCTTATTTTCACCTGTGGTTTGCTTTAGCTCTGTAACCATCACTTACAGGAAGCAAGAAAACAGAATTACAGCACATTCTCAAGGTCTGCTTCAGCTGGGAGGATCCCAGAGGCAAGTTTTACATGGGAGAGTGAATAACTGAGTAGAAGGTGATAGAAAACTGGAAAACCCTTTCAATAAATGGTCTCTTGTTCACTGTCTTCTCTCCTTCCTCATTACTTCAGCTGCTCTCATAAAAGACACCTTCAAAGAGACAACCTGCAAACTCTCCGAAATCCCACAGGAGCAGATCTTCCCTACTCCTTTCTCTCCATATCTCACACAATCCTCCATCTGTTTTAAACTTCCAGTGACCCTGTAATTCTTCTATTTATAATTCTTCCATTCCAGCTTGCAGAAAGCCTCGGAAGCACGTTAATATACATCTCTGCAAAAGGGAAATCAATTCTGGCCATTCACGTCAAAACAAAGCAACTGAAAGCATTACAATGCAAGTTTAAATAGATCCAGCTAATGGCAAACAGAGCAAGAGACAGGCAGAGGCATAAACATCTCCTGGTGTGCCACAAACAGAAACCAGCAAACAACTCTGTGCCACAAGCTGAGTGATTTTCTGTATCAGGAGCTGCTTTTATTTCACTTCTTCAGCATTGCAGCAGGACAGAAGTTGTGGGTATCTTTAGATCCCAAGCATGCATTTCACTGCTCCATTTAGACACTATTCCACTGAGGAGAGCAGCAGCTTCCCCCTCTGCACATAATCCATAGCAAAGTCACTCAGGAGAATTTGAACACCAGAACCCAGCTTGCAAAATAAGCTGCTGAACACTGGACACACAGAATTTCCCTTGTTCCACACAACATACACCTGCCTTTACAGTGAGGGTTCTTGTTGCCAGTGTCTCATTTCTCTAGAGCAGGTTCCTCCTACCTGAGTCATGCCAGGAATGTTTCAGGTGTGAAACCTCTGTGCTGGCAAAAGAGAGGTTGCCAAAAAGCACATCTTGTCGTTTGGAAGGAGCAAGGAGCTTTCCTGGCCGTATTTCACCATCAACTATTCACTCAATGTCCAAAATGAAGCCTCTACTTTACCTCACATCATTTAAAGACACTTTATACCTGAATTTAACTGAGTCTTTCACATTTCATCTCTGTCTCTCCTTGTTCTGGAGGCTTTTAACTCACTTTCATGACCATTCTACTTCTCACTCCACAGTCAAGGTGGGTGTGATATTCTTCCATGTTTCTTTTCTTTTACATGTCCCCACTCCACTCTCCTGCAGCCATTCATGTACTTTTAGAGTGGTTAAAATGCTACAAAACTTAGACATTCCTCAGTTCTGTGAAGGATCAGAGCTGAATCACATGGTTTGGTGATGCTGCTCTTGGAAAAAGGTGAAGAGAAACCAAGGGATGATTTTAAGTGGTCACTGAACCAGGAAAAAGGGCCTTCAAAGTACTTTCTGAAGCTTTTGAGTTTTGCCACCAGCAGACAGTGTTGTCATAGAGAATCTCCAGGGCCTGGCTGTGTAAAGCACTGTTTCCAGGCCACTAATTAGTTGGTGCTTATTTCATCCTTTCCCCTGCTTTTTTGCGAGCCATTTGAGCCCTATTTTCAGCCCTCGGAAATGACACAGAACGTTAATGCTGAAGTTCTTCTTTTAGCTGAAGTCTGATGGAGAATAAAAGAGCAGACAAGACAGCTCAGAAAACCCTCCAGGCACATGTAGCATCCCAAAAAACATTTGGTTTCCATCTTCAGCTGGAAATTATAGACACGACGGATGTGTTTTAAACAAAAAAAGGTCTGTTTGACTTCATTCTTGCAGAAATGCTAATACTGAACCACTGTCAGTGGTGTGAATCAAGAAGGGAACAGCCAGGAAGCAGAATTTCCCTAAGAATACTGAGATCATGGTAATTAATTCATAAAAAATCCCTACTAGTGGAGTAATTTTTTTCGTGTGTTGCTGTTTAGCAAAAATATTGAGCCTTGGATTTTTGCCTGAACGCTTTGGAGACAAAGCATCATTTTAACATTCACCATACAGATGGTTGAAGGAAAAGAGAGAATTGCTGAGGTGTCCTTTTGTCTTTTAACAGAACCATAATTCAAATTCACACTGTTTTCCAAACAGACTAAAGCAATAATTTGTTACTGAGTATGAACATACCCAGACCGCTGCTTCCTGGAATTGCCTAAATTTTGTTTTCTAAGAAACAATGCTGTCTGGCATGAAACAGAGCTGTGCTTTTCAAACATCCCACAAAGACCTAGTCAGCACAAGAAATGCAATTGCTTTGTTTATCAGCTTCTAAAAATACTAGAAACATTCCTTTTTTTGAAAAAGATGGGTTTTTTACACACCCTAAGCTTGACAGCTCAAACTAATTAATCCTCTTCCTGAAGATTTAGTAGAGTTTAGGGTGGGTTTTTTTTTCAGAATTACAAAATGACACAAGCTGTATGTAATAGGTTTTTGGGGGGGATATTATCTACCCTCGGGGTATGTGTCCCAAATTTTCTACAGGTACTTAGTGCCAATTGAGAAAACACCCTGCTGTGACTCCACAGTCCAACCAAAGTCAGGCTCAGGACATCTAATGAAATTCTGAATCTCAATAAAAGGATGCAGCAACAGTCAAACAGAGCACAGGTGACATTGTCAAGAGCCTAAACTGACTTTAATTATAAAACCAATTAACATTAAGTTTAGAGGGGTAAATTAAATAAATTTAATTACACTTTACAGCAATTTTGGCAATTTTACCTGCATTTCAAAGGCTGCTGGACCTTTTAAGATGACACCCTTTTAATCAATGGACCTTCAAGAGGAGAAAATGATAATTGTATGGATGTAATAAATCATATTTTGCCCTAAGGGGCTTTGGAATGGTGTTTTAAAGGTGTCAATTTTACATAATTGATGAATTCATATCCCAGGCCCTCCATTTACAAGACAACATGAGATTCTACTTGTAGATTCAAAGTGATATTGAATCTCCAGTGTTCTCATAATTAACAGAATATATGAAAGCTTAAATCTTGTTAAGGTGGTCTTGAAAGGGTGAGACAGGAAAAGTATTTTATTGTTTTTAGGGCTGGAAAGGATGAAGCAACAACTATTTACAACCTTTGTTCATATGGGATTTTAGAGTCTTTGGCAAGAGTTCCAGATTAGTCACAAAATACCTGAAGGATTTTTGAGGGAAAGTAGAACATGGAGTTTCTCTACAGACCTTTTACTGTTATTAATTTAGAATAAAATTAAAACTGCCACCAATTACCTACTGCAAATTATATGATTTTATTTCCTGAAACTCCAGCAGCATAATCCTTTGATTAGCTCTGGGAGAAGTGAGATGTTTTCACTCCTTACAGCCCTTTGCCGTGTGACTTACACGAAACATGAGGATATCATTTAGAGTGTCAGCTCTGACTGAGCTGCACAGACTTGGGATCTCACTTTTGGAAAAGCCACAAATTTAGAACAGCAATCATGATGAGCCTGAACAGATACACAGAACTAGTGCTTTAATCACTACAGGGAACAATAATTTAATCAGAAATTAGCCTCTGCTCTCACTTCAGATGACACAAGTCCTTTTCTGAAGCTATTTATCTTTGCTGGTTATTGAGAAAACCTCTTAATGCTTCAGATAACACGTCAGACTCAGGGGGTGAAGTCTGATTACTCTGCATAAGGTATAAAGGATCACTGTGCCTGCATTTTAGCAGTAGTTTTCTGCAGTAACTGTGCAAAATGAGTCACACTTGGCACGTGCAACTGCATCTGGCACGTCCTAAACGTGTCTGGAGTAGCATCCAGTAACTCATGGGTTAATGCTCAGTGCAATATTTCAGTATCAACCCAAACCATACTGGAATATGTGCAGTTGTAACCTTGACAGAAGCAAAACAGCATCAGGGCCCAGAGCTCTGCCAAAGCAAACGTTATGGAAAGGTCAGCTGGAAGGAACGCTGGGATCCAGCTAATTGGAACCACACTGCCCGTGCTGGGGTGCAGGGAGTGGAGGCTGTTCCCTCCTGGAGGAGAGCTGAGCTTGGGTTCTTTGGCAGGAGAGTGGCAAAACCCCAACAATATTATTTTTCTCTCGCCCTTTTTATCATCTCTGCTGTGACACCTTCAAGTGTTTGTGTGATGTGAAGTCCTGAATGGGTCACCTACAGATGTAACCCAAAGCTGGAGAGGTGCTCTACCTCAGCATCCATCTCCATCTTGGCTTGGTACAAAGAAAAGCTAGAAAACAAAATAAAACAAAAAACCAACACACCTAAGATGATGAAACACTGCTACAAAACCAAAATGGTCTACTTTTACTGTAACATCTCAAAAATCTACCAGACCAGCTGCCATCTCTTCCCTTGGAGCTTATTTTCTAATTCTCCTAATTTTGCAGACAGAGAAGTGCAATTGTTTGTTGCTGGTCAGTCAGTGGAATTCAAAGTGCTCAGCAAAATACTAACAAAAGAGAATATTTTCATCAACCCCCCAAAATCACACTGCACTGCATGGTCAAGGTAACAACACATTGAGAGGACAGGTCTGTCCTCTTTGAATGAAGCAACTGATTGGGGACACACAGCATTTAACCTCCTTTCTTCCTACAGTTCACCCCCTGCCACGTGATGGCAATGACTGAGGGATGGCTTTGGAATGGCACTGGAACATCAAGCAGGAAATTCAGTTCAATTTTTGCTTTGTGCATTGACTGTCTGAGTGTCTCCCGTGTCTATTCAGTAATTTTAACTATGTGTATACAAATGTCTTCCATTTTTTTCAGATGTGTGTGGTCTCAGGGCCACCACATTAATCAGGTTTATATATATATTTGTCATTTTGTCTTCCCATCCATATTCTTAGGAAAAGAAAAACACATCCAGCCATAAAATGAATGTTCTGTGGTTCTTTATAAGAAACAGTCATCTGACATCAGCCCTACAGCCTTTATCTAACAAAAAGTTATTGCACACTAGAAAATGCTATAAAAATAAGGTATTTAGAGTCTCAGACAAATCTGTCCTGAGAAATGTCTGCCATTGCCAAATATAAGCAACCTCCACATTTTCAATTGACTGTAAATTGGACAGTCATGTGCAACAGTTTCCACTTGCCTGTTCACCCCACTCCTCACCCCTATTTTTGGCAATTGAGCTTTCCAAAGGGAGTCACAGCACAACTGCTCACAGGGCTGACCAGACTGATCAACATCCCACAGGGACCTGTCCAGCAGCCACTTTGGAACTGGGAAATATGTATGAATGAGCCTGGACAAGGCAGTTTAGCATCACAGCATCCAAATAGTTACTCTACTCAGTCTGAGTACTGGCTGCTACAGACCAGACACTGCTACACAGCGTAACTCACCTACTGCTGCACTTAGTTACCAGCATGTTGCTCTCAGTACACACCATAAGCTCTAAATAAAGTAACATGGCATTTTAAAAGAAGAAATACATCATCTGGAATATTGAGGATTGCCCCAGTTTATATTAATCATCAACTAGTGCTTTTTTTGTGGACAAAATATCTGATGAGACATTTGCTACATTACGTCAGAAGGGCACAGGAAAGAGAAGAAGTGGTTTTGTATGTTTTTTACCCACTTACTAGCTCACCTTTTTCCTATTAGCTGGTGACAAACTTCTGTAGAGCTTCTTGCCTTGCTTGCCAGCATTCCAAATGGTGAATGATGTCCAGGAGCTCAGGACTCTGTCCTCAAGGAATCTGACTCGGTGGTTCCAGATGGTTCCCCTGGTGAGTTAGAAAAAGGGTGGATTTTGGCCTGTGAGGCTTTTAGTATTATTATATATTATATAATAATATTATATATATATATATATTATTATACATAAAACAAATATAATATTATATATTATTACCCTATATGCATACACTCCCCTACATGTAAACCTGACCAAAGTGATTTACATAATACAAAAAAAAAAAATCACACCAAAACATTATTTATTATTAGTGATTTAATTGTAAAAGTTCCAAAGTATTACTCTGCAGTGACACAAATGTGACTGTGCCTTTATTTGAAGATGACTTTCACAAGAAACTGCATTTCTAGGAACAAAGAGCAGCGGAAACTTTTTATATTTCTTTTTTTGGATGAAGGGGTATGTCTCATAAAACTTCTTAAAACATGCTCTAGGAAAAAAAAAAACGCAAGCTGGCAGATGTCTGTGTCCAATTACACCTTCATGTCTTCATCTTCGGGATAAGTTCCACAAGATAATTTAAGCCAAGTGGTTGAGGTAAACAACTGTGACAGTAATACCAAATGATGAACCACATGGCTCTGGAACAGCCAACAGCTTTAAACACTGAAGGCCCACTGAGAGCTTCAGTAAGTTCAAGGCAGGTTCTCAAAGAGAAGACAATGTCAAGGAAAGCAGTTTTGTTTTCCTCCCAGTTCACAAATTCACTTTGACAACTACAGCACTTTCCACATGTGTGTGTGTGTGCTCCACCCTATAAAGTAACATTCAGGACTGCATCATTTACAGTGGATTAAAAGAAACTGCCTGCTGTTAAAAACATCTGCTTTCTGTCCAGGGTTCATTTAATATTCATTAACTAATAACTTATCTCAGACTTAACAAACAGTTTTCTTGATAGAATACATTGATTTCCTCAATTTATGCCTTGACAAATGAATCTTCCTAACCTACATCTCCTGAACAAGGCACCTTGAGTGGAAACTTTCTTTCATAGGAAATTCTGATGAACACCTAATTGTGTCTCCTTTCTGAAGGCATTTCTTCAAATGGCTTTTTCCATTTGCTTATTCCCATCATTCCATCACAGCCCCAAGCTATGGGTTTGAAATCCCTCTTAACACTCAGGCAAATGGACTCTTGCTGGGATTGTTCCTTAGATCCAGCACTTCACTTCACTTCAGCAGAGCCAAACCCTGCTTTGCACTTCATCACTGACCCTGGTGTGGTAACTTGGAAAGGGCTTCATGCACAAATAAATGTACCCAAGCACAACAGCTACTCCATATAAAACCTCCCCCCTGTTTGGAGGATGATGATTGTGCACCAGCATTTCAACTAATGGAGGGAAAAAACTCTTGGATTTGATCACAAATCTCTTCTAATGCAACCACAAACTGCATTCCTGCTTGAACTGCTGCTGGCATCCTTTGACACTTGCCTTTTTCCATGTTCATTAGAGCATAATATATTCCCAGAAGGAAAGTTAAAGGAACCAAATATGAAGGTCAAGTATTTTTCCAGGATCGCTTTACTAGAGATTTTAGAGCTTCTGCTCACTTCTAAAACGAAAGATTATCGCTTTGCACGTAAATGGAAAAGTTTTAAAAGTGATTTTCCTTTGAAATGTGACTTCAGAAGGATAACACTGTATTACATTCCAGAGGTATTTCAGAACCTGTTCTATTGGATTGAGTGACACCGGCAAGTTTCTTTTCCACTTGAGTTTGCAACGTTAAGAAAGCAAAATTAAAAACCAGGCAACCTTACAAGGCATAAATAGAATTATCAACTAATTTCTAGTTGCAGTGCAAACACTGCAATCCACCTCCAGGCACACAGAAAATGTTTTTAATTGTCATGGAGATCCCAGCACAGCAGTATTGGCTCTTCCAGACAGTATTTGATGTCCAGGTGATGGGAGCCTCTACGCCACAAAAGTCCCTATGCAGGTAAAACTCAAATCTCATTGTTAATAGAAGATTTCAGACTGAAGCAGATTTACTGGCCCCATCTTACCTATGAATGTTATTTTGAGAAGTGTAAGTGGTGAAAGTATGTAAGGGAACTGCACTCAGAAATAAAAGGACATAAAAGTTATCAAACTCCAAATTAATTGGAGCATTGTTCAAACATAAGAATATTGTCACACAGTTTCGTTTAAGGACCAATAAACAGCTTTCTTAAACACCTATTTTGGGTTGTGAAAATGAAACCAACATGCCCAGCAGTTGTGAGTTTTTGCTTGCATCACTGTGAGGCATATTCTGATGACAGTGCTCACAGAAAAGAACTTACAACTCACCCATGTTGTGTGTACTCTTCTCCATTTAAAAAATTAAGTTATATTGAACACTTTGCAGTCTAGAGTCAACCCCAAAACATTTTTAACAGTGCAAGCAGAGATAAATACAGGACTGAGGGGAGAATTTGTGACTGACTTTAGAGTGACACTCACAGACTTCACCTTTGTTTTCAGCATCTCACACGCTGAAGCAAGAGATGCTCAGGGGGTGTCAAGGCAGAGTTTCGGTTACCCCCGCTCAGGTTTCCGCTTCGCCTAATTTGCCACATTTTTTGATGTTTCCAGAAGAGATAACTGGGATTCCTGCCTGGAGGGATAAGGGAATGCCACTTTCCCATCCTTTACGAGCCAGTGCAGGTGCACCAGACAGGAGCTGCAGCAACGTGCAAAGGATGATTAAAGCAAACGCCTGAAACGATCCAGGGGTTGTACAAACCACTGCCGGGAGAGGATTCTCACAGCTATTTTCAGATTATGCATTATTACATATTCATAGCCACCAGCAACACCTAGGAGGTGTTATTACTCCACATCACCCCAAATCAAGGCTGCTTTTCCTACCCAGCTCAAAAAGGACTGGAGAAAGCAATTTGCAGTAGCCTTTAAGAGCATTTCCAAGCCTGCACTCAGTTCACAAGAGTCTCCTCAGCCAGAAGGTGGGATAAAATTCTTCTCACTGTTCAAGTTTGCTCCCATATTCTAATACCCTATGTCCCCAATTCTTGAAATACATTATTTTCCCCATTTCT
Source organism: Neopelma chrysocephalum (assembly GCF_003984885.1). Lineage (NCBI taxonomy): Eukaryota > Metazoa > Chordata > Aves > Passeriformes > Pipridae > Neopelma > Neopelma chrysocephalum. Next base: position 3,161,777 of record NW_020897746.1, on the reverse strand, counting down.
TTCATTTTCTTGTCACATCTTCACAATAGAAATGTTAGAAGTATGCATTTTTCCACTTGGAAAGCCATTCTTGAGGCTTACATAATTTTCCTAAGCTCTCACTTGCCGTGGCCCCTCAATACTCATCAGTTATGTTGTCTGGAAGGAAGAAGAGGAGCCAAATTTCTGCAGGAGTGAAATGAGGGTATTCATGCAGTGGGTGAGAATGACTACGCCGTGTGTTCCTCAGCCCCAAATAGTTATTACCAGACCATCTACCCAAGTAATGCAACAATGGAGCTCTGTTAGAATGTGTGGTGACCTCCTGACTGAACACAGGAGTCAAGAAACATCTGCTCTACTCCTATTTTGAAATGAAAGATAATGTGACAATAAAAGCAATATGATTTAATGTCTGAGCTCAGTCAAACCTCACCGTACTGTTTGAGTGCCTTTCCCCTCCTTCCCCCAGTGAGGCTACATAAGTGAATCAACAGAGCAAGGACAGATGTACAACTACTTGAGAAATGCAGAAATACAAGCCCAATGTCCTAAACAGTACTGGAATTTTAGGCATTGATTGCCATCTCCAGTAACACTATAGATCCATAAATCTGACCTTTTCTCTGCACACTGGCCCCCACACTGCTCAGGTGACACCAGGCAGGAAGAGGAGCTGCCCAAGTGAACAGCCCCTTCCAGCGGCTTTTTCCTGATGGCAGGACAAGAGAGTTCTGGATTATAGGTGAATCCCACCTGATCGATAAACCAGAGGTGGAAGAACAGAGAATTTCTTAATCACAGTGAGAGTTGGAAGAACAGAATTCAAGGTCCTTACAGTCCACAGGAAATTCAGAAATAAATCCTATTTGAACCTTGGCCATGCTGGTGAATAAACTGATATTTTTTGTCATTGTTGTTCTGTTGAACTTCATGTGAACTTATTAATTGCTGGACTGTATCGTCCCACTGAGTTATTACATTTACACTGTTAATAGGTTCTATTAATGTCTGAGTTCATCCTCAGGTCACGGGTCATTAGCTGAGGCATGGTTTGCATTGTGGCCTATTTTTCATGAAAGGCTTATTAAGAAAGACAGAGACTATCAATGTTAATGGCATTTACTTTTCAAGAATCTAATGAGGTCATTAGTTTCCATGTTTAATTGAAGTGCCAAATGCAAGCATGGAAGATAAAAATGCAGTTGACCTCATCTTTATTTCAGCTGTACAGGAATATGTTACGCTATTCCTCCCTCCTGCCTATTTTTGGATGTGTATGTTTTTGCAGGAAATGAAGGAGGCATTCCCGTGCTCATCACTGATAGAGACCCAGAGCACCTCTGGAACAGCCAAATGTTTCAGGCCAAGTGCCTGTTCTCCTTTGCTCAGATGACACTGGAAACTTCCAGTGCTTGAAACCAGATGGTTTCAATAGATTATGTAATTTTGGTTATTTCTGCAGACCAATATTATACTTGTTCTGAATACAGGGATATGAAATTACTGAACCCTTGTAGGTGCACTTCACCTTTTCTGCCTGAAACAGAACCACCTGAATCTCAGACAGAAGGGACAAAACTTATTTTCTGCATATAATTAAATTTTTCTTGACTAAAAAAAAATGTATATTGCTACAAGGATTAGCAAAGTTCCCCAACCACCTGTCTGTGAGCAACGTTGCCCAAAGACAAGTGCACTGGTTTATTGCTCATCTTGTTCCAAGCTGGCTTTCATCTCTCAGTGAGGTACATTGTTGTATATACAGTCCCTTTCTCTCCACTTCAGCTAGATAAAGATCTATGAGTTTTACAGTGTTTTTATTACACATCAAACTCTCTTACTCCAGCACTTCTCGCTCCAAAGCCAGCTCTGATATCACACCAGTGTAACGTGGATCTGCAGCACTGAGCACACACAGCCCTGGGACACAAACTGCAACGTGAGGTAAAGTGATTCAGATCCAAGAGGTACAAGGTGTGGGATTTTGTATTGTAAATTCCTGGCTAAAGATCCTCAAAACTTGTCTTGCTCATTCCCATCCAGCAGGTATCCACCCCGGATCGGAGATGAATGTCTATATTTCTGCACTCTCCTAACAAAATCTAAATATAGACACTGAACCTCGTGCAGATTCTGTCACGCACCCAGAGCACTTAATAACACAGACTGATGCCCCCAGGGGAAGGGAGAATGCAAATAAGATTGTGTTTCCTGCTTCACAGATATTCTCAACTCCAGATATTTGTTCCAGAAGGATACTAATCATAGGAAATGACCTAAAAAACGTGAGTGTTTGCAATTATACACGCTAAATAAAAAAAGAACCAAATGTCACTTGCCAAGTAGTTTTACATATATTTTAGGAAGTCTGAAAAAGCAAAGTCAGGCTTTTTTTTCCCCTGCACGGTTCTGAAAGACACCCACATAAACTGAAATCAGTCCATCACAGGCTACAAGTGACTGTTGTCTTTGCTGAAAAGATGGAATCGTGCACCCTTGTATAAACAAGTCCTGGTAACCAGCTCTGCTATTTAAGACTGAAATTAGGCATAAGTGTTAAAAAAAAAAAAAAAAAATCCAACTTTCCTACAAGCATAATTTTGATCTCAGACAAGATCTTAATCTGGCTGGTGAGTTACTATTTCCAAATCCAGGTCTGGGCTAAGTCAAAATTCGAAGACGACACGGGCCAATGGCAGAAAGACAAATACCACAGAAAACTGCCCAACAAACACCCCCCAAAAAAAGGCTTCTAGAAAAGCCAGAACACGCAAATTAAATAAGGTGGGGTGACCACAAGACGAGTTAGGTAAGACTCAATTTAAATTATAAACTTAAACCCTTGTGATGAGCCCATTAATCTCTTTTTGCCCAACACGCACCTCAGTCTTCAGACACAAACACTTGCCAACCCTTCAACAACGTGGGCAACAACGAGCCAGGATGAAGAGCTGTTGCACAACCTCGTGTTTGGAAGTTCACACCAAGTATCACCACCAGCAGGGCCAGCAGAAAGCCAAGGGGAAGAATGGCCTCCCCTGATTTCTCAGAACGAGACACGAAATTTGGAACATCCCCACCGCACATCTGAAACAGCTCCCAGCGTTTCCACATTCCCCCAGCGTGCTGTAATTCAGGGGGCTTGTGCCACACAACCTTGTAGATCTGGATAAGCAACAGCTTGCAGTAAATTCAAAACAAATCCGTTTCCAAGAAAAGGATGCTTTCCCACACATACAAGCAAAAGGCTTCCAGGAGCTCCAGCATCCCACGATGCGTGGCTGAAAAGCTGGCCACTGAGTGCCAGAATGATCCCACACTAAAAGAGGGAAAAAAATTCCCCTCAAACACCAATAAAAAGGAAAATAATTTACCTCGTGCTTGTTTGTGAAATCCAAATAATATGTTCCATTTGCTTGGAATGACCTTTTCATAATTAAAATTATTTTATAGGCATACATATGTATTTATAAAGATCTATAGTGACATGATCACTATATCATGTGCTATTTATGCTTAGCATGTTGCAGTATTTACAGCAATACAATAACATAGTGATAGCCAACCAAAATGCACACAGGAATGTTTAGTTTTACTACTCAGCTCTACAAAGCCACACATCTATGACTGAAAAGTGCGTGTATACCATTAATCAGTAAGAAAACAAGTTTACTTAATTACCACTGTGATCTTGGTGTGGGACTCCTGAAGAAAAGTAAAACTCATGTAATTTTCTATTAATGTCAGTGCACAAGAGAAAGGAACAACTTTGGCTCAGTTTGCAGCACACAGAGGAATCAGCAACTGGCAATTTAACATCTCCTTTAGGGGCTGAGCAGCCCTGGAAAGGCAGCAGGGAACTGCTTACAAGGAAGCACCTGAGATAATTACCCTAAACATCCTCAGGGATTTTTCAAACCTCATCATTTGATTTAGATGGTTTAGACCCTTTAAAATAGGAAAATAATATATGTAAACGCAGCACATTATCAGATTAAAGCTTTAGGTTTGTTGGGTTTTTTTTTCAGAGGGAGGTTTTTGTTGGTACTACAAGTTTCTGTTTACTTTTTAAAAATTGAGACAGTGATTCTGAAACTAAGGTTTACCATTTTAAAAAAAATTATATACATTTACATTTTTATATTATGTTTCACATGGCAAAAACTATGAGAATGAAAGCCTCACATATTAAAACTCCTAACTAAAAACCCCAATAAAATTTTACCACTAGGGTATATTTTAAACATATTCTTGCCATCATGTTCAAAGTATTGAAGAAGTTATTGCTTCACTGCTTGCTTCACTCCTTGCTTCTGAACAGGGATTCATCAGATCAGATACAGAACCACACAAGTGATTCTTTATCTGCTGTGGGGGCAAGAAATTCTTTAAATTTTGAATTTTTAAATTTTAATTATAAAGATGCTTTAGAGGAGCAGGGAGGTTACTCAGGTAGGTTCTGAGATCTCATGTGATGGGTTGCACAGCCTGAATGAAGAATACATGGACATTGGGAAAACAGCACTGCTGTAATGCAGCCCCCAAAATGCTCCCTTGCTCTTACAGTACCTATTGTGAAATTATTTCAGAAACAGTTGCAAGGAGAAAACAATTCCTTAGAATATTTACCAAATATTGAGGTGCCCCCAGCCCATTCCTGCCTCACCCAGTCACAGACACCAGTGCAGTGACAGCCTGAGGGCAACAGGATCTGCACCAAAAGATTTCCATTCATAATTTCAATTCCAGCATTACAGGAATTGAATTACTCCAAAGCAATTTATAGCAAGAACAAACAGAAAACTGGCCTTCCACCATCAAAACTACCAACATATTATGCAATGCTTGCTTTTCAGCTTTTTTAAACAAACAAACAAACAAACACACAGACACAACTGGGTAATTGTTTTGCTGTGCAATGTCTGGAACACATTAAGCATCTTTGCTGCCTATCAACCACAATAAAGCCAATTTTTCATTTCTCCCAAAGCCCACAACTTACTCCAGGACAGAATGAGTCGCAGCCTTTGGGTGGTACCGGTAGAGCAGGAGGCAACTGTTCACTCGAAAGACTTCACCACCCTTCTGGATATGTTCATAGAAAAACAGCAGATCCTCTGGAACCCCCTGGAACAGAAGCAGTTATTTCACACCAGTCAGTGACCACCATTCAGTTACACCTGAAGACATTTTGTTTTTCTGCCAAATGAATTTGGTTTAATATCATTTTTATTCACAGACACAACTTCTCTGTTGCCCAGAGAGGTTGTGGACTCCCCATCCCTGGAAGTGTCCAAGGCCAGGTTGGATGGGGCTTGGAGGAACCTGGGATAGTGGGAGGTGTCCCTGCCCATGGCAGAGGGTGGAACTGGATGATCTTTAAGATCCCTTCCAACCCAAACCATTCTATGAGATTATTTGTGTACATCTCAATGAACTTATCTAATGGGTCATGAAACAAATGCAGCTAAAGCTACTAAAAAACCAAGCAGTGCTAGTTAAAAATGAAGTGCAAGGACAGAGGTGGAAGAATCATCACCATCATCTCATTTTGGCAGGGATATCAAGCTTGGTACAGGTTAATCCAAAATGAAAGAAACCCAGCACTGAACAGTTTGTGCAGCCTGAAGTGCCACGTAACCAAATGGTTTATCCTGAAAGGGATCAGTGACTTCAGAAGAGTGTTTTTATGTTGTGCTAGAATTCCCCTTCTTTCTTTGGTTGTCATACAAATACTGGTCTCTCCCTAGGAAAGGTGACTCAGGCCCCACAATAACAAACCTCAATAAGAGCAGCCTCAGAATGAGGCAACATCTGAAAACAAAACTACTTGTTTTTTGAAACTTCCTTCCACGGTACATTCTTTCTAATGGGATTGAACACAATCCTGATGAAACACTGCACAAAAAAAGCTCCTACAATTGTGGATCTAGCAGGTTCTAGGAAATACTTGAGATTTCACAATCATTTGCAACATTTCCCACCTAAAAATCAGAAAACCTTCATGCCAGAGATAGTGTCAGAAGGGCAATCACATATGGCTCGTGGTATTCAATTACATTTTGTGGCATATGAAAGCATAAACCCACCTTTAAAGCCTTATACAGAAGGCAAAAAAGTAGCATCTATTTATATTTTGCAATGCTGCAACTTCTTGAAATGCATTTTTTCATGTTTAAATACAGATACTTCTTCCCTCCAACCCAGTGCTTAAAAGGTCACATGGTTTTATCAGACTAAAAAACCCTGATATATAAAACCATGTGGGTCAAACAAAATATTTCAGTGTAGAAACAATAAAAAGTTGAAAGATAACATGAATAAGTTGAGAAGGAAAGGAAGGGAAGGAGACTGAAATACATTTCTTTCTGTAGACAATATCACACACATGAATAACCAGAGCATACACCTCAACCTCAGCTTTAGGTAAATAAAAAAATTGAATCTTTCCCCCATTACCACAGCTTCTGAGTTTCTTCCATAATTAAGAAAATGAGATTCTCCAATTAAAGTGCTGGACACAAAATCCCTCTGTGGTTTCTTCTGGCCCTCCAGTTACAAGAGCAACACAGTTCAGGGAGTGTTTCTTATACCCACCAGGCTGAGCAGTTGAGGGGATGTGAGAGGGGAAGAGAAATGAGACAAGAAAAAACTCTGAACACTGGAAAACAACTCCAAAACACTCAGCTGAACATATGTATCTCGAGAGAAATCAGAATCAAATCCAGTTCTGGACTTTGCAGCTTCAGAGCTCACTCTGTGACTGATGTAAGACACCAAGTTGGGCCACACTCCCAGACTCTGAATGAAATGGGCTCTGCTCTGCTCACCCAGGGCAGCTCAGCTGGAGCTATTGTCTGTCTTTGCAGATGTTTGTCTGACTTCTGGTTTAAGAGCTGTGATGTAGAAGAAAACTTTTAGAGAACTTCATACAATTTTTGTGGACCTACCCTGAAAGCCACAAGAGAAATGTGGGGGAAGCTGGAGTAGCTGACAGCAACCACAGTCATCAAGAACACAAAAAATACAGCCCTTTCTATATTTTTCTTATTCTGGACTCCAATGGAAATACTGAGCCAGCAGCAAAGTTTAAACCTTTTTCTCTTTTCCAGTCACACACCAGACCGTGTCATCAGGGCACAAATTCTGCAGCACGTATCAGTTTGCTGCAGGAGTCATATTTTGAGTCAGATCTCTGATTACATCACACACATATCAGCAATTCCTTCTCTTTAGGATCAGCATTTATATTATTCAAGACAACCGTTAATATGAATATTTAAGAAGAGTTACTGCAAAAGTAAAAGTATCCTTCAAAACGCTGTTTGGTTCCAAGTGTTCTTTTCCTTCCCTTTAACTGGCAGAAATACTCTGGAATAAAGTGCACTCAGCCCTAGAAAGGAGCAGGTGCCTTGTACTGCTCAGCAGTGGCCTCTCACATTTCAAAGGAGCAGCACAGCCACGCATTTTTCAGGGGAGGAAAGATGTTGACTGTGTTATGGATCCTGCAGGGATGGGACTTCCTAAGGCTCTTGAGCGTGTAAGTTTGCTGCAACACAAGAGTTTCTTCCCAACTGAGATCTATTATTGGATCCAGACGGCACTTTAAACACCAGGAATCTTTGTCAAACAACACAACTTTCAAAGGAAAAGCTGTTTGACCACTAAAGAGATATTTTAACGTATTTTTTGAAAATTAATATCCATAGCTAAAACTATCAATTACCAACCCAGCATTTTAGCAATAGGCTACCACATCAATAGCCTTCAGCACCAATGGATACAATTAAATGGCACAGTTTACATGTTACTGGACTACACACAGAATTTTCCACATCACAGGCAACACCCAACTCTACATCCTCTGCTGCACTCAGGGATAAACTGATTCCAGCTCCCAGTGAAAAGCACAGCCTGCCCCTCTCTGCTGTAACAAAAATGCAGCAGCCACATGCAAAATCGTTGTTTACTTTATCACATTACTACTGAACAGGTGAAGGGTTTGTGTTTACCCAGGATTTTGGGCAGGTATCCCTTGCTGTGCTGATGGTTGGCTGTATGGATGAGGGGACTGATCTTTTATACACCATGGGATGTCAGGCAGAACTTAACGAGTTAAACTAACTCCTTGTTCAGGGATCAAACTAGATTATCAACAATCCTTCCCTTGTCACCTTCTCATCACTCACTGTTGTCACTCCTGGCAGATCATTGTCCATCAAACAGTGCTCCAGCCACCTCAACATATGTATTTTCCAAGGAGGTTCAAGCCTCCAACCACTGCAACCAGCAATTCTGGTTACAATTCTTGCAGCTTCACCATCAGTAATGGTGAGGAGCACCAGCAGGGATGAAGATCAGCAGTTTTTGGAGGACAATGCAAGAGTGACTCTCTGTGCAATGCTGTAACTGGTAACACTTGATAAGATCATGTTGTAGCCCTGGGATGACCAACAGTAACTTCTGCAGCACTTCAAGCTGACAGGAGTCCTTTTTTTTGATGTCTTGGACAGAACTCACCATTAGGCTGTACAGGCATAAACACAATATCAGAGCTGCCTTTTACTGCTAAACCCAATGTAGGAGAGTGATTCTGGGGCACAGTCAATCTGTCCCACCTTCCTCATCCACCTCTTTTCCCTCTATCCAGCTTCCTCTCAGTCTCCTTTGACATGGTGCCCTTCCCTGCCCACTTCCAGTGGAGATTTAGCCTGTGCAGAGCAGTCTGACCAGTGAAAGTGGGAGATTTCAAGAATACATGCATTTATAACAAACAGCGTGATGACAAACAAGACAAGAGAATTATATCTATCCACACAGGAAAAAAAGCCTTCAGATTTGGAAAAGCTCAGTCCTTCCTCTTGATCAGGGGCATCAAGGAAAACTGGGCTATAACTTGGTACTCCTTTTGTAAACCAGTCAGCAACATCAGGGTAACTGTTGGACAGAATATACCAAATTGCTTTAATTCCTCAAAGGAGCTTAAAATTGGTGAATGGAAAGAATTAAATAGCTGTTTTAATAGCTTCTCTACAGGATTATCCAATATATTCTTAAGTCTCTCTTGCTGCAGATCTGTCACTCCATTTTTTGGCTCCCATCCAAATCATGCCTTTACATCATTTTGCCTTGATTATAGGACCCAAAGCCTGTAACATTTACTTCATTGTTTGGAAATAACAGGTTTGAGGAAACTCCAAAAGGCTGCTTTCATCCAAATGCCTTGGCACAGAGAAATTCAGTTAAACAAAGATGATGGGGAAGTCAAATGGAAGGGAGCTGGTAAATTCTAAATGATATTTAATAACAGACCAGCAGAAAATGTAATTAGACATGGGGTATGGGGTGAATTTTCAAATAGCTTATAAAGTGTAATTAATCATAGGCTCCACCAATCTTCTTTCCTTTTTAGATCAAATATCTATTTCTGTTCAGCCTTAACTATATCAAGCCAAAATGAGTAGTGCCTGTGTTTTATCCAGATTTTCCCCCAGAGCACCTTGACTGGTTATTTGACAGACTGACAGTATTTTAATTCATGTTCCAAAAAAACCAAATTCCTACTTAGCCTTTTACCACTCAGGCATTATTGTAACCACTTGCCTTTCTGGAGGGCATGGCATTTGTGTGCTCTGGCAGAGAAAAATGGAAAACTGCATTAGTTAGTGCCTAACAGCCTCCAGAGTTACCTCAGAGCTTTACTGCGTGGCTGCAGTCTCCTGTGCACCCAGGGATATTTTGACACCTCCTCAATTCGTGTTTTTTCTGACCTTTTATCACAAAAATAGATCAAAACTGAGCTCCAGACACTTAGTTTGGAGCCACAGTTTGTATTCAGAAAGGCCAGTAGCTTATAATACTCTATTCCATCTGGGGCTCATTATGAATAATTTCCCCCATTTGCACTTCGAGATAAGTTCAGAACTTTAAGGCTGTCACTCCATTTTTAGTTCTCACACACTTAAAAAAGGAAAGTTAAATACAGAGGTGACACGAATTTGGGACCAAATTGTTGTAAAAGTCTAGAGAAAGAAACAAGTTTGGCATATAAGATGTCACTCTTTATCCAAACTTGCTGGATAACAGGAAGAGTATTTCCTCTTAGTTTCCTAAAAAAGTCACAAACGTGGTTCACATGACTCTCCTCCTAGCAGGGGATACTGTTTAAAATGTTACTTTATAGGCTTGTGGCCACTTTCATTGTGCTATCTCAGTCTCAGCACACCACCAAAGCTGGATAAAATTCTCTACTTCTCAGTACTCCTGCTTTAATTATCATTTATCAGAAGTTGCACCTCTACCATTTTAGTTAATCAGTGCATAAAACAAACCTGTCAGGTTCTTAGAGACCAGTTATGAAGATCTTATTTAGGATTCTACTTGGACATTGTCACAGTGATTACCTAAAAGGACTACATTCCCAACAACTGCAGATCCCATCCAGAAAGGACTTTATTTCTAAAAATATGTAAATATTTTTTAAAAATCTGTTTCATTTAGAGCTTGGATGGCTGGAGAGATAAGTACAAATCTACCTGGAATAAAAAAAGGATTGCCCCATAGCTTACCTATTTGTATTTTATCAGTCCACCCATAAACACCACATCACAATTTCTTCCATGGAAGAATTACCCTCCATTTGTTCTAAGCACTGAAATATGAAGAACAGGTGTTTGGATTTCATTTCAAATGAGAAATGCAGCTTTTTGGCACTGAAACAGTTTAGCAAACGGAGAAGGCTGAAACATGGGGATTTGTTGGCCTGTTGCTGTGTTTACTGACAGCAACAGGACACTTGCAGGTCTCACTGTTAAATACCAACTCAAAAATGGAGATGGGTGTGATCAGACTAATACAGAGTGTGGGTCAGGTCAGAACATCCACAGGGATGATTCTGAAGAGTCCTCAGTATAGTTTACAACAGCTCCACTGATAACACAGAGAAAAATCTTCCTTTGCCTCAAAGGGATTCTTTTCAAATGAAAATGAACTAGTTGGAGCAATGCTGAATACTTTGCAACACTAAATACTGAAAGATTTAGGACCTGATGTTGTGTCCTCTAAACCCACAGAGGACAAAGGTTTGACTTCATTGCTCGTGTCCTTTGCTTTGTTCAGCCCCTTGTTCGCAGGGTGTTTTTTGAAGCTCCTCTGTATCAACCAGAGTCTGAGCATGGACACGTTGGGCACTTCACAATAGGGACAAACAATATGTTTAAACTTATCACTAGTAATTTTTAAAACTAGGAGGACATACCACGCATTGTGGCTGCAAAATCATCAGGATTAAGATTGTCAGTGTATTATGGCTGAATAACCAGCGGCACAGTTCCTACACAATTACACAGGGAGAGCAAAATCGAAAAAACCCAACTCAAAAAAAAACAAAACAAAGGGAACCCCCCCCCCAAAACTAAAAGCAAAAAGCACAGAACAATAGTCTGTTTAACTTAACCTCTTGAACTTTATCATTAGGCTTGCTGTTCTATTGTTGCTCCTGCTTTAACTTGCTTGCTTTCTTTTTTGAGCTTACTAACAATGCTCAAGAAGTCAAACATTCCTCAGAGAGTGCAAATACAATGATAAGAAATAATAATAAAATAGAAATAAAGAGCATGGGTCAGTGAATGTAGATTGTATTGGGAGTCAGGCACCATTCCCAGCTCTTCCACTCACCCACCATGTAATTAAGGGCAAATCTTTTCACTGCTCTAAACAATTCTGTTCTCTGTCTGCTGTCTCCTTAAATTATAATTTTTTTGGCAGCCTAAAGAATAATATTTGTATATCCTCATACACATACACATGTGTGTATGTCTGTGTGTATGTATACACACTATATGGCACTGAAGGGCTTCATTTAGAGGCTATAAAAATAACAATAATAATCATAATGTGTTGTAGTTTAAATAATAAAATAGAAAATAGCCTTGGCAGATTTTTTTAGTGTACTAATAATGAAGGCTTCCCCCTCAAAAAAATTCAGAACCACCCATTCTAGTCCTAAAGTCTCACCAAAACCACTGGAAGCAAAACCTCTCAGGTCCAAACCACACAGAATGGATCCAAATGTATCTGAATTAGACCTATTTGCCAACATATTTCTGGTACTACCAATGGACACCCATGGATTTTATTCCATAAACATGCTGATGAGCTTAAAGCAACTGAACTGAATTTATGCAGGAAATTTCTGAAGACAAAGAACACCTAATTGTCAGGGGAGGAGCTTCTCAGGTAACAGTCATTTAATTTGTAATCTCTCAGTCCTGATGCTGAGGAGAAACTCCTTAACATCTTCCAAAGACAAGCACAAGAACTGAGATTGACAAGTGGATACGAGACAGGTGGATAAATGAGATTTAATGGTTGTAGTATTATGGCACATTGTGACCTCCCCTCCTCCCTTCTTTCTTCATCTCAGGGATATAAATCTTCCCCCTCGGGAGAATGTACTTCCATCTCTTTGTCATCCTGCCTGCACCTTTCTTCCCTCCCAATCTCCTTCACCAACCTGCCTTACCTTGCAGAAATAGTTCATAACAAAACTATGGGCTCATCTTTTTTTAGCTTTCAGATCTGCTGCATCTATTTCAGGGACTAAAGAGGAGCTTTTATGTCTGAATCCTTTAATTTTTCCAGGTATACTGACATATCTAACAGATGTGTTGGATTTAACTACAATCAATTCAATCACCAGAGTTATCCCCAAACAAATTTAGTTGGTTAATGACTGTTTTTAAAAAAACAGGTGTATGGTGTGACCCAGTTTATTTAGACCTCAGTTTTCATCTATACCCCTTCTCCTAGTGTTCCTTAATAACAGGTTTAGGGCTTCCAGAGGCTGTTAAACAAAGGGATGGTTCCTGGATATCATCCACATTACTCACCTTTCCCCCCTCATCAAATTTTCCCACGTGAAAAAAACACTCTCGAGAACAGAACCAGGTTGGCATGATCACAGTGGGTCCATGGGAGGTGAACACCTAGGAAAGAGGAAAAAAAACCCCAGTCAATTAATAGAATGTCTGTTGGGGAACAAAGCAGACCTAAATCTGGCAAATACTTGGCCTGTGCTTGATCTTCAGCAATTCCAAGCACTGAGAAATGCAGGTGTTTAAAATTCAGCATGTGCTTGGTGTTGAAAGTGCAGCATGAACCAGCATCTCTGAGCTGTCACAGCCCAGCAGGTGAGTCGAGTTCCTGCTTCACATTCCATAACTTCCTCTTCTATCATAAGTTGCAACACATGCAGAATACTTACAACTTTCCTTCAAATTTAGAGTTTTATACTGGAAATGGCACTTATATCAATAATGACAATGTTGACACTTAAGTGAATGAACTGAGAATAACTATGAAAAGTTAAAGTTCTTAAACTGAAGCCTGTAATTGTTGTGCACTGATTTTCCATTTTATATTCCTTGTACATATATGAAGTAGGAACTTTCACTGATTTTTTATTTCTGCCAAAGACACTTAAATCCTAATCAAGCTTGGACAAGTAAAATGCAATTTGTTTTAAAGATTACCTGAGCACTACGGATTTGCTATCCAGTGGTACCAACCTTAAAAGGTCATTGGAAAGGAAGAGCTTTAGGGACTGAAAAGGGAGTGATTATTAATTTCATCCTCTTGACTAGTGACAGCTGAGAACTCTACAAATGGGTCTTTGCAGCTTTAAACAAACTTGTTTTAAATAAAACTGTGAAATAAGCCAGTATCTGGATTACTGAAGGTAAACTGGTTCTTTCTTTTAGCACAAGATGAAGTATTCAGGCAAGGAAGAGACTGAACTTATCAAACACAACGTGCAAAGTAAAGGCAGGAGCCTGTTTCCAGAAACTACAGATCATACCGTGGTTTATGAAGGCAGAAGAAACCAACTTCGCAATTACTGTCAATCAAACACTAATGACAATGTAAGGTGATAATTTCATGGCATGTTACAATGGTAATATTAATATTCCTGTATGGCTGAAGTTCTTAAACCTCAGAGCACGAGTGTACATTTTGTCATGTGCACCTGAGCACCTACATTATAGAGGTGTTCTCGATTTCAGCCCGGGATGGAGCTCCTTGAACTCTTCTTATGTCTGCCAACTTCCACTTCCATTGAGAAACATGGATATAAAACCCAATACAGACACTTAGATCAATTTCTCCAAATTAATTAAACTAGAAATCTAATCAAAATTTAACAGGTGACCTACTCCCACTTTTCTCATGGCATGAACTATCTGCCCAAACCCAGACATCCACTTTAGGGGGAAACACACGGCATGATAACTCCAGGAACACACAAAGGGATCTGAGGGTGACTCATCTTCACACAGACACTTCAATTTTAGGCAGTCATATTTAGTCTGAACAATCCTATCACCTAATGGCTGTGGCTTAAAACATCAGCAGCTTGTCCATAACTGAAACCCTCGAGCTTCAGAGGGGCTAAACGTCAAAAACTCCCCCCAAAAGTCAGTGAGAGCTGAAAGAGTCAAAACAATCCCAGCAAACCAGAGCAGACATGAGTACTTAGTACATGGTTATTAGCTCCACATTAATTACAAGGGCAATTGAGTATGGCCTGAACCAAACAATGACCAAAGAGTAATCCCAAAAGAAAACAGCAGTAGGGAGAAAAGCCAGGCCAGAGTGCACTGCTTTGAATCTCACTTCTGAATGAAACAAAAACTTCAAAAGAAAGTCCTGAGTACATGGGTACATGTGAGATGTGTTTGGAGAGGCCACAATGCCATTTCCTCAGTGCAGCCAGGTCCACCAGAGAACAGAAATGCACTTCAGCCTAGAGATGGAGCTCAAGGTAATTAGCCATGGTCACGTGCAAAGAGCATCCATCCCAAATATCTTAGATAATCTGTTCCACTGACATGTATATTTTAGTGAAACTGAACAGAACAAATTTGAAACACTGAGGAAAAACATCCAAATGCCACTTATGTTAACAGAGATGATGACATGAGGATGATTTCATAGCAGACCATCACACACTGCATACACCACTGTCTTTCCTAAATCCAGCAGTGCTCTTTGGCTCATTGTCCACCTCAGAAAAGATACTACAGGAGAATCACACAGACAAAACTGTGACTGATGATGCCACACATGATTTCAAGAAAGTCTTTGACCCTGGGACAGCACACCAGCTAAGTGTCAATGAATTGGCAAATAAGCTTTTTCTGTATTAATATTTATAATGTAACATCAAACCTAACTTGAGGAAATTTAAATTTGCACTGCTGCCACAAAGGACAAATTCATGCTACTTTGTCCCTTGCTATATAACAATAATATTTGGGAAGCTGAAATTCCTTTGCTGTTGTTGTTAGCTAAGTATTCAGCTGGATCTCCTGATACAAATAACCACAAAATCAACAGTGCTGCCACGAAGGAGGATGTAGGAAAAGAGGGCACCAGGCACAGAGCAGCAGTCCACATAATCCATAAATAATCTTTAACCTGATAAAACTGTATGCTCAAAGTCTAGATTTACAGTACATCTCCATTAATTTCAGAGCTCTCCCACTCATCCTGCCTGTGGCTACTCAGCTCAGTCAGCCCAGTCACAGCACTGGCACTCACCTGACCCCATGAGAGATCAGAGCACTACATCAGTTAAAAAGCCATTATTTTCCTCTTTTTTCCAAGAGTTAGTTTTCTATAGCCTTAGTTCTCTGAATCAGTTCACTGTGGGGTCAGACCAGCAATACCACTGACACACTGGAGGGGGAAGGAACAAGCTTTGGAGAAGAAAACAAGACCTCCCTTTTCAGTCACTGCCCACGGTGAATCAGTCCAGCTGTAACATAAAACTGCATCCTCACACTGATGGGAGGGGAACTGGCCCAGGAAAAACACTAACTCCTAACAACTGCACTGAAACACTGCAGCATCTGCCAAACTTCTGAAAACCACCTTGGAGAGCTTTTGAAATTTTATCTTCAAGAGAGAGAAAAAAAAATAACCTCAACCTTCTGCACTTCGGAAATTCTATATTTCACCTTGGTTTAGTCAGATGGGAAAGTCTCCTCTGTATTTCTTTGTTGTCTACTCTTGTCATAAACTCTTGCCAAGGTGTTAAAAGCCAGTCAAGCTGCCTCACTCTGTGATAAAAATTGCAACTTCTCACTTTGTGATACTGAAACTCAAGATTTTATCCATAAATCTTTCAGATTGCATGGACTGGAACAAGAAAAACAAAGAGGACATGCTACTCTTAATTTGGAAATCCAACAAAAGCAGAATTTGAGTGACAGTGCCATGAACTGCTTTGTTTAGTTTTCTTGGAAATGTTCTACTCTGCTTAACAAATGTCCTGTGTCACCTTGGAACATGAGTGGGTTTTCAGTCCACCTTGAGTAGTTAACTCAGTATATTGGAGAGCAGCTTGGACCTGTGAACCTTTCACATATGGCTGGTTTGGAAGATTAATGCTTAATAATAGTTGTTATTAATTACAATACACTGTATGCTGTAAAGATTATCTAAATATTATCTAGTTCAATGAAACCAACTTATTAAAAAGTCACTACAGAGCTTGTAGAAAAAGGTATAAGTCTGTTCAGACTTAGAATTCCTGGAGAACAGTGTTGTCATACCCAAGCTGGAATCTGTGTCCTTCAGTCTCCAGGTGATGGAGACAGGCTGCTATTTCAGCATTCCATTTGTTAAATTATTTAGGACTTGATTATCATCTGGGTTTATTCCAAGGATCAAGTAGCAAGTGATTGGAACTGGTTTGTTCTTGTTAACTGTTTGGCTATTGAATTGCATCCAACTATTACACAGATTCCCTGAAAATAAATCTAAAGAATACAAAGAGTTGATAAAGTGACTTTCATTGTTGTGCTTCAAAGCTGTCAACAGCACATGGAACTCTGGTCCCCACTGATGCTCAGTGCAGATCATGGCAGCATTCAATGCAAGATTTCAGTTCCAATACAGAGAAAGGCATTTATGTGTTTATAGTAACTTCTCAAGGAAAGTTCTATTTCCTGAAGCAGCAAATCAAAATCTAAGAGCGATGTGCCAAAAGCATAAATGCAGATGGTGAAACAACCTTATCACATCAGATATCACCATGTCATGCAGAACACAGTGAGGAAACCAGGCAGTTCACAAAGAGATTTAATGAGGGCCCAGGCTGTTTTCCAGTGCAACAAGATAATTCCCTAACATTCACCACACATTTAATTCAAAATGTTCAAAATTATATCCACACAAGTCAAGAATTAGAAACAATCTCCTCTGTTGAGATAAATAAAGCTTTTCAATACCCAGGGTCACACATTAACACGTTACAAGATGAAAAAGGAAAGAAAGCAAATCCCATGCTGGAGGGCTGCAATGATTTTGTGAGCTGTAGGGAGACCATCACTCCTGACTCTGAAAAATTATGTGTTAAGATACCTGTGTGTTAATTCAGCAGTGAATGCCTCAGGACCTCATTAATAAAGTGTACCAGCTTTACATCCACAATCAGGTGCATGTTTTAGTGTGAGAGAAGAGGTACAGAAAATAAGAGAGGAAAAGACCTCCTCCTACTTCAAAGAAGCATTGGGCAAATAAGATTTTTCAAAAGAAAATAATAACAACAAGCTTTATTCAAGCTTTTATTAAGCTTTAAGGAACCTAACCTCCCAATGTGGTATGGATTAAATACAGTTGGTTTACATTGTACTGAACTGTTGTACCCTTTTGCCTGTACAAATAACTGCCTGTGTCACCTCATCACTGTGAGCTTCAGCAGCAGCTGAAAATCCCTCTCTAAAGAAACTGGGATCAGGCCCAGCAAAAAGTAGATTATAGGAATAAACCATGCCATGCCTCTCTGCCCTGAAAAGCTGATATATACACAGGAATTCTGGTGCAGGCCTGACCAAAAATCAGCATTACAATCCCAAACTCTACTTAGCAACACAACTAATCAAAAAGAGCACAAGAGTCCTGAGAATTGCTAATGCCAGTGAAAGCAGAGAGCATTCAGCACCTCTGAGAAGGTATTCCAGTCCTGCTCCTGAAAAATTTACGACCTACAGCTCCCCATGATTTCCTTGGGATTTGAAGCCTGAATGAAGGCTGAAATGCTTCAGAGTTTGTGGGAAACACAGGCTCTGCAAGAGCAGGACCAGTGAGAGGAGCTGGGAGATGATGCTTCCTTGGTTCCTGTACCTGTTTTTCTATCCATCCTTTCCTACTGCTGTTTGAAAGGACTTTCATTGTTTATTTTTTGTAACAAAGATTATACAGATAGTTCCCTGCAAAGTAGAAGTTCTGCACTGCTGTTCCAAACTCCCTGGTCCCTCATAGTTTGTTACTTCCTCAGTGCTTGTCACCAGGCCATTTGCCTTCAGAAAAGCCCAACGGTCCTCCTTTATAATATGACCTTTACAGCAAAATATAAAACTTACACAAATGGTATTCCTTATGTTAAATAAAACTTTAATACCAAGTCTCTGCAGTGAAACCACCACCTGAAATCACCTCCCCCTGACATCTCTGGGCCCAGCAGATCCCTCCAAAGAATGAAATGCAGGGTAAAGGCTGGCTTACAGCAGGCTACACTTTCCCTATGTTTTCAGTTTGGGTTGTTTTTTTTTAAT
Source organism: Neopelma chrysocephalum (assembly GCF_003984885.1). NCBI lineage: Eukaryota > Metazoa > Chordata > Aves > Passeriformes > Pipridae > Neopelma > Neopelma chrysocephalum. The sequence continues at coordinate 3,143,175 of NW_020897746.1, read as the reverse complement.
TTGCTGTGGAAAGAAAATCCGTTTACAAACTTTCTAAAAGTAAATATTCTAAGTTGGGGTTTCTAGTCCAATACCTATGTATTGAATTGGCCGCGGCTTTGCTTTCTGCGAGGCAGCCCCTGGCAGCCTCATTGTGTGGGATAATTGAGGGCAGACCATACTGCTGAATATCTCTGTTTCTTAGCTGAATGCTCAATAGCGAGCACCATTCTTCCAGTCTTTTTCAGAGCTTTTATCTACTAATGACGATGAATTAACCTACTGCTGAAGCCAAAACAATAGCTGCATGCAAAGGGAATAGCCTGTATGATTTTAGCATGTCTTACATCTTTTTTTTCCTCATCTGTAAGCTGCTAAAAGTGGTCTTTGTAACATCCATGCCTTAACAAGTCTCTCTAATTCTTGGAGAGTTTCCAGTATTTAAAGAGTCAAGTATTTACAATGGAAGAATTACTCCATCCAGTAAAATGAAGCATTCTGCACCAAGAGTTTGTCTACTTGGCTTGCTGTTTGTGCTGAGCTTTTACCACAAAAGAACGAAAACAATCTGCTTAAAGTCATATTGGCAGGTCCTAATTGTGATTAGAACAAACAAGAAATCTGCTGAGAAACAACACTGCCCAATGTTGATGTAAAATAAGTCTTAAAGATTACCTTTTTGATCATCTAGGATTTCATCATCTAGGATTTTCACAAGATGAGACAGGATTGGTCTTTCATATTTTGAGACAATACCCAAATGAAGATAACATCCCAAGTGAAGGTAACATAACTGAAGTATTCTGCTATTACAACAAAATATATATTTTTACAGCTATTTTAATCTCAAAGGTCTATGAAAACCAAAAGGTGCCATCAGTGTCCCTTCTGCAATGACAGGACAATTCTACTTGTGTAAAGAGTTAAAAAAACCTGTAGTGTTCAGAAGATTATTTGAAAGAAAGTATTATTTATTTTCTGCCTATAAAAACATCAGCTGTGACTGTGACTGATTAGATAGTATTTAACAGATGACAACATAGACAGCAGAAGCATCTCCCTACATGGAGAGATTAAATTAAATTAATCACTTCTAAAGTGCATCATGCTATGGCCACAATTAACTAAGTAATCAGTTGTTTCCTTCCCTAAAACTTGTAAAGAAGAAAATAAATTTACATAAAAAGCAACACATAAAACTTTTCCCCACACCACCTCCTAAAATTAACGTTCAGTTAAAATGCAAATAAACCTCCTGGCAAATCTCAGCATCAGCAAATTTTTAAATGCAGGTAATTTGAGAGAGAAACATGAAATATTTTCGAGTGTTCAGGATTATGCAAAAGCACAACATATCCTTCATGCTCACGTTCATTGGTTCTCCTTTTTAAATGAACACTTGTGTTAAAAAAGTTTGATGTAACTTGGGACTGGGGGACACATGACCCCCAGTTAAATGAAAGAAATACAAACACCTTATAAACTAGCAAGGTAAGGAGATCACTCTTGAATTTGAGAAGTTCAGCTGTGTGCTAATGTACATGCAAAAAAATCCACAGGAGAAATATTAAATATTCATGCAAACTTGCTGTATTTATTTAAATACAAATTATATTTCTTTTGTGTGTTTTTCCCCCCCTATAGACTTTTAACATTTAAGGAAGGTTAAAAAGGAAAACTTAGAGCAGACCTTAAACTACAGATTCTGATTATCTGATTAACAGCTGCAATAGTAGAATGTTTTCTTTAGGAAATCAAAGCAAACTTTACTCTAAATCTCTCCCTCATGTCTTCCATCATATCACAAGTCTTTGGGGGGTATCAAAGCACCAAATGCATTCCAGTGCCCCGAGAGTGTTTGATTTGTGTCCTGTAACACTTTAAAACTGTGAACGGGAGAACAAAGAAGAGACAGAAAATGAAAACGTATTTTAGGAAAAATAATTGTCACTGCTCGTGCCAGAAACAGTAACACAGCAGAATTTACAGGGGGAAAATGCAGGATCTCAGAGTTTTGTTTTACACAAATGGCCTAACATCAGCCTTCTGCACACTGTCTCTGATCTTTTATCCCACAACCACTTTCTCATAATGAAATATATAAATACTGAGGGGGGAAAAAAAAAGAAACCAGTACCTCAGCAACAGTTTTTACACACATGTACGTTTCTGATAACGAAAGGGACCCAATACATGTCAAGAACCCAGTGAGTGATCTGTTACAAGAGTTTGTTTTCCAACAGTGCAGAAGACAAAGCTGGAAAGACCTCAACCAACCCCGAGAATACACAGAGATAAAAATTAAGTGCCCATCAATTTGTAGAAGTCTGAGAAAAAGCAGAGCCGAGAGCACTACAAAGCTTCCCCCTCCCGTCTGCATTCTCCTGTTTCAGCCTCCCTAATAACTTGTTGATGGGTTTATATGTGGGATTTGATTTTGTAGGTTCTTTCCCTGCCTCCCAGTCAGCAATGTGAGCAACATTTCCCTTAATTTGTGACTGCTCTGAACCCCAAACTCTCCCAGCACGGGCAGTTTGAAGGTCACACCGTGTCTCTGAAGCCCTGTTTGTGCATCACCCCTGACATTTGTTCCTGGGGTAAGTTCTGCCTGAGCTTGGCATTCCCTGCCCCTGGTTTGAATTAGTTACTCTGCAGTCAGTCAGTCAATCTATCCAGCATGTTAAAATATTTTTAAAGTCTCCAGAACTCAGTGATAAGAAGGCAATAAGCAGCTTCAGATCTTCCAGGCAGAGGCTGGCGTGAGTTATATCAGGGCACCCCCACTCCAGCTGGAACGACACAAATCAGCAATAAGGAGCTCGGATTAGGGCCCAGGGTCACCCCAAGGCAGAGGTGGATAAGCCCATCTCTGCCAGAGAGAATTTGGGCAACTCAACCCACCCAAAATCTCTGTCACCACCTCTAATGAACCCAGTGGAGCTCCAGAGAATGAGGCTTCTAAATTCACTGGTTCAGGTAACCCCCTCTAAACGGGTGAAAATGCCTAAACCTTGTGTAGCCACACATTCCTATAATCAGAGTATTATAATTATCCTCAAATTGATGACATTAATTTCTGTAATACGATTAAATTGATTTCTGCAACAAAAAATCCTCTCTAAAAAGCTGCTTCAGTATGTGAATCTGATAGTAAGCAAAAAGCAGCTAAAATGTTCAAAGAATTAAGGGGAAGCCAACTCTGCTACACACGTAGCAGAATTTAAAGTGTAAAACTGAATGTAAAAATATTTTACATTCTTTTTTAATACCTTTTTCTTATCCTGTCCTGCAGAAATATTTACACCTAAAAGGGCAGTAAATGTATTATCTGGCCCTCACATCTATCATCAGTAAATAGTAATGGCATCGTAGAAACAACAGAGTCTTGCTACAATTTCAAAGAAAAACTACTAATAAGCATCTAATGGAACTCAGCTGAATCAGAAAAGAAAATGTTGATTTTTCAGCTGCCAAAAAGCTGAAGATCAGTGGAGGAAGCAGATGTTAGAATTGTGCTTAATGTAATTTAAAATCTGAAAACAGAACAGCAGTTTTGGCTATGCTGAAACCCAAACATGGCTGTAGCACCAGCTGGGGAGGATCTACTAAGCAGCTCTTGTGATTTATATCTTTGAGAGCTTCATGGGTCACTCAACATAAACAACCTTGTTTGTCTCACACATCCTGCTAAAAATGATTAAGATTTAAATGAGGCTTCAAGTCTCTGAGTTACGAATTCTGAAAAAGGTAGTGTAATACACAACAGCACAGTAAGAATGTATCTTACAAATACTGTGATTAAAAGTATTTAATAGTCATAATTTCCCTGTCATTGCTTCATAAAATTTAGATAAAAGGTTTGATAATTTTCCCAAAACTCCATGAAGTTGGTAACAAGAACTCTGCATGTGCTACTGGTAAAAAAATAAGATAAAACCCAGCAATCCAAGGGAACTTTGAGCAAAGCCATCTCTATATTTTTTCCTAATTATCACTGATGATGAAGGTTAATCCAATCTTTCCTACAGCAAGCGAAAACACCAGTTTGGACATTCTTTTTGGGAACAGCAAATCTCTCTGCCAGCATGGATAGACTGTTCAGTGTTACCCACTAAGCAAATGAGGAGCTTCACCAAACAGTCGTGGTGACAAACAACTACAACTTCTATTCTCAAGTACAATGCCAGCACAACAAAAGGTTAAAAAAAGTAAGAACATCAATCAGATTTCCCCATAAGGCTTTGTCCAACTTAGCTTTGTCCTAAGCACAATCAATATATCAACAATACTTACAAAATATTTACTATTCTTCATATTTGTTGCCTTAAAACATTATGACTTCTCCTATTTTGACTCGATGTCCAGTGGAATCCATGAGAAATTGAGTTTTTAATTAACAATATATATGATTTCTAAACCATATATGATATATATATATATATATCTCATATATACAGTATATATGATTTCTCTGAGTCCCTGTGCAAGAAGAAAAAAACCAAACACATTTCTAGCATTCAGGCACCTCTGCCCTGCAGCATCCCTGAACTGTCAGTCAGTTCCTTTTGGCCAGCACAGGCAAGTCTGGCTGTTCTGAACCCCTTCACAGAATCATTTAGGTTGGAAAAGACCTCAACATCCCCCCTGCATTGCATAAGGAACTCAGCAAATGGAGCCCTCTGGGAATTAGCCCCCCATGCTTGGGTTAATTGTATCCAACAGAAGCACTGTAACCTCTTTTTGGAAGTGGGGATCTCTGCCCTTTTCAAAACTGCACCACTTCACAGGGAAATCCTACATAAAAATAAATTATTGAACCAGAATGATCCACACATTGCAGTAACAGAGTCTAAGTTCCAAAATCAGCATAACCTCTGAAATAATCTTTTAAATCCTGGTTCAGGAAACCATTCCCCTCAGTAGCATATATGTAGGCAAGCTGCAGATGTTTAAATATTTAGCTGGGCTGAGACACTTCTGAACAGCAATTTTTCACACGTGCACATGTGTTATTATGTCCCAGTAAAATTCTTTTAAGATTGGAAGGAGAAAAAAAGCAGCTTTTTAAAGAGAAAAATCAATCTTGAAAAAGGCCATTTCATCTATAAAAGCTATATTTATGTTACAAAGGTTGCTCACATCATTTCCACGAGCAACAAGTCATCTTTTCTAATTTGAACTCAGTGAGAGAACCACAAGTTGTGATGTTCCAAAACCAGCTGTTTAGCCACAGACCCAATTTTATGATAACAAACATGTCCTTCCCCTTCAAATAAACCCCAAACCTTCGAATACTGCCAAAAGACCATAAAACTAAAGGGGTCCAAAATACCTTCAGGACTTGTTATTCTGGCACACTGCAACTAACACCCTGTGAAAAATGGACCTGTGAAAAACACGCTGGACCTGTGTCAGTGCAGGGATGGTCACCAGCCACAGAGAGAGGGAATTCCAACAACTGTTCTCTGGGCTCAAACCTCCCCAACCCAGCAACACCATTCCTAATTATATAAAATACTGACTGGCAAGACTTCCAGCTTGCTAGTGCAAATGAAGAGGAGAAATTACCTCTTTAAGGCTCATGGAACGTGAATAGTTGTTCAGTTCAGTTAAAATTTCCATTTATTTTCCTACTTGGCTGAAACGTGAGAAAACTTTGTTCTAGGAGGACGCAGAGAATATTGTGCTGTATGTTATTGCTGCTATTTGTACTGTACAAGTGCCATGGAGGATGAGGAAAGAAAATATCCTCCAGGATGAGAAAAACCTCCCTTTGACACCAGAGATCCTGCATCAGAGGAAACGAGGGAAGAACACTTACTATAACCCATACACACACTTCTGATGCTTCCCTGCACCAGGTGTGCCAAGTTTTTAGCATTGCAGCAAGTGTGACACTTCAAGCACTTTAATTTGAATTAGGTTGTTTATAATAACCTCTTCCCTTCATTTCCAAGGGGAACTTCTCACATGTTTCATACCACACCATGATCCTGTGTTTATACCAGCTGCCACTTAGGAAAGACATAAAGCAGGTTTATATACAGTCTCTGCAAAATGTAAAGTTAAAAAATCACACTGAGGGGCTGCACAGTGTTTTAGGTTGAATGGAAGATGTTTCTGTTTCCACTTTTATCAGTGAAAATCCAGACTACCTTCACTGACTTCAGTGGAATTGCTGCATCCAGTGCATAACTGGATGTGATGTTTGTACCTTCTGAGCCATCACACAGCTCTGATGTGCCTGAGGGATCCTCTGCAGGCAGACAGGAGCTCTTTGGGAGAGAGCAGGTTCCTCAGCTCAGGTGTAGTGCCAAGGCAAGGCTGGGCACAGGGCTTCCAGTCACACCACAGTCAGCAACATCAACTGCTTTGACCTGGGATAAAACTCCTCATCATCCAGTGTGTCAACATACCCAGAACAGAGGCATTTCTGTCCCAACCCCGGGTCATTTGGATATTGAGACTGTACCTGGAAGTTCTTAAGTCTAAATATTTTAAAGCACAGCTGCAATTTTAAAAAAATCCCATTTTTATACACACAGAGCAAAACAGAATAAATAGACTATTTCGGCTGGAAGGGACCTACAACAATCCAACTGCCTGAGCACTCCAAAGCAACCCATGTTCTTAGGGCCATTGTCCAAATGTTTCCTCAACACTGACAGACTCCCCACCAACCACCTCTCTGGGAAGCCTGGTCAGAAAATAACAGACACTTCAATTTTATCACCACCACAAGATGATTGGACAAGTTTTACTCAGCCTCATCATATTACTTTGGATAGTTCTGTGACAGGCTGGGCTTATTCTCAATTTCCAAGTTGTAAAGCTCCCAACTTCCAAGCTATCAGCCCAGATACATTTCTGCACATCCTTTCCCTTAGCACTTGCCCTGCTAATTCCACTGGGCCCCACTGGCCATCCCACCCCACCACCTTCCCTAAGTGCCTGCTCCCAGTGGGATTATGGATGGGATGGCACTGAACAGCACTTTGCCTCTCCTGTCACTCACAGTCAAATGCCTGAAACCTTCACTTTAGGGAACACAAAATAAACCAGCTGTCCTTTGAAGGAGAAGGACAGGAATATAACAAGACCTTCAAGAAAACAGAAAAGAATAAAAGAGAGAATTTGAAACTTCCTCTGCTGTCACAGCTGCTCTGGGCCTTGCATTCTTTTTAAATATTTTTCAGTCTAACAGTCAAACAGTTCAGAAGAACATACTGTGCATGCTGTGCAGCCCTGGACTATCTCATTTCTGCTGCACCATGAGACCTATCACCTCTTCACATGAACTGAAATAAATAAATAAAAGAAAACCTTTAAGATCAAGGTATAATGCTATGGAATTAGTTAACAAATTTTTAGTTCAAATAAAAAGACAGGTGCCTTAAGGTGTTAGTTTATCTTCTGAGCTACACAAAATACTACCAGGAGAGCCATCACTGACTCAAACCAGCTTATTCAAGTTCAAAACCACCCTGCTTTCTACCCCAAACCCATGCATTTCCTAATGATGACACTTTATAAAAACTGCAAATTACTCCAGCTTCAGTAGTCGTTTCCAAAAAATGAATCTCAATGTTTATGTATTAAACTAAATACTATAAGTCAGAAGTGCTATGAAAGCAGAATGGGTACATGGAGAGAAGTTCCTCTTGGACTGCAGTGTTTTAACAGATGTTCTTTTCAGAGGGTGGCAACTTTTAAGATCTCAAAGGAAGTTTTTCAGTGATGAAAACTGACACAAAAGTTTGCTTTTCAAGCATATTTTATCTATTTCATTCCTCCCCTTTATGAAAAAACGTCTGGGTCAATGTTCTTTTTGTTTGGACTATGCACAGTTTTGACAACATCTTAGTGTTTCACTCAGTTTTTCACCTGTTGTCACAATAGCCTTGTCATTCTGCATTGTTCCAGACATAATTTCTTTTCTTACTAAGAAAGACTTACTAAGAATAATAAGATAATTGGTATTGTCTAATTCAACATCATTCCTCGTTAGCCAGCTGCAAACACGAGGAATCCTCAGCATTGCAGCTGCTTCACAAATCCAACCACAATTTTAAACATCAAAATTTAAAATAGCCAAAGAATTTAAAATCCAAAATCCATTTCATATTAAAAACCATAACCTTGTCAGGAATGTCCTTCATGTTCTAAATATTTCCATTTAGTAGAAATAAACCAATCCCTGGACAAAACAGGAAAGTGAGGCTTTCTAATGCAAGAGAAGATGAAGAACCTTTACCTTTGAAGCTCTTCCTGAGTGTGCAGCTTCAAAACCAGTCTCAGCCCATCCAGTCAATGCTGCCCAGCTCCTGGATGAGCCCTTGGAGTGCAAATGGACCCCACAGCTTCCAAGTAATTGTGGAAGCAGAGAAATGCATCCTATGCTACCGGGTGAGCCTGTGCTGTAATTCATTTTCAACAGCTGGAGCAAAGCATGAGCTTTTTACAGCGTATTCCCATTGTTGCTGCTTTTCATAAACAATAGAAATTGTCCCACAAGACATTGGCCTGTGTCCCACAGCTCCAAGGATGTCCAGCCCTTGTGTGGTGGTTGATCCTGGCTGGTGGCCAGGTGTCCACAAGACACTCTCTCACCCCCCTCCTCAGCAGGACGGGGGAGAAAACAAAATGAAAAGCTCGTGGGTTGAGAGAAAGGCAATTCAATGAAAAAAAAAGCAAAGGCTGAACATGGAAGCAAATTAAAAAAAGAAAAAATGATTTATTCCTCATTTCCCTGGGAAGTGGGGCCTCACTACACAGAGTGGCTGCCCTGGCAGACAAATGCCTTAATTAATGCCTCCCCTTTCCTCTCTCTGACCTTTTATTGCTGAACATGACGTCATACTGTAGGAATATCCCTTGGGAGAGTTGGGGTCAGCTGTCCTGGCCATGTCCCCTCCCAACCTCCTCCCCATTCCCTCTGGGATGTGAGATCCCTGCTCAGCCCTGACCAAACCACTGGTGTGTCACCAACCCCAGCCCAGCCACCAGTGCAGCACAGCTCTGCTATGGGGAAAGTGAGCTCCAGGCCAGGCAGAGCCAACATACCTTGATTTGTACTCTGGTTAAAAAGTTTTTAACCAGAGTAAATCCCCCTAGGCTGCTCTGGTTTTGAGTATTTGCAAATATTTGAAGTTATTTTGTTAGCAGCTGATATCAGTGAAGAAAACCACAGCTACATATTTAGCCCCCAGTTCAGAGCAGTAAATAACTTCCCCTAAATTCAGCAAAAGACATAAAGTGGTGCTAAAATCCCCATTAAGTAACTCACATTCTGATGACAGATCACAAGTTTCAATCCTGTAAGGAGAAAATTCTACACTTAAAAGAAAGGCTCTTGGAACTCATGGATGATTTATGTCACCCTTGGGCATTTCTCTCTCGGTCTCAAAATTAAGAGAAACTGTTAACACAATCTCCTGATCAAAGAGCATCACTGGGTAACAGAACATAAATTTTTCTTTTTGTGTTTGAAAAGGTAGAACATCAGTGTCCTCTGGGAAAAGAAAAATAATCAGAAGTAGAAGAAAGATTTCAAAGATAAAGGAAGATTAAAATTCAGCTCTGTCAGACACTGCTCAGATGCAGAATCTCTCTCAAGATGACAACTGTAGTCTCTGACCTTTATGAAGCAAACCCAAGCTAAATTCAAATTTCAGCATGGAATAGGGAACTGAAGCAAAATGAGGAGAGAGAAGGAGGGAAATGGAATGGGGGAAGGTGATGGAAATGAAAGCACCCCATGAAAGGCTCTTGAGCAGGACCCAAAAGCTGCAGATAAGACTGCAAGAACTTGCAGAAAAATCTCCAAGGCTGGGAACAGCGAGCAAAGGAATTGCTTAGCTTTGCTTCCTTTATGCTTTATTCAGGGAAAGAAATTGGATTTTGCATGGGTAAAGGAACTAGACTATGACAAGAATTGTCTGCTGCTTTCATCAGCTTATACCATCACAGCAGCAACTCAGAAGACCCCAAACTTTGCCCATCCACTCCACTCAAAGGAGGTGAGGTTGTGTGTATGGCTAACACCTTTCAACATGTTCCAACACATCTTGTAACTCCACACTTGAGTCTAATTCACATCAATTCATCTTAAAGAAAAACAAAAGTAACATGATATACCAATGTATAAGGTGGATTTGTTTTAATTTCATCTACACTGTTTTATTGATGAGATTTCTAAATCCATCCTAAATCACCCTACATCAAATGGATATCTATCAATTAATTTTAATATATTGTCTCCCTCTCTGTATTAGAATACATAACAAAAATCTCTTTTACAGATTTCAGACAATACATGGAACACAGAGAGAACAATTTTGATCGTTAATCAAAGATTACTTCTTCCCATTAACATTTACTTTTTTCTCTGAAAGTTTATGTGCCACAGAAAGCAGAAACTACAGATTAGTGAGGAAAAGAGTCAAACAGCTTCTGTTTGTCTTTCCACAAACATTGCCTCCCAATGGAAGCTGCTCCAAGGTTAAGGCCTATCCAGGAATCCCACACACCCCGAGTGGAAGGAACTGAGACACTGCTCTGACAGAAGGGTCGCAGTAGCAGCTTAGGAAGAGATCCCAGGGGATGCACTTGCACAGAATATATATTTGGCATATACCAAAATAAATCCAAGCAAACATAAAGCTTGTTCACAGTTCCGCCTCATTTTGGATTTGAATATAGACCACATGTTTGGGGATTAGGCTGGTGAACCCAATCTGCCTCTTCCAGGACACAGCAATGTAACAACTGGGCTACAGAGCTGTCAATTGTTTCATACAGACCAGCTGTGCACCAGGTTGTGCTCTAAACACTGCTTTTCCTACTGGAAGAGGATCTTCTGTAACAAGAGCCTTGAACACAGAACACACCCATGTGTAACTGAGCCAGTGGCCTTTCCACAGGAGGAAAACCCCACACACATTAATACTGCAAAGAGGACACCCACAACAGTATTCCTTCAAACACCCAGTACTTTATTCACTGGGAGTGTCTTTTTATCAGTTTGTATAGGAAAGAAACTAAAACAGGGGAATTGCACTTGTACTTTCTCCATTGACTTTATTGCTGCCCAAATGATGTTTCAGCAGACAGCAAACAGACCTCTATGAAGAAAATAGCCCGGCAAATTCTAGAATTACAGGTTAAAAACCAGACACGAGCCAAATGAGCAGCACAGGATCCATAAATCTCAGGCAACGCTAAATTTTCCTGAAGTTTATTTTTCCTTTTGATCTCGCTCAGCAGATTACCCAGGCTTTCCCAGCCATCAGGACCTAATACTTTGAAAAAAGACACACAGAAAAGCTGACAGTTTTTATAATTCATTTCCAATACTTATGCCTTTTTTTCAACCCTTTTCAAGAGCTGATACTTGCACATGACTTCAGAGGTACACAGAAAAGATGGATAGTAAATCCTGGAGGGGAAAAAGGCCCCCATTGCTTCTTGTCTTGCACTTCTAAGAAAGTAAACGTTCATGTTATGAGTTAATGACTTATGTTAGTCATGTTTTATCAGATATGTTTTAAAAAAAGCTTCCAGGCAATAACAGGTGGAATAAGAGTCACAATCCTGTTTACAAGGGTAACTCTTCCCTTTAAAATACAAACTTATTAAATGAATTATAGAAAGAAGCCAGTGCAGTCTCAGCTAGGCATCAGAATGGAGGAAAAACCACCTGTATAATTCAGACAGTCCCAACAGCCTTAAGGAAAACATGACTGAAAGCTACTTAAAATCTCTCCTTTACACCATCAAAAGCCCATTTTGGATGCACAATTTCTCCCATTATTTGAAGAGCTTCCCTGTAAAACTTGCCTTGTGTGACAGTATCACGGGGCACAGTTCCTTCAATCTTCCTTCAACCTCTTTAAAAATTGCATAAGAAAAGTCTCCTGCAGTGGAGAATTCAATTTTGTCCTTCAGCTCACCTGACTGACTGACTTAAACAAATCCACACAAGGTCACATCATCTTGTGCATAACATAACCTTATTGTGCACATATAACCTTATTGTGCACATATAACCTTATTGCATAACAAACATGCCACAGAAAAACAGACACACTTCAGAAACGTCACTCTGACCATAAAGACATCTGTGATTCTGGGTAAGAATACACCTGCAGCAACAAATTGGTGAAATTCTGTCTGTCCCAAGCTGACACTGCAAAAATTGCAAGTCTAAAGATCCAGTGCCCATGAGTAAATATTTTCACTTACAAGCATTACTGCTGCCTCTCAGACAGGTGCTTAATTTTTTATTATAATAAAAGCGTCAGGAATACACTAATGACAGAAAAAGGCAGCAATAAAAGCACATACCTCATGTTCCAAAATCATATTTTTTGTTTGCACCATTTGTATTTATCTCCATATAGTTCAATTTCTGCGTCAGAAGTTTGTGATGTAAGAACAGAACCTAAAAAGACACTTATGATAATTTAATGGAGCATCACTTCAAGGAATGAGGTGAATGTATTACTTCTAATAGGAACCACTGCCCTGAATGGTTCCAGTGCAATTCCAGGAGGTCAGAAGTCTCAGGAATCAACACAGAGATCCCACTGTGGGCTGTGGGCTTTGGCAGCTTCCCCGTGTCACACTGTGACAAGCATGATCTGAAAACTCGCAACATAATTCAGTATTGAGACAGGAAAAGAGATTAGAAATGAAAATCTTGTTCAAAGTTGATACTTATGCCAGACCCACCAAGTTGCTTAGAGAAAGCTTTATACAGAGAGTTAAAGCTGCTTTGTTAGGCAGCTTTAGAAATATTTTGAGCTGTGGGAATTTCTCCCCAGTTCGCCCTCCTTCCCTCCCTTTTTTAAGTAAGAACTTGTATGAACCAGTATTCAGCTCCAAACTTCAGAAAGCATACAGGGCACTGGGTCATCTGCATCACAATGCCCAATTCAGCCTGTATTTAGATCATAAATTATGTTTCACTATAAAAAAACCCTATTTCCTGTCAAAATAAAAACGCTCAATTTTGACAGTTAATTTATAAGCCTGACCAAAAAATAGACCCAGGGTAAAAAACCCTAATTAACTTAATTTTATTTAATGCATCCCCATATGGAGGCAGAGAGGACAATTACAGATTCATAATTTTATTATCTCGATCAGAAGATTATTTTTGAATAGGCAAAGAATAGTCCTACACAGCTATAAACATATAAATGATAAAGATACTGGACTGCTAACCACATCTGTGTTGGTTACAACCATATTGCAGTAATCTTTTAGTTTTTGCCTTGTGAAATCCATAATATTTACCTTAATAGTTATAAACTGCAAGTGATCTCAATTTTCCTCTTAGAAAACTTTTTTGTTTGGAAAAGAAATATTGTATATTACAAGTTTTATTTTGTATTGCCCCCTTCCAAAATAATAGAAGATTTCTGGGCCCCTGCACTGGTCTCTTCAGAGCAGAGAAAAGCAATGTGTGAATAAAACAAGTGACATATACATGATATATGTATATATAAAAATATATATATGACACTAATATGACATAAATATAAGTTATATATAATTCATATATATAAATATGACACATGTGACATATATAAGTTATACATAATTTATATGTATATATGACACATATGATATCTGTTATATATAATTTATATATATAATTTATATAAGTTTTCAAGTTTCACTTCTTAAATAAGGAACTTTCAAAAATGCCCTTTTCCAAATGCAAATTTCTCAGCAAAAGAGCTTATATAATTCTACAATCTAATCATAAAATAAGTATCTAAATTTTTGAGATATTAAAGTCTACGTTTATTTGTCCTTTTTTTAAATTTTTTTTTATTCCCTCCCCTCTGTCATCTCTTTTTGGTTTGTCCTTCCAGCGAGTCCTCATTTTGAAACTCCCCTATGAAGTAAGGCAGCCTGTCCTGTCCCTGGGAAGAAAGGCCCAGTTTACAACCTTCTGACTGTCAAAAGTGCCACTGTCAAAGACAAGACAAGGAAAACTCAACCAACCAGCTAAAACAAAGGTGTGTGTGTGTGGGAAATCTCCAAAGTGGGGAATTTTTAGAAAAATAAGGAGCCCAAAGAGCGAGCAGAAAGCCAAAATTCTACTCAGTAAAGTCTGTGAAAACTCTATTAACTCAGCTGAGTGGTCAAGGAGGATTTAAGGATGGAAAGCAGACATCACCCCAGAGCTTTATTTTTAATAAGGAGGCTGAAACACGAGGCTGACTTATAGAAATCTAAGGTGAGGAAGTTGCATTGTTGAGCCACCATCTATTGGCACCTACTTTACTGTTTCCACTGGAGGAACTGCAATGAAGGTTCAGCTCCCCTGAAGAAATCCCTGGGAACAGTTAAGCCATTCCCAAAGCCAGGATCCTGTACCTCCTCTTTGTTAGCAGAATCTCTCCTATGATGTACAGACTAATTGGCAGATGCTGCTGATATTTTGAGACATTTTGGAACGTCCATCATTCTCTGTATCACACTGGAAAGGTGTATCACACCTCCTCATCCCTCTGGAAAATTCTACACCAGTTCAGTTACTTGCTATCCTTCTTATTTTAAAATAACATGTCATCAACGTGTTGTAACATGTCCAAATAGACATTTCTCCTCCCATACAATTGTAAGGCAACTACTAAGTGTGGGTACAATGAACACAAAACACAGTATTAGGGCAGAAAAATCAGCATTTGCCCTTAACATCACTCCTAACCAAAAAAATGGCAAGTGAGCATTACTTTCAAACTCAAGCTATTCCAGATCAATGCATCTTGAATTAATAGATCTATATTAATACACATCATAAACCAGACTTTGAGTAACTGTTGGAACAAGGATAAATATTACTTTATCTTTTTACTTTTTAATTTTTTAGTAATATTTCCTGATTTCTACAGGTTTTCACTTAGGTTTTAGATGCAAACAATAGAGCTTCAGAATACTAGCACTTCCAAATAGCTTGAAAATATAAGCACCACTGAGAGATCTCATTCAATGAAAATGACATTAACTGTCAGCAAACCAAGTCCTATGAATGAATTAGAATTCCTTTTCTTTATTAAATTCTCCTAATCACACAATTACTGCTTGTTAGGACAAGTTCCCTACGCGGTCCTTCTGTCAACAACAAATAATCAGCTTCACCCACCTGAATATTTGGATAAACTATTAGAACTAATAAGGGGGAGCCTGCATAAGTCCACTCTTTGTCTTCATTCAAAGCATGCTCAAGCAAATGACACCAAGCAGACTCAGACTGAGCAGGGCACTCATGTGCTCAGTTATCTAAGACACAGACCTTTGGGTTCATCTGAGCAGCCACACAAGCCATTACCAGCTGAAAAGGTGATCCATTCTCACCTGACAACCTTTTAAACTTGTTGCAGAGATGTCAGCATCCTTCCATCCAGTTTATCAGCAGGCAGAGACGTGACCCCGGGCACGAGTCTGTGTCAGTCTCGGAGAGACACGAAATCTCCCCGCACTAACAACGTGTCAGAGTTAGGGAAGCTGGGGATGCCCCAGCCCTGGAAGTGTCTGAGGCCAGGCTGGATGGAGCTCTGAGCAACCTGGGCTAGTGGAAGGTGTCCCTGCCCATGACAAGGGTTGGAATCAGATGATCTTTAAGGTCCTTCCAACCCAAACCATTCCATGATTCTCTTCCCTTGACCACCGCTGGCAGTTCACCACATTTTCTAACAGGTAAGTCCCTCTGGTCTGGAGTTCACACACAGTGAATCCTCAAGTTCCTCACCTGGAGCCACAGGTCTTGCCTTAATCCACCCTTAATTTTCACTGTAATTCCCAAAAGAGGGAACCCTGGAAAATGAAGAGGTATGTTGTTCAGTCTCTCTGCCACAGTTTACTGATGGAAATCAGATTTGGCCCCATTGTCCTCCCCAATACAAAACTGAGGCAGTCAGCTCAAATTACAAATGGCATGCAGAGAAATGCATTTTCAAGAAGCTATTAGTGCTTTTTATACAGGATTATGGAATGAGGCATCACAAGCTGTGATGATATTAAAATAACCCTACGAATCCAGCAGGGGAAGAGCTTTGCTGGAAATCTTACATAAGGAAAAATTCCCTAGATTAAAGGATTTAAATAATGAGCTGTCAAACAGGGCTTCTAAGGGTATTTACAAGATGAATTACTATTTTCAAATCCACACAGAACTTTGCTGTACTGCCCAGTGAAAGCCAATATGGCCATTTGTTCTATCACTCATCTTAACAGCCCAGTCAGGCCACGTCACACCAACAACTGCAATGCTTAACAGCCCATGATCCAGGGGGGATCCTCCTTCCTATGGGAATGAGACATAAGGACATTAGAATGTACAACTGCCAGGTCCTTAAGGCCTGGCTTTGCATTCTGCACAGCTACAGTCACAGAAACGACAGTTGGAATATGTAAAACTGAGGAGAAAATAAAATTTCCTGGAACGACCCAAAGTTTCTGCAGCAGAATAAACATATCCAGTAATTCTGATCTTCTGCTGCCTGCACAACATAATCAGAAGAAGAATTTAATTAGAGAGCTGTTGGAAAGGCAGCAAACAAGAACCATGCATCCTCATGTGCACTTTTGTCTTCTGCTTTAAACACACAGCCCTTACACGTGAGGAAAATGAATTATTTTGCCAAAAATATGACAAAAGCTATTTACCAATAATCAGTGTTTGAGATTATACACAGTGTCAATGTCTAAAGCTTCTATAATAGAAGTTGCTAATGGAAATTCTTCTCTCCTGTCAGGACTTTAATACCCTCATGTCAACACCTACACTGCATAACTTCCCGTCATTTTTTTCTAACTTTCATCCTATTTTATACAAATGAGAACATTGTAAATACTTATCTTCCCAGTACTCCTTATAAACCCGCTGCCATTCTAGATCTTTTTTGTGTAACTGCATATAATCTATACACATGCATATATAATATGCATATATAATGCCGTTTAAATGCATATTTTTATATATATATATACACACACAAACATCTGAAAAACACCCAGTGCTTGCAGCTTGCATCTGCTGCAGCCAATTGTTTAGATATTTTATCTTGACACTGGGCTCAGTATTATCCTGGATACAAGTAGAAATTCAATTTGCTTTTGATTTTTGAAGAGGTCTAACAAAGTTAGAAAAGCTCTAAGAAACTTAGCTGAGCATCCCTAACTTTTGTTAGAGCCTTTGAGAGCAACATTTAATTGAGTGATACATTTCCATCCAGTTCAGTAATTCAGAGGTTAAAGGGGAGAGACTGGAGGGAGGAGAGAGGCTTCAGCAACTTCTTGTCAGTATTGAATTGTAAATAAAGGTTTAAGCCTCTCAAAATTCTACCTTTTGTGCAGATTTCATAAAGTCTTCACAGATATCAATTAGCATTATTCAAGGCCTACAGGTGTTTCAAATTCCTTAGATGCCCTGGTGATTTTAAAGTGCTTTTAAATGTATGTTTCCACAACCACCGTTATGCTTTCTCAACAAGCAAATTAAAATTCCATAGATTAGGAAGGCAGAGATTGCTTCAGTTCATTAGAGTTTGATCCTTAACTTCCATTTGCTGAAAATCCATTTTGTTAGGTAAGACTAAGCTTATATTTCATGAGATACTTATTTTTTTTTCCCCTCAAATACTTATCTAAAATTAGCTCTATAATTTCCTCCAAAAGCTTCTCAAAAGTATGCACTTTTGACTTAATCCAGGGGTACTTTTGATTTAATCCAAGGGTACTGGTCTAGTGGAGAGCACACTGAACATACACATGTTCTACAACCTCTAAAAAAGTAAAGCTGAATTGCAATTTATTTTCTTAAGGGGAAAATCACGGCAATTTCTGGAATTTCCAGCTGTAACTACTGATTCCCTAAAAAAGGAGCAGTTTAATTCTACTATGGTAAATAAGCATGAATTAGGAATTGGTAGAAAATAAACAGAATAGATTAAAACTAATGTTAAGAGAATGTATTTGGATGACCTGTGAATAAAGCAATGAAATGCCTCCAGGTATTTTGGTACCATGGAGATGATCAATTTATCTACACAAACTACTACATAAACTACAAAACCAGCTACATAAACTGATAGTACTTCCTTCCTCTGCACCAGCAGCAATCTTTGTTAGCAACTAATAAAGATATCTGCTATTTTAGAGGCATTTTCTTCATGTTTGCTTGTTAAAGAAGAACAGAACCAGAAACAAAACCCACAGGAAAATTTCTGTGATACAACAAACATCAAGCCAGGATCAGCTCAAACTGAAAGAGGAAAAAAAAAAAAGGAAAAACACTTGTCTGGATAATGGCTTTGAGTTTTTCAACAGACAAGTTTCATGGAAGTTTCATTCAGAAGAACACTGTAAACTCAGCATCACTCCCACTGCCAGCAGAACATGTCCCAGATACTAAAGCAAAGGGCTGATAAAAACACACAGCACTGTGAAAATGCTCTGTTAAATAAATCACTGGCTACCTGATGCAAGTTGTGCAAAAACCTCTCATTCTCCTCTTGCTATAAGTACAGGTAGACATTTGCCCCATTCTCTGGATTCTGTGTCTGTCTTGTGCTGCTTCTCTTGCTTTATGAAAGGGATGCTCATGTCTTGCTGGAAGCCTTTACAGAACTGGGATGATGAAAGTGAAGCCAGAGACAAACAGCTGGCACTGCAGGAAAATCTCTCATCTGAGCAGAGGCCCAGCTAAGAATTCTGTAACATAACATGCTTTGTTCACCTAAAAAATACCTGTGATATTTAGAAAAGAGACTAAAAACCATTATCAGTTACTGTCTACACAAGACTGGCTATACAAGACCTATTCCCCTGTGTTCTTCTGAAACATATATACAATTGCCAGTAATTTTTTGCCTGGTACTTTACTGTATAAACAGCCTGTTAGAAAAGTCACCATCACCAGCAAAGCTCCCCCCAGCTAAACCCATCTTTTGGCTTTGCCAGACTGTCTTTTTAAACAGGAAGCTGAAACACATAGGTTATCTTTTTTTCTTTTTAAATAAGGATGCTATCTCGGTTTAAACTCTTTCTTAAATATAAATATGACTTTTAAGTCTTCATGGAAAATACTTCAAACATCAAGATCACCCTTTACCCAACTGCTCCCCCACACATCAGTAATACAATGTTAAAACAAAGCAGACCTTTCCATAACTCATATTTCTAAGTCTGTGAATCAAGATTTGTCTTCATTTTTGCTTTAAAATATTATAGAAAGTACTTTATATAACCTGCAATGATCAAGTGTAATTTTAAGAACAAACTTGCTTTATTTCTGGATGTACATGTAGGGCAAGTGTAAGATCTGAAAACCATCGTGTTAGAGGGTGAGAGTGACAGGACTGGTGACATTAGAAAGGGAGACAAAGCATTGAGGCCCAGAAGAGGTGCCAAGACAGTTTGATTGCTCATCGAGACAAAGGGGAGTGAAATTTGGATTAATAAATAACTCCCATCAAACTGATTTGATGGGAAGTTCTGCCCATGAGTTCAGCAGGACTGGCCTACGGACAAAAGGGTTGTCCCCATGTTCCCCACGCCCACCACCCCTTCCCAGCCTCAAATGCCCATCCCCTCCCTGGCACTGCTTGTGCCCCTCCTGCAGCTCTGGGATGGACTGACTCAGCTTGCTAAGCTGGCAAAAAAGGGTAGCACCAAATGACAAAAAAAAAAGGAAGTGAGAGGAAGAGAGAAGGAGGAGCTTGGCAGAGGTTTTGGGTGGCAGCAAGTCACGAGATGAGCTCTGCTGCACTATGTGGCTGCCCCATGAATGTGAAGCTCTGCAGGGCTGCTCGAGCTGGTGGAGCTGCACGGGTGGTTCTGAGGAGGATTTGCTGCTCTTCCCCTCCTGGCCACACATCCCCCACACCCTCCCTCGCTCCAGCCCCGCTGTTGAACCCTCAAGCAGCTCAATTCAGCTTTCTAGCCAAGCCAAAAAGAATATTTCTGTTTCTCTCTGTATTTCCTACCAGCCCAGCAAGCTAAATTGGCTCCTTCAGGAGGAGACAAGCACCAGAAACAGCTCAAGGGAGGGTGCTGGGCTGCCCTTATGGCAGTCAGGTTTTTGGGCAACAATGACTTCTCAGGCAAGCTCAGCAGCTCTTAAGGAACTTTTGGCTGCAACCCCACACCAATCTCTTCAACACCTGCCTTCTTCTCTCTCCTCCCACCTCTGAGCAACACAGGTGCTCCTCCACACCTCGAAGTACATTAAAGAAACAGGAAAACTTTTTTGCTTTTCTTTGTGAAGATCTGAACTGGGTCATTAAGAAGTCAGTTAAACCCTTGTACCAGCAAGGAAATGGGTGGGATCATGAAGAAAGGAGAGGGTAGGACCTGCGTAAACTAAAATATCAAAGAAGCACAGCTGAAAAATACAGTGGAGAGCATTTAAATACAGGAGCAAAGACCTTATGGAATTCAATCTGAAATATGTATTTACTGTAAGACAAACTTCATGCTGAATTGTGCTTCCTTAAAAAATAAAAACGTCGTTGCTGCTTTGTTTAGACCAACAAAGGGCAGAAATGAACACACACCTTTGCTTTACAACTGTGTAGAAATAAAAAATGGTTTGTAATGTATTACTTCCAGTAACACCATTAACTAGAAATCTCCTACAATTCACCTTTCTTATTTTTGTGATTTTTGTAGGTAATGCAACAAAACAACCTGAAATGATCTAATGAAAAGCAACCTGGAGCCAGATTTGCCATTTTCTCTGCAGGTTACACAGATATACTTTATATAACATTAGATATCATCTGCTGTCTGTGAGCCAGGACTCCTCAGGAGATGCCTTCCACAGCAGGGACAGGTCTCAGTAGTTCTCTACAAACACAGCTGTACATAATAACATGAAAAAATCCTGTATATCAAAGCTGCACTTGGTTCAGCTGTAAACAGCAAAGGACTTACTGATCACAGGCTTTTTGCTCCAGATTTCCAAGTGCAGCAGGAAACTGGTGCTCCAAGGAAGCAGATGGGCTAATCTGGTAACTCTATATTATTTCAGGCAAGATCACACTGACTAAGCTTTGGTTTTAATTCCATGTATAAAATCAACCAAGTGAGTAAAGTGGAGGTCTTCATTCTGACCCCAATTTTGCTTTTGGTATAAATCTCATCATAGTCTTCATTCCTCCTGGAAACAAGGAGACAGGACTACTCTGCTTTGTAGCTTTGAAGAGTCCAAATATCCCCTGATTGGCTGTAACTCAAGGAATTATTAGAAAAATATACTAGAAAAAGGAGCAACTGAATAGAAGGAGAATAAAAATCAACAATTCAAGGGTGTGAGATGAAGTTAATGACAGGTTTTAAATGAAAACAATGCATTTTTAAAAAAGTTTATGCCAGACACAGGGGCTTTGACAATGAGCCGAAAGCATTTTGGTTTTTTCCCAATTACACAAACAAGCACTTTACTCAAATATCACATGCATTGTTTTTTTTTTTCCTGAGACCTCGAAGTAGTGAATTAACAGCTACTTTACAATGTAAGTAATAAAAGCAGTTAAATTCAGTCAGTTCTGTGCAGTTAAGCAGCCATACAGTTGTCAGCTTTTCTCCCCCCTAATTGAGTCACAACCATCTTTTGGCTGCTGCTATTTATCTTCTGTTGGACAGTCAAGAACAGATGATGCTCAAACAGAACTCTTGCACACACTTCACAATTCACTGGCCAGTAACTGGTTTGATGTCAACAGCAGAAACAAATCCTTCATCTCTTTCATAATTAGTCCTGTGGCCAAAAGGTGGCCAACACTCACCACAGATAACCACGGTCATATCCTGGGGTTTAGTCTTCTTCTTTCTCTGAGACACAGAGACACAGTACAATAAGGCTGACCACTCACTTTACCAGAAAAAGAAACCCTAAAAAAAGAACCACTTCCTTCTGGTGTTCAAATTCACCACATCTTTAGATTTGTTTTAAGTTTGTGCAGCTGACAGGGTTCAGAATAAACATTACTGTACAAAAAATGCTGACACACGGACTGAACCACAGAGCAGCTGATCTTGTGTGAGTCCATAATAATGAACTCCCTGATGGAGTTTTCAACTTGGAAAACCCGATGGGTCTTCTATTTTAGATTCCTTTCAACAGTTAACAACTAAGGGCCTCATTCACTGGGTAAATTTATCTTGGGAAATGCCCTGGAAGCACAGACTGTACTCTTCCTATGTACAGTGGCCTACTATTTTCTGAAGATTTATCACATACATTTCTCAGTAAGAGATTACGTTTCATTATTCACAAAACTGAGTGTACTATACACATTAAGCAGCACTTTCACTAAAAAATACAGGATTTTTTCATGATCCCTCTGAAGAGTCTTACCTTGTTATATAAACCTTGTAGTTTAAGGGATTTTGGCTCAATAATTTTATCCTTATTTTTTATTATCCTGTGTTTATTTATTGTTACAGCAGCAGCTGAAGGAAGCATTTGGAAAGATCTCACAAGGAAAAATTCTTGTTGCCTTTTCACATTGTAAGTGTCCAGCCAGCTCCTGTACAATCACACAATAGCCAGTGAATTAGGAGTGTGGTTTTTAATTTATTGCAAGATTTCTTTTTTTTTTTTTGGCAACACAGATCTCCAATCCAAGAACCATATCCAAAGTCTAGATGGCACTGGATTCTGGTTTCAGTTCATTCTTTACTTTGGCCCTGATGTGAAATATAAATCAACCCCCCAGTGGAATGTAGCTGAGCTTTGCTAAGACTTCTGTGACTCTGCCATGCAGGGATCTGCATGAGAAAGCCAAAGAACCAGAATATAAAGACACAGGGTGACTATTTATATAACTATTAAAAGACAAACACTATTCTCTTTTGTTGCTAGAGGGTATAATTCCATCTCCTTAGAGCATCATCCCCTCTGAACTGAACAAAAGAACCGAAGAAACTGAAGAAAAAACGTTGTATTTTAACACATTATTCATTTAGGTTATATTTTAAATTATGATTTGCATTAAAGAATGTAGCTCTGGGTGATAAATTGATTACTTGATATAAGTTGATTACTTATAGGTAAGGGTACAAAATTCCTTTAGGTTTAAATCCCTTTCTGCCAAAATATCCTCTTTCAGTCTAACTTCTGTAAGGATGGAAATGCAAGGAAGCTTTACTCAAAGTAGTTGAAAGAGGTCTCAAATTTTATATATGTATATATATATATACACACATGTAGAACAAAACTTGGATCTCCTTGAACACAGGAAAGCCTGTTATCTTCTGACCCACAGAACTCAAGGAAACCAGTTCAGAGATTTAAAGGAGGGGTTTGAAGCCAACACACAGATTTGGTAACAGCAGCTGTTCCATCTGAGCATCTCCAGAGCTCAGGAAACCTTTGGTTCGTAACCACTTGGATATATGTAAAATCTGTGCACTCTTTGCATCAGTGTTTGACTGCTCAGGAGGTGATAAGCTACACAAACCACAAGAGAATCCACCACTTATACTGCACTTCCTTGGATTTCTCAAAGGTTCCCAAGGTAGATGGACAGCAACACCAAAAGAAGCATTGGAAAGGGTTGTCCCACCATCCGACACATGGGATAAGGGATGAACAACATTGCACACACAGACAAGAGAGCAAATGTTCTGAAAGCAGCAGAATTATGTTCAACTGAAAGACCAAACAAGAAATAAGTGAATTATTACAATAGGAAAAGAAGGAGAGGCCATGTATTCTGAAATAAACACTTTTAAAAGGCACAGGACAGTGTCTGACAGCAAGATACCCAGAAGGATGAGGCTGCAACCTGTGCAAACAAAAAAGAGATGAACAGAGTTTAGCTTTTGTGTGTTCTAGAAGCAACACAAACCAGCCAGAACCAAGCTGGTTTAATTCCTGTAAATGCTCCTTAATGAAACAAATAGATCCTGTATTCCTAAATTGTACCCTGAGCAATGATTAACACTGATTTAATACATTCCTGCACATTTTGACATCGCTCAGTGACAGGTGGTCTAGGCTTTTTTGTTGGGTTACTTTGTTGTTTGTTTGGTCGGGTTTTGTTAATTAAACAGCTTTTGTGATGATATCAGTCTCAGTTTCAAGTTCTTTGTCATGTTTCCAGTCTGCTGTAATTCCGTAATAGCTGGTAGAGTTCTGAGATTATTTTTCTTTTAGGCAGCATTTAACCTTTTCTGATATCACAGCTCACCAGACTATTATAGGAGAGATAATCTTCAGTACCAGGCAAAATTTCAACTCCTAACAATCAAACAACATTTCTTTTTAGAAGCTTGAAACCACAAAAGTGAAATTTTTACATACAAGGTGTTCTACCTTTTCCAATACTTCTGTTTATCTAAATAAAACTAACAGAACCCATTTATCAGTTTTCATTTGAGGGCCACATCAGATTCTTTGAGAGGAATGTCCACTGTCTCTGCCACCTTTCCTGGCACAGAGGGAGGTTTCCTTCAGGTACTTTTTTTTTTTTTTTGCAATGAGGTAGAACTTCCTACTGGTTAAAAAGGTTCTTACTACAATTTTCACGTCAGTTGGGATTAGCAACTCATTGAAAATTTAGTTTTTCTTTCACTATATCTGTACTTTTAGTTCTGCTTTTTCTTCATATCCCTGTAGGATGTTCTACGACAAAACCTCTCCCAGCCACTGACGGCCTCAGTTCACAGTCCTGCAACCTGATTTATGTCTGAAACATTTGATGGGCTCTTTATTTATTCAAGTTGAGAATTCCAGTTGTACTTTCCCTCATTTTTAAGTATCTTAAGGTTTATATAAATCAGAATTTTGGTCCTTTCAAAAATTACACATCTGGCGAGAAACAAATTTGTTGGTAAATGGATCACATGTTACTCCCTCCTCTTTTTGTCTTCTATGCAAAAATTAAAGAAAAATAAAATCAAAAGCCAAAAACAAAGAAAAGAATTTGCAGGGCACCTTAGGGGGAAAGAACAGAGCGAGAACACTACAGGCTTCTTGGGATACTGTGTCAACTGCTCACACCAAAATATCTTCTTCAATAAAACGCCTAGAAACGGTGCACTTTACCCCAAACTTCAAAGAGCCAGACACAGCAAGCACAGCACAGGCTGGAATCCACCCAGAATTCCCCACCGAGAAGACGTAGAAAAATATAAAACAAATATTTTCTCATTTTGCAATCACTGCTTAAAGACACCAGGCATGACAGAAAAGCCCAGTGACAAAAAGAGAAGCACATTTGCCTGTGGTTACCTCATCTTCTTGCACACTGCCTGTCACTTAATTCTTCTGGAAATACACATTGTGGGGTTTTATAAACATCATTTTCATTTCCTTTCCAGGGAGTTGTCTATCAACAGTCCTTATTATTATTGTGCCTAACTATGTCAACTCCACAGAAAAGTTCCAGCCTTCTGTCCAAACATCCCTCAGCTTCTTTCTCAAAGGCCTGGAAGGAAACAGAAGGAAGCACAATATAAAAGCACTGGAGCATATATCTGTGCACTTTCCACCATCAAAATAGAAAAATCACTGACCCAGAAATATCCTGAGCTGTGTAGGGTTCTCTAAGCAATCAAGAGAATGTATCTTGGCTCTATACAACTCAGAATTATATATTTTTCTTTATCTTTTTTGTTTCCTCCTCAGACAAACGCAATGGTAACCTCTGATGGCATGTGATGATGTCTGTAGTAAGAAGGGTGGAAGTAAGATCAGGGTGCCCAGGGTCTGGGGAAATACAGACACTGCCTTAAATGACACTAGAACTCTAACCTGTAATTGGCTTCTGAATGAAAAACCTTCTAAAGCCTCTGTCAAGCATGGTATCCAAGTGAGTGAAGTGGAACAGGACTTTTTCTCCAAAACACAGCATGGTGTGTTTTCATAGCAGGTGGAAAGGAACAGCAGAGTGGAATTCTGCCACAGCAGGAGGTGATGGGACCACTTGGCTTTTCTAGCAAAAATAGTGGGATTTTTCAACATTCTCTGTTACATTTTGAATTTGCTGGACTCCCACTTATGAGGCAGAGGCTTCTTTGCAGCACAACCTCAAAGGCTCTTTGTTTTTCTCCATCTATTTTGACAATACTGAATTTTTGGGTGCATTTTAAAGACTTAATCTCATTAAATAAGTCAAAAAGTGATGCTTTGGAAATAAGCACTTCCAGCTGCTCTCATATAACGACCACCTTCAATTGTGGCATGTCCTCCCTAAAATTCTCTCAAACAACTGTTTACAATTGTTGCATCTGTGTAGCATTATGCATTTTCTTTGATTTTGATGTACAAAAAGAACTGCTTTAGGCCCAATCCTGGAGTGGATCTAGAAGATGCAAACAAAGCAAGTACATCTCTCTATAAAAGAATCATAGAATATCCTGAGTTCGAAGAGACACCTAAGGATCATCAAGTCCAAATGCTTACCCTAAAGATGCTACAGTATGTTTAAATTAAGAATAAATCAGCATCCAATAAAACAGCACTTCCTAAAATGTCTAACATACAAACTACTTGTTAAATTGCTACAGCTGCCTTGTCAGCAAAGAAAACATCAAATAAACCCTAAATCTACTGGCTTCCTAAGAGCATCTCATGTGCCCTGTGTAAATATATTAGCTACTAAATGCTTTAAAACACAAAACTCCCCAGTTCTTCTGTGGTACTAGCCAGAGACTGATGACAGAGACAACATTAATTTGGAACTTAAAGGAAGAGATGCCTAAAGCGTAGGAAAAGCACTGAAAATCTTATCCTGATATATTTGCATTCATTAAAAATGCCACTGAAACTCACAGAGCTTTGGTTCAGATTAAAAAAAAAAAAGAAAAAAACTCCTTTGTTCAGTGTCAATATATTACAACAACACTGCATGTGCAGAATTCCAAGCTGCCTTTGTACACAAAGTGCCCCAGTGACATAAGCCAGTGAGGCTCTCACAGCCCAGTCCCTTTGATCCACACATGTGAGGAGCCCACGCCCAAACACACTCTATCAGTCTTCGTGCCTCAGCTCCCAAGGGACAGAACAGCAGTTTGAGTGTCAGACTCATTCAGCAAGACCAGGAAAATACTCCAGAAACAGTCACACAGTTTGTTAGTTCCAATATTAACTGTCATTTTTGATCAATGCTGTTTTACCATTACAACCAATTTCTGAGTGCTAACATTGCTCTTTCGATGGTTCACCAAATTCATGAATAAGCCACAAAAAACAAACTCCCAAGAGGCTGGAAAAGATTTGGCAATTTCCATTTCCAAGGTAGACAAACCGGTGTTGTTAATTTTGCCTTCTCCCCTCAGTCCCTGACATAACAATAACCTTTCCTGAACTCCTCTCATTTTGGATTCTTTCCTCCCGTAACTCTCAAAAAAAACTTTCAAAACTTCAGCAATCCTTTCCTTTGTATGGATTCTCTGAAAAAAAACACCCAAACCAATCCACATGCACAGCATTTCTTATCCCATTCCCGGCCTCTCACTCTCCAGTGGACAGAGCAAACCCTTCTATTAATGGGGATATGCTCCGAGGGTTCACAGCAAGCATCCAGGAATGCTCTGTGTGTCTGTGGAGAGCACTTGTGCCTCACATCTCAAAAACAACATGCTGAGATCACCAAAAAGATTGCTGGACCTTGCAACGGCATAAAAAAGCTGTCAGGGCGAGAGAGGGAAAGCCATTCATGCTTGGTGAGAAAGGTAGAGGTATTTGGGAGTAAAACTATTCATTTCTGATTGAAAACAATCAAAGGCCAAGGAGAAAGAGGCATTTTGTTGTCTTACTGTATTCCAAAATATGCCTTTATTGAAGGAACAGAGAGGGTGGCTGAGGCAGAGAAGTGGATGAACCCAGGGGATATAAAGAAATTATTTGCCAAAGGAGGAAAAACCACGGCCCAAATGGACTGGGAATGTTGAAGAGGCAGCAGCAGGACAAGAAAATGATAGGACTGAACAACAGCAGGATATCCCCGGGTGTCAAGGGCCCAAAAGCCCAGTGGCACTGGAGAGGAGAAGGCAGAGCATTACTGGAGTTGTTTATGTTGGGGGTGTGAAGGTCAGCTACTTACGGGCACTTAATGTCAAGTGACATTAACAGGGACAAAACAGGATCTGACTTTTAAATTGACACCTTGTTTTTACTGACTTCTAATGAGATATAATCTGAAGGCCTTCAAGAGGGACAGGCAGCCAGAAGAATTCTTTGTTAATGCGAGGGTAAGGAGATAAACAACAGCAATTAGCAGTGGAGAGAAAGGGTTAAACCAGCCTGAGACAAACAAACAAACAAGTTCTTCAATTCAGGCTAAAAGGTTCTCATTTCTTCCATAACAGAATACAGATGATTCACAGCTGTTTGGCATCTGCTGCACTTCTACCTAAAGAATGTGTTCTCTTTGTCATCAGATATCTCCAAACACAGGGCTGGGAGGACTCACAACCCATTTACTGCAGCATGAGCATCCTGTACATTATTAAAAGGTTCCTTACACATTTTTGATGGTTGGAAATCAAGAACTAGAGACCTACAGGCACAATATAAACACAGTATCTGCTTACCTACATCTAGGAAAGGACATTTTCACTTAGACAGCTACTTAATTTTCACTTAATTAATTCATGACAGATCTAAAAGCATCACCCTTCAATTCCAAGCATGATTTTTATTATGTACACTGTTAGCAAATAAGAAAAATCTTGCCATTAGAAAGGCCAAAAAGTGTCAGTTCTTCTGATTTATGATCAGAAAAATCTCATGTTTACTGGATGATTCAGAAAATGTAGTTGTTACTGAGCTGCAGCATTTCACTAATGCAAGAAGAGACAAACTTTTGCTTCTTTTGTTCTGAAATGCTGAAGGTTTTGACCACGTGAAAGCAATTTTATGTATGCCACTGATTCAAAGCAAAAAAAAAATTATGCATTACTTCTGGCATCAAATTATTCTATAGAATCAAATGGATGAAATAACTCAGTTAAAACAGCTGTGCAAAGTACTCAAATTGGCTTGCTTTCTTCCTTTCCAATAAACCTCTAGCCTGCTTGGAAAGTCCTATTTTTTCCAGACCTCAGTTTGGTTGGCTTATTTGGTAATCTGTCATCTTTCACAGGCACATACTCTCTTATTTTCTACAGCTGTGGACATTAAAAGATCAAATTCAGAAGCTTGAAACTTGCTAAAGCAGGAAGGAATAACAGCAAAGCACAAGTAGTAGTTATCTAGATAAATTCAAACATAAAAGAGACATTTACCTATTTTCTCTTCTAAAAGAAAAAAAAAAGCATAAAGTTTTCAAGTTAATACAAACACATCTATAGGAGTGCATTTGAAATGAATCTGAGCTAACTCTGTAACAGACCCAAAAACAGTAAGAACAAACACTTTTCCTAAATGCAGTATTTTAAAATGAATGAACAGCAACAAATGTAAAGTTGTGGTCAAAAGATCCCCGAATTTAAATCAGTTGATATGTAAAGCCACTATAAATGGCAAGAGATTTGCATACCCAGGCTATATCTGGGCACATATATCAGCCCTCATTATTTGTAAATTCCTGACAATGAGAAGCCCCGAAATAACAGTAAATATTTCACACCACTTAACACCAGAACAAACACACATCTGCCCAACAGGGCAGGGTAAGACAATTCCACAGCCCCTCCATGCTCATGGCTGAGCCCACAAAATCCTTGTTTTAGGAGAAGTGGAAGAATTTTTCCAAGTATTGTTTGAATGATTCCCCCATCCTCCCTCCCCCCAGAGCTTTGCACTAAGATTAATGAAGTAGTTCAAGCCTTTCAGAGCTACAGGAAGCTGAAATAATGACTAAATATTCTTCAGTTGTGTTCTCAAACTTGTCTGTGCAGCTCTCTCGAAACTCAAGACTGATAAAATTACAGCTCTTTATCTCCCAATGGACCAGATACCTGGAGCACAGTCTTGTTAATGTCCTGATTTTCTAAAATTATAATTATTGTAGATTATTGGAGGAGCAGTGGCATAATTCCTTGGGTAAAGTATCTCAAATTCAGAGAGGCACAATGAAAATACATTTTGAAAGGCAAATGTGGAAACTGTGCCTGGATAAGGTTCTGGGTTTTTTTTTTGCAAAAGGCAGATAAGCTACTTCTCTTTGCCAGTTGCTCCCACATGATTACAGATAGTCACAGATGTTGAGTTATCATATACACAACATCCAAACAACATCTTTTTGCTTTAAAAAGAGGTTTGACAGAAATTGTAAAAGCCAAAACCTGTTATTTTTCTTATCATTATAAACAGACACAAAAAAATACTACTAAGAAACATTTTTGGTTTGCTGATGGTGGTGACAGGTATCATGTCAACAATCACCAAAATTAACCAAATATAACAACCACCAATGGAAATTCAAACAACTTTCAGAATATGTGAAGCAGTAGCAGAAATATGTTATGCTTTTAGAAAGAAGTTTATTTCCTAGTAAAATTTATTATTTGTGTTTATAGAGCTCTCTGGCAAGAGGTCTGAGCAAAGACTGCACTTCAGGCTATTCATCAAAAGTCCTACACACAGCTTCAAAAAGTCCCAGTGCCACAGAGATGGAACATCAGGCTGCAAAATAACTGTTTATCTTGTAATTTTGGAAAGATTCTGACTTGACCAGCAAATATTTGGCTATTGATCCACGATCAATATGAAACAACAAACAGTTTTCCATTAATTTGCAGGTAAATCCCTCGGCATGACTTACTTTAAATAAGTGGTCTGGCAAAGGTATCTTTACATTTACACAGCAGAGCTGCAGGCAACTGTCATTACTAATCCTTAATTTTCCTGTTTTTAGAGGGCTCAGGTTGTCAGTCTCTGGCTGGTGCTGCTCAGTGAGTTTTCCTTCCCTGGGACAGGACTCAGCTGCACCCACGTGGCTCTGCTGCCCTTGCAGTCACACAGCAGATGCATTGGCCTCTTTCAGACTAAAAATTTATATCTATTAGCATTGCATATGTATTATTCCTAACAAATTAGCACAAGCCCTGCCCCAGCAGTGGCTTTAAGTTTGCCATTAAGGCTGAAGCTATGTTACAATTTTCACTCAAGTTGAATTGAGTTCTATGTCTCGCTGCTTGCACCTGGTTTCCTGCTATAAAAAGGAGATTTTGGACTTCACCTCTCCTCAATACAGAACTTGAAACTGAAGTATCAGAGAACACATGCTTGCTACTGAGGCATGTAATTTCTTCCTTCCTCTTTATTCTAAAATTATTCACCCTTACCTACTTGATGGGAAAAAAAAAAGCCCAAGCTTCAAGTCCCACAAGAATGTGGCAGATCCTCGTCCCAGGGACCCCGCTCTGGGGGAAGTGCGTGCTGTCCTGTCAGACAGAAAGTAATTCCTTGTTCCTGAACAACAAAACATGTGTTTACTACAGATACTGTTTCAGGCATTTAAGAAATATTTTTATGCTTTGCTTTTGTCATTTTATCAATGCTCTAGTTGTGTTCAATGGCATCCTCCATTGTCCAGAGCAGCAGGATGACAGACCCAATCACTGGGACTTGACATTAACGTGCTCACATTCCACAGCCATAGCTTGATTATAAAAGCCATGAAAGAGTGAATTTAATATATGGCAGAACACCAGAATTTTTTTTCTGTTTCCAGTTCTAGAAACCATCTTTCTGATCTTGAACAGCAACAAGGCCTGCAAAGTTTCTTGTCCTTCCACTACGCTGGTTTTGTTAATTCTCCTCTTCTCATGGGCTCCAAAAGGGCAGGGGATGTTTCCTCCATCACTGACCACACCTGTTAAACTTGAAGATCAAAATTATTTCTTGGCTGACAAAAATGTTATTAATTTTCCATCACTAACACGTGATTATTTATACAGCTCTACCAGCAAAGAGAAAAATGGGAATTCATTGAACATGGCACCAACACCATCATTACTGCAACAACCCCATTCAGTCTGAAACAAAATGAGCTACAGTTAAAATTCTTTTAACTGCTGGAAAATGCCTATTTACATGAGCATGCCAAGCAACACTGTCAACAGAGGAGATGCCCCATGTCACTTGCAATCATGAGAATTTCAAGGAAAACTGCTCTGAAGGCAAAGGATTACAGTTCATCCTTTTTAATTTGCAGGGAATTGCTCCCATTTAAGTTCCTGTATAAAATTACATTAAAATGTGAAATGATACAGTGGCAATTCCTGCAGCAAATGAAAGGGTCAGCTGTCCTGCACCTTCTAAAAGGAGGAGACAAACATCCCGCAGAGAGACACAAAATCCACAAAAAGTTTTTAACCCCTAATTCTGTCTCAACAGACACGGATCTCCCAGACCAGAACACTGAGCCTTGTAGCACCGATAATTCTTTCAGCCCAGAGACAGAACCAAGGCCACACAAAAGTGACTTTGTGCAACTGAACTGGGCTGCAGCCCCCAAAAAGTGCCCTCGCCGATGCCCGGTGCTGGCAGGAAATCCTTGAGCCTTGATCTGCCCACGTGGAGCGGAGCTCGCCGGCCACAGACCGGCCTCTGTTCTCCTGTAATTGTCAACATCTGCTCTGCAGATCGATGAATAATTTCATGACACACACACAAAAATCTCTCCTACTGACTCCAAAGGTTGTTGGTTTTGGTTTGTTGTTTTTTTTCTCATCTTGAAGGCGAAATCTGACACCGAAATTAAGAGAGGGCCTGTTTTACTCTAAGGTTTACATTCTTCTGAAAGATGCCATTAAAGTGGAATTCAGGGTAGGGAGGAAAAGCTAATGTTGCTGGCTATTACTTTGTAAAATCAGGTGGCCAAATAAATGTTGGCAGTTGAGATAACACATCATTTTCAAATATTGTTGGCAAATGGAGCACCAGCCCACGGTGTGGACCCTGTAGTAGCTGATTTTCTGCCCTAAAAGATTTACTGTCAGAGGTTCTGATTTTGTAGATACCTTCCACCTTTGTTTACAACTATTAAAGAGTACTTTTGCAACACATCATCTTATTTCCCCTGAGGTCATCCAGGAGTCCAGGATTAAGTATTTCTTACCAAAAATTTGCTCTCTTCCATCCTTACACAGGACATAGGCCGTTTATTTCTCTTAATGGCATAAGTACTGTTTCATTGTTTTGTCCTTTCCTGAGGTGCAGCAGCACAAGAGATGACACCCAATTACAAACTCTTGCCTCAAGAAGAACAAAATTCTCCTTCCTTCTCCACTTTGATGAATCATGAGCACGTTCCATGTGAATGTATCTTAGATCAAACTTCATATTCTGTATCAATCTCTTCATTATTAAACACGTTAGTGTGACACATAACTCTCCATGAGAGGTGACTCCGTGGTTTGATTCATGCCAACTACAACAAATCTCAACTCAAACATCTTACCCCTTGAAAAAGTGAGGGTGCAGATGTACAATGGACACGTTCAACATGACCCGAGTTTCATTTAAAAGAAGAAACACGTGTGAGGACAGCTTAGCAACCCTGTCACTTGAAAACTCAGCTTTCCTGCTCTTTCAAGTGAGACATCAGGGGTCCTAAGACTGCCAAGCATTTGAATGGAGCAGTTTCTAATTTATTTTCATTTCATGATCACAGAGGTATTTATTTATTTCTAATAGCAGAGTGCCACTATGAAAGATATGAATGAAACTACAGGGATATGGCCCTACTACAGTTTTAGATGGTCACCAGGCCTGGCTAAAAAGGAAGGGGAGCAAGGAAGAAGGGAGATGCACAGATGCATCATCATTGGCTTGTCTGCAGCCCTCATTAGCAATGCTACTCTTCATGATCAGAAGTGGAAGACTGGAGGCAGAAATAATCAAAGAACAAATCACGAGGGGAGTGAGTCCTTGCCAGTACAATTCTCAGACAGTTTTCCCGGAAGGGAACATACCAGGACAAGGCTTCCTGGACTGACTCCTGCACAAAGCACAGGTTGACTGGTGGCTGCATATGGGACACAACTGTAAAACCCCAAATCCTTTCTCCTTTAGCTTAAATGCTCAGGAAATGCACAGAAGGAAAAGAACAATAAGAGCATAAAGCTAAACATGGTCCTTTTAGTGTCTTGCTGAAGCATACACTACACTCAGGTCCACTGCAATGACTTCTTTATCTCTCTTTCTGCCTTCTAGGATAATAAAGCTGAGATTTCTCTGCAATTTCCTAGCTGTAAATGCTGTGACAGTTCCATTGCTTCTTGCCTGGGATCAGTGTTACCTTGCTGGCCTGGCAGGACTCCAAGTGGAGTGTGTCAAAGTGTATGAGCACTGCTTATCACAGTCTGGTTTGTCTCTGAAATATTAAAACGGTTTAAATGCAATTGCCAACCTGGTGACCAATTTATCTCCTTTCCCTGAGGCCTTGACTCTATGATAGAGCATTTCCTGGACACAGGATTGTTTTCTCCTGAAGATATTATTAATCTGCTTTCTTTCTTTTTCTGCACTCATGGGTAGTTACATTTCAATTTCTTCATTGGAAACTACTAAGGAATCTGCTCCGTGCAAAATGAATGGGCAATGAGGGATGTGGTGAATTTGTGGCTCTTTTGTGAAGCATCAGGGAAAGACAAAATTATATGGGGGAAGAGATGAAACTGAGAATGAAGTGAGAAAGTGAAAGCTGCTGAGTGTTGTCACAGCCATAAAAACCAATTCCAAAAGTTGCATTGGAAAATGGCAAAAAAGTTTAGGACACACGAAAGAAAACATATAAGACCTGGCCATACAGTCCCAAAGTCCCCCTAAATTACACAGTGTCAAACAGATGGGTTTCACAGAAGTAAGTCTGGTATGTGTGTTGAAAATAGATTTCAATTAAGTTGTATAAAAAAGTTGGAGTAACTATTATGTGATATTATGCACAAACTGGGCCTTATTTTACTTGCTTTTAACAAAGAACACGGGCATGAAAATTTGCTCCAAAGAATTCACAATTCTGCTTCAAAGGTGTTTAAATGGGACAGGGAATGAGAGATGGAGAAGAGAATTGAGAACACACACATTAACTGAGACAAAAATCAAACCAGAGGCAGACCAAGTAAATCTAGTCCAGAAGCCTGTTTGTGCTCCGTGGCTGTGGGGGAGCGTTTGTATAACATGTGCAGTCTGATGTAAAAAACAAACACCCAAAAACCAACAAAGCAAAAAAAACCCAACAAACAAAAACCTTAACAAGCTACATTATAGACAGCACACTTATTTTGTCTTTAGTGGCTAAATATATCCTCCAAAGTTATAAAGATTAAAAATATTCTTTTAAGTAAAAATTGACCCATTCATTACACAGCAAGAGTTTGCCTTAATTTATCTTTATGGTTTTATAAAATAATCATAACCCTGAGATTTATATGTTCATGACTATATTTACTTCATTCTGACATTATTACAGTACAGGTATGCAAAGAATTATCCAAGATAAATACAGACCTCTTGGCATGCTGTGAAATTATACACCTGAAAATAATAATTCCTTTTACTGCACAAACTTTCTGAACACCTATCCTTTGTGTTGACAGGAACAACTAAGATCTACTCCAATAAATTCAACACCATAAATGAATGGTGGCTAATTTGTCTAATAAAAGAAGTCTGGTAACATCTGCTTTTTCTGTTTCAGTAGCTCTGAAGAAATCACTACAGTTTGCAGCAAGTACTAAGTCCTCCTACTCTGCCAGCCAGCAGCATCAGAATTTTCAGTTTAAGGAATTCTGCTTGTAAAATGCAGGGTATGGAACTGCTGGGTTTTCATTCCTCCTCTGCTGCCTTTTCCTGCACGGTGGGAGCAGCCACTGTGAGAGATGTAAAAGGTTAAACCCACCCCCATCACAGAAAGCAGCTCACCCTGAGAGGTGGCACAGGCCCAGCAGTGACACCAGGAGCCAGATCCAAGAGCATTTCCTTCCTCTCTGTGCTCCCCGTGCCCTGCCACGTTCATGTTCTGCTTTGGGAAGGGTTGGTTCTCCCATCCCACAGGGCACAGGACCCCTCTGCCTCCTTCACATGGTTCTCAACATGATGCCCAGAACCTCTGCTTCTGGAGGAACCTGATGAGCCACTCACCCTTAAGATCATGAAGTTGCCATAAGTGAACAGACAAATATCTATTTTTTTGTGAAAAAGGACACACCAATCACAGCCACGCTTGATCCAAGTTAATGCCCTGACAAGCTCGCTGTAAGATTTTAATCTGCACAACTTCAGCTCAAGAACTTCTAATCACAGCCAAGGCTGTACAAACAGAATAAAAATGCCATGTCCCAGTTTGTCACACTTGCACTAAGGAAAAAAAAAAATCAAAATCAAATTGCGGAATCACAGAATATTCTGAGTTAGGTGGGAGCCACAAGGATCATCGAGTCCAGCTCATGAGTGAGTGGCCCCTGCAGGGATCAAACCCACACCCTTGGCATTATTAGCACTGTGCTCTAACCAATTGAGCTAATCATTACTCATTAAATCTAGATCTTTATACTCCAAAGTTGTTGGACTGGATACAAATCTGGCTTTTTTTACAGCACAGAAAGGAAAAAAACCCCTTCAAACATAACAGTATAACATATATTGTTAATACTTCTGAGAGGATATGGTGGATGTAAATATTTTAAAATTCAACTTCCTTAAGTAGTCAGAAAATCAGAAGAGCAACAACTACTGTAGAGACAAATGCCAAGCATGGCAGGGTGAGGTCAGTATAAAAATAATATTAAGGAACAAAATCTTAACTGTGATGGATCAAACTGGCCTTGGGACCTACTGCCTGCTATGGGATGTGGTGTCCTCACACTCACACACTCATCACTCCAACTACCATGGAAATTACTGAGCTCTCCTGAAAATCTGGCCCAGTACTTTTATCACTAAAACCTGTGACCAAAAAAGGAAGTTATTTTCCAATAATAAATAAAATGTGCTTAGCTCATGTTCATACACAAGTTTTAAAACAGTGAAAACCTGTTGAGTGCCCAGCTGCCAGAGACAAAGAAATGCTTTTTTTATATATAAGGCCATAATAGGTAGCTGCCTTGCATATAAAATATGTTTGAAATCAGTAATTTTTATTACACTAGAAGCCACAGCAAAAATATTTCCCTTTCTTTTGTGGAATCAGCACTTTGATTTTCAAATTCAAAGAAAGCAAACGACAGGAAGTGAAGGGTGTATCTGCTCTGTGCTCTCACATATGGACGACCAACTGAAAAATAAACATCACTGAATCAGCTGGAAACTTGTATTTGCAGTGAGTTTTTTGTTTTGAAAGGAGGAGGAAAAAGGTAGGGCTATTTCAATATCTCATCTACCTTTTTAACACAAAAACTGGAGTTTGTCCATCAAAAAGTAAGCAAAAGTATAGTTTCCTTAAGGTATAAAAGGCAATGATACAGAAGCCCAAAGCAAAACTTAAGTGCTGTTTATTTGTGAGCCAGCACATCAACAAGATAAATACAGAACATCAAACAGGAATAAGTGGAGCACTCAGAAATGGGAAGTTATTAGCTGGTTACACGTCCATAATTGCAGCCCTACATCATCAACTAAGCCCTGATTTTATTTAAACATCTTGCCCTATTTTCAAAGTAATTTTCAAAAGTACTGAGGAGATAAAAATGATAATAATAACTTGGAAAGCAAATTATAGGTATGTGAAAATTTAACTGTTGACAGTCTTCCTTTACACTTGGCATTACCTGTCCATCTCCTACATCCAATGTCTTAAGAAAAATAGATTTTAGGAGGGAAACGTTGCATTCCATATTGGCATGGTTAATAAGTTAAAATACAAGAAAATAGCTGGAACAAAGTGTAGATCAAATCAGAGATGAATTTTTTGTATCTGTTTAATTTCTATGTCCATCAAAATCACACCATGCTTTTCCTGCCATACAGGGATCCATCCTGCTGTAAGGCTGAATTCATCAAGAACTTTTTGGAATAAAGCCAAACTTATTGTAGTCACAAGTTGCTTTTATACTACATTATAATATTTCTGTTCCATTTAAACATTGCCATGTATTAGGAACCACATTCCAGCCTTGTTTAAGCATGCAAATCATCCAACCAAATATGAAGAGGAAAAATCCCAGTTATTCAACACTCCTTCCCCCTATGGGACACCTTTAAACTCATGCAAAACTGCACACACACAAAGCACAAACTGTATACATTTCTGAATTCCTCCAAACCTGTTTCTAAGTTCAAAATATGTGACCCTGAGCTGCCTTTACATAAAGCCTCACTGGGAAGTTCTAATTGTGCTTTGAGTTCACAGATGTGGGTAAGCCACTTCTCATTAAACTTTCTAGAGCTCCATGAACCCTTTGACACGCATTTTCACATGTAAATATAAACACTGTCAAGCTTGTGAAACTTTGGTTCATTCTCCTCCAGAGGAGAACAAGGATCAACCACAAAAGGAAGCAGCCAGTTGGTTTTTTCTTATATACTATAGGCTCAACCCCATATAAACCACTAAAATCTGCTGTAATAACCAGTCTGGGACTTTGGCTGTTTCATTCATTAAAGCATCAGGACCTCACTATTAATTACATATTTTTAGAAAAAAGGGGTGAAAGGAGAGGAAATGGTGACCAAAAAAATCCCAAGAAAGTGTTGAGTATCTTTTTATTGAAAGACAACAAACACAAGTGAGCCATTAATAGTGGCAAAGATGGGGGGGTGGAGGGGATTTCAATCAGCCTTTTCATGTTTTATTCATTTTTAAGTAAGAAAGCCTTTCCCTCTGTCCAATTTTTGCCTTTACTAACATAACCAGACATCAGGCATTGCACACATCCACCCCCTTTCTGAGTGCTGCCTCAATGATTATTTCAGTTCTGACACGACGACAACCAACCCA
This sequence comes from Neopelma chrysocephalum, assembly GCF_003984885.1. Classification (NCBI taxonomy): domain Eukaryota; kingdom Metazoa; phylum Chordata; class Aves; order Passeriformes; family Pipridae; genus Neopelma; species Neopelma chrysocephalum. The sequence goes on along the minus strand of NW_020897746.1, from coordinate 3,104,338 downwards.
AGCACTAATAAAGGTGGGATTTTCTGTCTGCAAGTAGACAAAACAGATGCTCTGTGCCAGAGATATCCAATCTGTGGCCCACCTGGAAAATTCATCTTACTTACAGTCTGTTCCTACCAGCTTTTGAGCACTAAGAAGATGCCTATTGAGACACATTATGGCAATGCAATACTGAGTGCACTGAATTTATGGAAAGGGTCCAGCCAGGCTGTCAGGTCCTTCTTGCTTTAAAAAACAAGCTACATGCTCTGACTCAACCACAGTGCTGGATCTATTTCCAAACTGAGCATTTGTAGTAAGTTCTGATTTGAAGCATGAATATTTATCAAATATTAATTTAACTCTAGTATAGGAAGACTTACTAAGTGGAGAAGCACAGTTTTTAAACCTATCAATGAACAGAAAGGTGTGTGCTATAAAACTATAACGTTAATTATTGCTCTTCTGTCAGGTGGTTGGGAGAGATTATTCTTAAGAACTACAAATCACCTGTGACAACTTCCAGATTTATCCAACAGGAAGAGCTCTGAGATAACCTGCAAAGGCCAGCAGGTATCAGGAAGTCAGGCAGACACTCACAACCACTGTGGTTTGTTCAGGCTGTTATTTATCTACATTAGGACAGTCCAGTCTTATCATCCACAGGCCCATTCCTTTTGGCAGGAGTCTCCTCATGTGTCACTCTAGACTTGCTGTCTGCTTTCTAAGTGAACAACCATATGAAAGCAGAGAAGTCTCTTGTCTTTGGGGAGGAAAAAATGGTAGGTCAGATGGAATTACGCTTCAGGCTGAACAGAACACTCCACGGGCTGGAGACTAAACTAAGCTAAAGCAGTGATTTAACAGACCTAGATATGAACTCAGCTCTTTTCCTTACAGTCTCCAACAATCCCTAAAAACTACTTGTATAAATATTTGTGCAATTAATCCAACCATAAAACCATTCAGACCTTTTTAACTTATATAGCCCACTAAAATTTCCAGTATACAAGAAGGGCTGCATGATCAAACCTCAGTCACATTTACAAGCACAATCCAGACTCGGATATCCTGTTGGATTAGTTTTAATCTACATTTTTTTCACTTAGTCCAACATCAAAACAGTCAGTTCTCCTAATTTGTTTACTCATTTTCTTCCTGTACCTGTCACTGTGCTCTGCTCTTACTGAACAGTTAAGATTATCCACTTTTAATTGGGTTTTTCACTCTTGGCCAGAAAGAACGAGTCTACCAGACTATACCTATAAAAGCCTGCTTTAATCACCTACCATTTATACACAAGATAACCATGAAAAAGCAAATATTAATCTTTTTAAAAGTAGGGTTTTTTTCATTACCATGCTCTCTTTGTACTCTGCCAGTCCCCCCACACTCTCTGGGGTCTATATTCTGAATTTTCACGCATACCATAAAGTATCTTTGGAATGTTACAGTATAATTGTTTAGAGAAACATTTAACGGATGAGTAAGCATCAAGAGGCCAGGGCTAAGGGAAAAGAGAAGTTAAAATGCTGGCAGTATTTTCTATTGAATGATCTTCTCAGGAATGAGGACAGGGGATGGACATTTGATCCAAAAATCTGCTATTGACTCAAGTGATACAAACCCAGAGCCAGCATGGAGGGTATGAAGGCACCTACCAAAATATCTGCTCCCACCCAGCCCTCCCAAACTGGGCTTGGGGCACTGGCCAGTAGAGAAATCCAATGTTGTTTGATCAATAACAGGAATGTTATGATCGGGGATGACATGATCTTGACAACTGGCTCTTTATCCTTTTTTAATGCTTTCCCAATTTACTTCACAAATAATCTGGATGTGCATGATACAGAAATACAGAATTAGCTGGAAAGAGAGCCAGGCATTGAGTACAGAGGCGGCTACAAAAAAGCTGAATATTCTTTCACTACAAGAAACTGCTGGAGAAACATGCTGTAAATTAAAGCAAATTTTCCTGAATTCCCTGAAGGATGCTCCTCTCGGAGATTGTACAAATCCATCAGCACAGGTCCATCATTAGAGTTTTCTTGGGGTTCATTTTCTGAAGAGAGTTTAAAAAAGCACACCCCAAATAAAGTGTATGGAGTGGGACAAATCAGGCCTAACCTTACATAATTGATTCATACCCTGATTATTAGAGCACAGCTGAGAGGGCTTTTACTCCCAATTCCTCCTCAGCCACGCACTTTCTTAAGTAACAAAAAGCAAAATAATCATCCCCCTACCTGAATTCCTGACCAGAAGAAGGGACACAAAGGCAGGAGAAGTGCTGACATGCTCTGGAGACCAAACAGTTTTGTTACACCAGGGCCAGAAAAGCCCAGCTGCCCCAGTCTGGTGCCACAGCTGAAGCTTGTCCCAAGATTGGGCACCTAAACTCTCCCTCCCAGGGGGTTCTGTGGTGCTTAACAACAAACAAGTTACAGCTGGTGCAGCACCAGCTCTCCAACCTTCAGACTTTATTCATAAAGTTCTCAGAAATGTGGTGTCTCTGAGGAATTGCTGTTTGTGCTTTAAGTTTGGTGGAGAGCAGGTAACATGTTAAAAATCAATGAGGGACACACAAATAGTGTGACTCTATAAATCTGAGCTTGTTCATAAACTCATGGATGAGTGGCACAAGTTCTGCTATGGAGCCTTCTAGTTCCAAACTCAACGGATTTTTTAAAATTCCTAATTTCTCTCTAAAATGGGTGAATCTAAATCATCTGTAAAAACAGTGGACTGATTAAGGCTTTAAGAGGTATCTGTAGGCACATGAGACTGTAAGGGACTTCCCAGGTCACCATATTTGCATCCTACTATCAAAACCACTGTATTAAATCATCTCTTCCAGAACAAACACTTCCCCATCTTAAAATGAGTTTTCTTTTTTTTTTTTCATATCCTCTCTTAAATAACCTCAAAATTAGGATATTCCTTTTCATTTTCAGCTTAATTCATTAAAGACCCCATCCAGTGGCCACTTAGATGAAACACTACAGATGAAAAACACTTAGATGAAAAAGACTGTGTAGGACAAGTTTTTACATCCTCAACTTTTTCTTTCTCTTCACCAACACAGTGATCCAGGTGCTCCTGTCACATAAATTCACTGAATTAAATCTCTGTTTTTTCTAATGAAAAAATCTCTACTTTTTCAAATATTCTATGCGTAACTTTTCCTGTAATTGCTTTCCCTTGGTGAATTGCAGGGAACTGTAACTACTGACACTACTGACTTTAAAACAGGGTCTGTAGATTCCTTCCTGTGTTACAGTGCCCAGAAGAGCCTGTGAGTATGTCTTTAAGGTTTGGTAATGGGGAACACAAGACAGTTTATAATGAAGTCTAACAAACTGGGTATGTTAATCTTTTCAGCCACTTAAATCCAGGGAAATCAAAAGCAAATGTCTTCCTACCATAGCATCCCAAAACCCAACCCCAAATACTTGGATCTTAATGCTTGCTGGGATGTTTTCTGCTAACCATCCATTAGGTTTCTTACAATATTCCACACAACATTCCCCCACAAGCTGGATTGATTCCTTCCACGGCTTAACTTGTTTTTGCCAAAGTCTCTTTTAGTTCAGCACTGGCCTCCTGCCTAATGAAACAACCTTTCTTTATGCCAAAACTGTCATCTTCAGTTGCACAAGACGCATCTCACTTACAAACATGTGTAATGAGCCCAATGTTTAGTGCCTGAAGAACTGCTATTTTCAAATGATCCTGAGCAAAACTTAAAACAGACACAGGAGCAGTCGGTACCTTGGGTGGGAAAGGAATCGTTCTCAGGAAAGATTTTTTTCCTTTTGTGTTTAAATACACCTTTTAAAAACACATCCCTGATTATCAGAACACAAAAGCAGATGTATTTAAGCCCAACAGCAGTGAGACATGGAAGGCTCACCCTGAACTGAAGTGAAAGCTTCATTCTCACCCAGTGTGAAGTCAATCCTTCACATGCACCACAACCTTGGCTCTTATCAAACAGACTGGCCTTTAAATATAAGAATCTGATAACCTTAGTAAGTTATCAAGTATTGCTAATGACTGAAAAAAATCCATCCAAATAAACCTCCTGCTTTATTTTCCTGCCGTAATTTCAGACACAGCAGGAACAAAAATACCTGTGTGAGAAGTTGCTCCTGGGTCAGGTTATTGATCCAGCGAGTGTATCGCTCAGTGGAGTCCAGTGGCTCTCTTCTGACTTGGCAACCAACAATCTAAAGCAAAATGAGATAAATCCCACTGTGTAAACTGCTGTACACCCACGTGGCAACAAAACAAGTTCATAAAATAAACATTCAAAACATGGCAAGTGCAAGAATTATCTATACAGTCCTTGTTACCCCCCTTTCACGTCCATAATATCATATGGCACAGTTGCTCTGCTCAATTGTTAATTAGTTACAGACTCTGAGGGTCTCTAGAAAACCAACATTGAGAAGTGTCTTTCCAGTAGCTTCATTCATGGGAATATTTGAACCATTTTGGTTGAAATTTTCAGATGTAGACATCTAAAATGCAAAATTTCACCCAAAATAGTTAAGGTTTGGCAAATGAAAATTGGAAGTTGAATAACACCAGATGATTGTACCAACAGTGCCATAAGCCACAATACCACACATGAGTTTTAATTCACATAAAATAAAGAAAAAAACCCCAAACTGTATTAATCTTCAGATAATCAAGTTCTGTTCAAGAACAGGTGGAAAACTTCCTTGGTTTATTTTCCACCCTAAGGAATGAAGTGCATATACTGAGCACAGCAAGTTTCAATCTTCCAGGTATCTGTATTTACAGAGCTGTAAACCCCACACAGATGGGAGCAGTCAGGCTGGAATTCTGCACGTGCAGTTATGAATACTTTTGATGTGGGAACAAAAACATCACGAGGAGACCTTGCTGGGGGACTGCTGGCAATGAAACATCACCATTTAGACTATGATTAAATACAGTCCAAATAACAACCATGGAACAAAAAAGAAAGCAAGATTTGCTTATCCCATAAGAATAAACCAGAATGTCTCTGAACTATGAAAATTTTCCTCAATGACAATGATGAATTACTATGGAAAACTTCAATCCTTATTCTAACTTACTCCTCAATTACAGCTAGGTAATACTAAAACCTTTTCAGAAGGTTAACCTAAAATTCTTTTAAACTGAATATAAATTAGTAGAGTTCATAGAGGTGTTTTTAATAGGGGCACTCCACAGAGATAAAAACTTGACAGAAGCTGTGTCAGATGTACATACATCCTGTCCTTCAAGGATTATTTTTTTTTAAGAATAGAACTACATACAGGACTCACTCATTATCTGGACAATAGAATATTGTAATCCACAGTTAGCAATCTTATACTTGTTTCATATATAGAATTAAAGAAAGAGAAGAAAAAAGGATTGATATACTTAAGACTTTACTAAAATGTCTTCCATAATAGTGGTTCTAAGTTTGCTTTTTCTTAAATTACCTAAATGTGCTATGCACAGACATATCTAAAGTATTTCTTTCCAAAAGGCTTTCTAATTATTCCTAAAACCTATTCTTTTACAAGCAAGTTGAATTTCTGTCTTCACTCCTCCTCATTCAAAAAACCAAACCTACTCAACAACCTGGCAATTCCTTTCTTTACAAGCAAAGGAACAAAGAAGCCATGGTTGGTGTTCTTGGTGGCCTTCCACTGGATTTTCATGGATGAACCAAACCCATCAGCAGGACACATAAAAGAAAGGACCTCCCTCCTGCAGAAGAAGGTATAATAAAGCATCATTTAACCACCTTCTTTATTTATAATGGCATCATGTCAAAATACATGAAATACAGCATTAGTGCTTGTTCCTGGGAACAGCTGCATTTCAGTCTTGTAACACAACAGGAAAATAGCTACAAACACGTAACAAAGTCACCACACTGTAAGAGGTAAAACGTTTGCTCTCCCCTCTGCCCTCCTGCTTTCTTTCCATTTTCAGGGCCAACACCACTCAAGACCACTTTTGGCATCATCTTAAGAGCTTCGTTTTACAGACAAATCTTAAAATTGTGGCTATGCAATCAAATTTATTTCTAGATCCTCAGCCAAACACATTCCACACCTTTCTGCTCTTTAGCTGCACTGTTTCTCTCCCAACAGGACTCTGACTCGTGACTGGGATTTTTGTCTTATGGTTGCAAGATAAACACCACCAACCTGAGTCTTTGATACAGGGTCTGTAAAGCCCAGCTCATGTAACCAGACAATGAAAATCAGATTATTTAGAGTACAAACAGCTTCCTCCAGCTCCCCTGTGTAAGGTGTGGCAGCAGAAACAACTGCACACTGATCCACATTTCCTCAATGTCTCACAGAGCTTTTATATTCACTTCACTGAATATTTCTTCTTGGCTCCTAAATTGAAGAGAAAGTTTTCTCACTGTTGCTTCTTTCATAACTTCTAAAATACTTTGATAAAAATCTTTCTGGCTTATTTTACGCCCATTCAGACCTTCCAGAAAGTACAAGAAACTCCATATTATAAATATGCTTTTCAGTATTTTGAGAATCAGTTTCTATGCAAAAATATAGTTCAGCCAAGTTTCAATTTTTTGATCTAATTAGACAAGTTTATTTTTATTATTACAAATGCCAACTGTATACTGCCACACACCAGTACCAACATTAAACTATGTAATATATACAGCAAATACAATACATTTCTCATTCCAACTGCAAACTTGCTGAAGTGCAGTATTAATATTCCTTGTATAGGAAGCAGTAACATGACCCATGAACAAAAAATGTTCCTGGCTCATAGCAAAGGACTGTGGCAGTTCATGGAAAAGCAAAACTCATCAGGAGAGAAAATCATGACAGTCCTTTCTTCTACAACAGCAGATGAGGTAATTTGCTTTCTAGACAGACAATTACTTTTTTAATGTATTAAAGGTAACTTAGAGTTTATTCAGCTATTTATTTAATTGCAATCAGCATTGGCCTCTCTGGAAAAAATATACAAAAGAATTTATACTTTATGGCAGCAAGAGACAGTGATAGGAAAGAATAGTAAGAGCATAAAATAGTGGGTTTGTCTTAACTGCCAAAAAATACATTTGCTGAAAGGCCATACAAGTAAACTTTAAAAATATAAACAGCTTAAAATGAGCTTTGTGGGAAGAAGTGGGCAAATATTCCACCAGTAGCTGCCAACCCTCTCTAGATGGTCTCAGACAGCCTAAGAAGTCAAAATAGCATTACAGGTCTATGTTTAAGCACCTGTAATAACTCTCCCACTTCACATAATTAGGAGTGGAGTTAATGAATCATATCTAAATAAGATTATCAGAAACAATGTCACAGTTATGTACTTTATGGCACTACATTTAAAACATTTTCAGGAGTCAGAGAACTATAAAGCCAATCCAATATGACAATGATACAATTAAAACAGTACAAAAAATAACATAAAATAAGGTTCTCCATGAAACAGTTGCTCTAAGTTGGTCAGAGAACCCTGGGTTAGCCATGATGTCTGAAATACAGATTTAATGAGCACATTCAATAACTCGTTGATCAATAAAAAGCCCAGAGGAACTAGGCAGGATTACTAAATACATCACTAAATGGCACTATGAGCACATATAGTCACAGTTGTGTGAGTTTCAAAATTATTCCCCTGAAACACAAGATTATTTCAGTCCCACATCTGATAGGTACAAACCCCAGCACTCTGTACCAACAGCAGAGGCTGGTTTTAAATGCAATATTCAGGTGGAGATGTTTCTTATTTTCATCATTTCAGGTTTTGAAGTTTCCCCTTGCACATACAAATGGAAAAGGAAGCAGGTGAGAGGAAAAAAAGTCGAAATGAGTTGACAGTAATTAAAACCAACACACTTTCTGCAGATGTGGCACTTCTGGGTTTTTTAATCACTACAACTTCCTTTACCACAACCTTTCTTATTCAGGAGGCAGCCTATGGGTCAGAACTCTCCCGTTGTACTCAAGAGGAAATGAGGATGAAAAATTAATTAATTAGTCTCCAATTTTATACCAGTATTTTCCATCCTTGTTTTATAAAAAGAGGAAATGAACAAAGACAGGCAAAAAACATATACTCTCCATAAGGCAGTAGGCACTGGGTGAACAAACACATGGGAGTCCTTCATATAATAGGTCTTATTTGAAGGAATCTAATCTTATTAAGGTTTTTTTTTTTAATTGAGCAACCAATACTGATATTGAAACAGGTATTAGAAAAATACATATTTTAGCATGAAAAAATCCACAGCTTTCCTGTACAAAACAAATGCAACTTTCAAAGATTATGTAAAGTACAAGAGTTTCTTCTACACTCTGAGGAAGAATGTGCAGTGTTGAGTTCCATGTTAGAAATATGACAGAATGATGGAAACCTCCTCTTAGAAGAGAACATAATGAACTACTTAGTGAAGCTTTAATTAGAAGTATCATAACATCTGATCCTAGATAATGTTCTGTAAGAAAGACTATTCAAATAACTAGTAATATAGGAAGGATTATCTCTAGGGCATGACACTTTTTTGCCCAATAAGTCTGTTTAGGAGTGCCCACAGAGGGAAAAATCCTAAACTAAAGAGCTAATAAGAGTTATTTATGTTATCCTGAATGTTTAAGACAGCTTTAGTTAATCAAGCCTACATCTTGATGTGTAAAGGAAAGGTAGATGTCACCTCTGCTGTCCCTAAACCCTACTTATTTATGTTCTAGTCATTTCCACACAGCAATTTCCTTTAAGAAGGATTTAGTGATCATCATTTAATGCAATGAAAAAAGAAAAACAAACAAAAGGAATAGTTTTATGTGGTTAAAATCTTTCCAAAATTATATACTGGGGGAGGAAGGGAGTAAAATGTATTTCCTCTCTCTTTCATTTCCAAAGCAGGAAACTGTTCTTCAAAACACCTAATTTGCATTAGGTGTAAATATACAAAACACACCCTGGTGTATTTAAAGTATGTCTTAAAAATTATAAAATATGTTGATAGTGCTGGCTCCCCAGAGAATCCTTTAGGTCAGATGAATATCCATTTCCACAGATGTTCTTATCTTGGAGCAACCCATATTTCAGAACACCTGTTAAACATCCTACTTTGACACTGGTTCAAGTCCAAAGTCCACGAAAGGATGTTACACGTTTATTTTCAGCACATAAAAAGAGAGTAATTAAAAGCCAAGGAAGTCTGGATTTTCTTTAGTGAATGTATATGAAAAGCAAGAAGTCAAGGTGGTGTAATCAGAACGAGCCCAGCTGTGACTGACACACGAAGATTTAAAAGGATGTTGTTGCCTATGTGAAATCATGAAGTATGAATGTGACACTTTTGGGAGAACTTCGAGTAAGAAGAGATACTACAGTAAATCTGTAGATAATCCAGCAAATTAAATGAGTTTCAGAAGTCCTTTTTGACTAAGGCCAATATATTGATAACAAGCTCAGGCAGGAAAAAGCACCAGGCCCCAGAAGCCCTCGTTCAAAATCTGCCACCCTGGGATAAACAAGATCCAAGACTCAACCTCTGTATTAAGGCAAGTGCACATGCAATTGGAATTAAATAAACTCTTCAGATCCTGCCAAGACATTTCCAGAACCAGTCCTTCACATAAGGCTTAAGAACAGTCAAGAAGAGCAATGTGTTTGCACTATTTCTATTTTAAACATGATTTCTCCTGTCTGGAGCTGCACAAAGTACAATTACAATAGTTATCAACAGAGCAAAATGACTGAACACAAGGAGGAGGGGATCTTGATTTTCAAACATTTTATGCTTCAGATAGAGTTTAAAACATTAAATATGCTGAAGGTATTACAATCAGACATTCATGAATATCAAACTCCACAAATCACGATCGTTTGATGGGGTTATTGGCATGTGGAAGCCATATTAAACACAAATTTAATTACCCAGTGGTGTAAGTTGGGATGTTTCCCATTTGGGATATTTGATTAAATGTAGAACAGACTTAGACTGACGCTGTGACTTTGAAAACGCACTATGGTTTTTCAGAAATACCAAGTTAAAAAGAATCTTTAAGGAAGCTGCCTAATAAAAAGCAAAGACGCAGCAGAATTCCAGTGATATACATGGAAAGGCACAACTAATGAAAAATACTCTCACATTGTCAAAGAAAGAATGTTCATATTCTTCAGCGTAGAGAAAGAAAAGGAATCATATTTTTTCCTCTTAAACATACTCCACTATCACCATTTCAGAACAAAACCTTTGCACAACTTCTGCTTTAATTTCTACCCTTCGTACCAAAAGATTGTTGAAATATTACAAATAATTTTTAAATTAAAATACCTGATGAAAATTTCCTGAAGTCATAACTACAAATATTTTTAGAAGTACCTATACTCGACAGCCTTAATTTGGAGTTACATTTTCCACAAGCTGGAGAAAAATGTTAAAGACTTGGTACTTTGATTACAGTGTGCAGTATAAAGGAAGTGAGTATAAAAAGTTCCACTGACCAGAACAGTTAAGACTGGTTCATGAAAATATTCCTCTGGACATTTTTTTTCTCCTAAATCAAAACTTAACTGATGTTGGACAATCAACAACTGCATTTATTCACCTCAGGAATGTAATCTCATTTTCCATTCTGTCCATACCAAAGATGGACCAGAGCCTCTTCAGATCTACTCAGCCCATTTAGTGGAGCACAATCCTATTAACAGGATTACACAAACAAATTTGATTTATTCATCATTCAAGACATGACAGTACTCAATTAATTTCTCTTTTATAGCTGTTGCATGAATTAATGCTTATATTAAAGCTAAACTCTGGAGGCAGTGCTTGCTGGGACGTGCCTGGGCAACGCACACTGATCTGTCTCAAACATGCTGAGTAAGGGACTCACAAGAAGAGCTGATGCAAATTAACTCAGGAGAAACAAAGATTATTTAAGTTCAGCACCACGAAGATTTTAATCAACTTCATGTCCAAATGAAACCCTTTATCCACATCAAATCTGCTAAGCCACAAGTGGAAGACAAAACAATCCAAGGGAGATTGGTAAAACCCGGACTTGAGTGTAAGACACAATGAGGGAAGATCACCAACAACCTTTAACTTGTTGCACAGAGGAAGGATGGAATTTAAATGGAGGTAGAGAGGGGTAATACTCAACATTATGCAGTTATGTTTAATGACAGTTTAATAAAACTTCAAACACGCTTTTTGTCTTTTCACACCACAAAATTACACACGAGACACTACTCACCTGCTTTTGTAGTCCAGACTAAAACACTGTCTAATTTAAGTAGAGAAAAGGTAATAAAATCCCTCAGGAATAAAGGCTCAGATTACAGAACAACGTTGTTGACCACTTCCTTGTGACAGCAGACGAGGGATGGCAAAGCACAGGCATTTCTACATGTGCAGTTACACACCTGAGATGGGATGGAAACAGTTGTCTGGATGTTTTTTCCACTGGTTGGGTACACAGTGTCTAAGCTACTCAGCAAAACAAATCACTTGGAATACATTATTTACATCCAGTGCTCTTTTGTGTACAAAATAATCCAGTGCACACTGACTGTAAGAACTGCTCTGACAAAGTGCAAGACAATGTATAGGAACTGGTCCAGACTACCTACAATTCCCTCCCTCCCCACCTCCAGGGACAAGAGCTACATCTAAAATATGGAACTGAGAGATGATGTAAGAATGTCAATGAATCTTTTTGCACTCAGAACAAAACAAAGCTCAATATTTGTTAAGCCAGAACTGCTCTCACAGATTAACTCCTATTAAAAAAAACCTGTGTATTGTCAAGGCAAAAATAGTTGAAATTGTCAATCTTTAAATCAGATCTCATTATCACAGTAGCCATATAAACACTCAGAATGCTGATCTTAAAATTCTGTTCCACCTCAATATCTACTTCATGTACCACTAAAACTGTATTTTAATGAAACATGCAAGAAGGACTCACTTCATTGTATATTTTTTCTGTTGCTACTAGAAGCAAATCTTTACTTGCAATTTCAGGTATTGATTTAAATTCATAAGATGGAAGGTAAAAGGACTGACATAATCAAGAATCAACTGGATCTGACCATTTTAGTCACAAAAAAGAGTGAATGATTCAAACTAGTGCTCAATAAGCAATAGGGAAGGCAAGTCAGGGAGATGAGAAAAAACAGTCTTTCTTCTTTCTAACATGTAACAGAAACATGTGAGAGGTACAGACAAGTAGAACAGCACAGGGTACAGTGATACTTCAAAAACTTTATTAGATTATGACTTTCAAAATAAATTTTAAAAGTGTGCTTCCAGACCAAGCGAAAAAAAACCACCTTAATTTCTAAATGTAGTTAATTTGTGAGGTTCAGCAAGGGTGGGAGAGAATACCTTTGGCCTAGAGTTGTGCCTTCTACAAAGGACCAGCTCATTTCTCTCCTTCATTTGCTCATTTCTCCAACTCATTTGCCCATTGCACAATATTTGTTTCCAGCTCTCCCAGAGGCAGGTGAACAGGTCTGTGAGCCACCAGTGCCAGGCATTGTTGGAGTGCACTCCTTCCAATCATCTATCTTAGAGTCACATTAACCATCAAAGATATGCAGAATTCAGTCAGTTGGTTAACACAGGCAGATACTGCAACAGATAAAAAAGGCCTCAGGCACTGCAACTCTTGCTCCAAACCCAAGCTGCAGAATATGCCAAAAATCTGGTTTAGAGATGCAAAATAGTGAGAATTTCTCATTGAAGAAATGCAAATGGTATATTCAGTTTTCTCTCACATGCCTAGGTATCCTACAGGTTTGAGACAGAGCCTGTAATTTCACAACAAAAAGAAAGGTGTTCCTTGTCACACTGGTACTGATTCACCTCTTATTCAGCCAGTGAAAACAAAAGGAAATAATGTTTTTATCTCCACTGCCCACATTCTGATTCCAGCTGTTGTTTCCTCATTGAGGTGGGAGACAGTCAGGAAAAGTTCAGCTATTTAATAAGCAATTCTGCTGAAAGAAAGATACAAAAACTTGAAGCCACATGCTGCTCATGTGCAAAGTCATATTGTGGGGGACAATATACTCAAATAAAGGGTGGTGAGAGAAAGAATAAAGTTACACCACGCCCAGCAGACAATACGATGTCCAAACCCACCAAAGATTGGTAGTCGTTACATTATCAATAGACAGGATAATGTCCCTAAGTTCTCCAACTGGTAAAAGCAGGGATTCACACTGAGCTAGATATTTCTTAAGCAGAACTTAAGAATTCATAGTGTAAATACTCAAAGTCTCAAAAACTTGTGTCTTCTGAGAGTTTCTATTTATAGAATCCCTGTCAACAGGACTTGAAGATGATGTGAAATAATCACCAGAGGACAGGATGACAGCAGTCCTGGAGAGCTGCTTTTAATAAAAAAGAACAATGTATTAGTCATTTGTCTTTTCAGATCCCAAATCCTCCACTCTAAACTTACCACGGACAAAACAGTTCCACCCTACGAGATTTTTTTTTTTAAAGTCTTCCAGATAAGAGCAGCTTAAGAGAATAGAAATTACCCTGCTCTTTAAAGCACAGATATGTAGCCTCCGATACAGGAAATGAGACACAAAGGTTCAGGCTGCTGCAGGGTTCCCCCAGTCATGTTTCAGCACCTGAACCAGGGGACATGCTTCTTGCTTTTTCAGAGATAGAGACACATGTTTCCTTGAAGAAGAACTCGTTGGGGAGTATCCCAGAGGCATCTGATACCTTTGGTTCTGCTGTTTAGTAACCAGGCTTCAAGGCAGGGTAAGGCAATTTGCATTTAAGAGTAACACAGAAGAGGAAGAACCTCGGGGATTAGTTTGGATCTGGGAGATTTCTCTTGGTGGAGGAAGCTGGAGACTTTTCCTACCTGTAAAACTATACCAGTAACAACAGTGGACTAAAGCCTCTAATGCTAGAGCCCAGTCTTCAAATCTGACTCCCAGTAACAATCAGCAGCGTCAGGATTAGGAATAAAATTTCTGAACATACACTGAGATTACATGAAGTCAAAAATCCAGGTCAGAAAAAGTTGCAAAACAGTGGAAAGTCCAAGTCTGCAAATTAGAATTTCAGGAACAAACCAAAAAAGCTCACTGCTTCATGGACATTTCTCAAGCTTCTGCTTTTTTTTTTTTGCTTTTATTTTTGCCTTTTTTTTTTGCTTTTATTTTTGCCTTTTTTTTTTGCCCCTCCACCTACTCTGCCTTATCAGACTGAAGCTATGGCCACGACTTCAAATACAGAACAAAACATTCAAACACGCCCAACCATCTTCCAAGGCCAGAAAATTGAATGGCACAATTATTCTGAGGGCAGCAGAGAGATCATTCTTTTAAGAACACCATTCCACCCTGACATTGGTCAGTAGATTTGTGACCAGAAGATCAACTTTTCTCAAAGTTCTGTCAGAACTTTAGAGGAGCTCTGGACCAAACTAATCTATTTGCTCATTAGAAAGAGCTGGATATGCTTCCTTTTCTCCTTCAAGCCTTTGAATCAGAGTTCTGCAAAATACAACATTAACCCAGGTTATACCTCCCCTAGGCATTACAAACATTTCTATACCTGCAACAAGGAAAATGTCCTGGGGCTGGCAGAGATGGAGTTAATTTTGCCCAGACAGCCCTTCCAGTGCTGTGTATTGGTAACTGGAGAGGTGTTGGTAACACTCTGCTGCTCTGGCTCCTGCTGGGCAGTGCTCCCACAGCAGGGATGCCCCTCCAGCATTTCCCCCTCTCCAGCAGGCTGGGGGTGGGGAGGGGACACAGTCAGGACAGCCAACCCAAACTGACCAAAGGGATATTCCTCTGCTTTTGCTTTTATTAAATTGCCTTTATCTTGACCCTGCAGTCTTTTCCATCTTGTCTTCTCCCACCACCTCATCCTGCTGAGGGGAGTGACAGAGTCCAGCCAGGGCCAGCCCACCACAAGTACTGCAACAGGACCACGAGTTTAGGTGAGTTTAGAACATGGGAATAACAAGTTCATGTTGTTTAGAACAGATCATGAAGCCTTACCCTTCAGTCTACTCAGGCCCCCTTTGTTACTTGTTTGATTGTTCATACTGATTGTTGTTGGGCACTAAAAAGTATAACAGACTATTAACAAAACAGTCGAAGCATGTTCTAAGCAGACTACAAACTGCTTAGTTGAATTTAGTCTAATTTTAAAAAGTCTTCATATACAGCTATAGATGCCACATAAGCAAGAAATAGGATAGCTCTTGAAACTAATTTCCATAAAACAAGCTTACTGGATCAACTTGCCTCTCCGGTTTTTTTGGCATTTGGCTGAGGGATTACATTAACTGATCACTATCAGAACAAAAACAACTTTCAATTTATCATTTTATTATGTTCATAATGTGAATTAGGTTAACTGCTACCCAGGCAGCACCAAAACTATAATTTAATAAATTACATCGTAAGGATTATCAGATTTCGAAGAGCCTGCTACAGGTGGTGTGATGAGCAGGTTCACATCCCACCACCAGCAGCAGGTTGTTTGGCAGACATTCCTCAGCTGAAATGACTACAATCATCCCTACTTTGAAGCAAGAGTGTTTTGGAGGAAAAGTTCAAAAGGTGTTTAATTCCCAGACAGTGATAATCCTAAAACTGTCTGTTTTGTTCAGAGACCTGCAGGAAATACCTACTTGACAGATCGAGTCAGTTGACCTTCCCTTTCCAGACACTTCTTGCACATTGAAATAACTTTCACAAGAGGAAACGTCAGAGACGTGCAAACAATAAGGCTGATTTTGCTGAAAATGGCTGATAGGGATACAAACTCAGTTTTCAAGTTTATAAAGGAATATCTATGTCAATAACATGGAGAAATAAAGTTAGAGCCTTAACAAATTATTTATATATATATATATTCAGGTAAGTAGAGCATATACACAAACTCTCTCTAACGAATACTGACTCTAATCACAGAAAATCATTTAAAATCAAAAGCATATAGGTCAGAGAAGAACTATCTCACAGTGTTCTCAAGAGTTTATTTCACAGGAATAAAGAATGGCCTTCTAATGCTGTTTTCTTTTGCAGGCAGACATAGGGAGAAACACCATCTGAACTGTAGGCCAGTTTTTCAGTAATAACAACCCATACATTCCCCATGGTTTATAGTCTCTCAAATATTAAAACCAGATAAACCATAGCTGTAGCCAATCCTTTGCAGCTTTTCACATGACTTAAGCTACATAAAAAGAGATTCTCCTTTAGATTACAGACATTAGCCAAACCTGTATATTCCTTTGCAAAAGAGTTTCACTGTTATAATGAGATCTGGTTTTCTGAACAGAGAAAATAAAAAGAAGAAGAGAAGTTCAATCAAAGCTCCTATTCAGTGCAAGGATTAAAAATAAAGGAAAAGAATACACTAGTTATTGCTTTGCCTCCACCAGCCCGACTGTGAAATTTTCATATCCTTTTAAAGATGTATCCGGAACTCTGTAAAAGAAAAACCCACAAATACACACAAGAAAAAAGTACTCACACTGTTTGGGTGTTGAATGGCAACTTGGTGCTGCAGCCTAACCCGCTGTGGCATCATCACATCATCCTGGAATAAATAGCACACTGTTACTGAACATAAAAAGGGTCACAGTACAGTACTGACACACATCAGAATATGCTGCTAAATTAACATCATTTTACTGGCTTGCAGTCAGAAATGCAAATGGAACAGATATTAAGAGTCTTCAGACTTTTCATGGATTAAACTCAGCGCTGCTCAAGCTGGAAGTGATCAAAACTACGACGTGACAACGGCGCTGGGATCTCAACACACGTCGACAGCACCCACACATTTATTTCTCAAACTCACCAACTCTTGCACAACTCCCAGAGCAGCACTGGCAGTGTCAGCACAAGGAACTAACCCTGATTCAAACCTTGATTTGAGCCACCTCAGCAATACAAGGAAATGTTCTCTTTAGTCTGGCTGTACCTTGTTTCATTGACAACGACAAGCCTTCGGTGTCTAGATCTAGAAATATGTCATATACCATGAGCACAGAAACTAGCATTTGTGAAATGATAAAATTCTAGAGAAAAAGGAAAAAAAGGAAAGTACCCACACTCTTAAAATGCATCAGCATTGGCACTGGCTTTAAAACACACCACCTAGATTTTGACTTCATGTTAGTACTTCTTCCACTTGTAGCATAAAGATCTATTTTACTTACATACAGAAAGGATGCTTTTTGAAGAGTTAGTAACCTTGCATACCTTCCCTGGACAGCTAGGAGAGATTCCTTTCAAAATCATATTATTTCCTGTTCAGAATTAAATCCTTTCTAGACCATGATTTTACAGTCTATAAAAACTTTAGCA
Source organism: Neopelma chrysocephalum (assembly GCF_003984885.1). Lineage (NCBI taxonomy): Eukaryota > Metazoa > Chordata > Aves > Passeriformes > Pipridae > Neopelma > Neopelma chrysocephalum. The sequence goes on along the minus strand of NW_020897746.1, from coordinate 3,086,995 downwards.
CAAATTCTCTTCTCTAAATTTAGCCTCCTAAGGTTTCTAACTGTATTGTTTTCCATTTTGGTGCCATATTTCCTCCCTTTTAAAGGATCAGACTTTCTTAGATGCTGGTGAAAGCTAACATAGCCTATTTCTTCTCAGAATATTTTCAAATAACCTTATCAGGCAAACATTAATTCAAAGGAGCCCTGATTTCCTGTTCAACAGCCACTCTTTTAACAGGTCGTCACTCTAAGGAAATTCCTGCTAAAGCCAAAAACCCCAATATGGAATTTGCAACAACTTTCACAATAAAACTTTCCATCAAATCAATGGCAACGAAAACATATACTGCTGCTTAAATATCTCAAGCTTAAAGGGTTGAATGACCTTGCTATAAAGGTGCCACTATAGTTTTATCAAAACAACTCATGATGAAAAAAGTTTTAGAAGTAGATCCAACTATTTAATACAATTCAAGGTTAAAGATAAAACAAATGAATAATAAAACTGACCCTTATCATATCTAAGTTTATAAAAGATGGAAGGAATACATTGTCAAAAGCATTTTTCTGTATTTAGGATATATTTAGTAATAAGCAGGACAGCTGTTACTGATTTTGAAAGCCAATGGAGTGAAAAAACCCTTCTGATTTCTCAGCGTCTGTACATGACTTACTTCAAAATTACCACAGAATTATTTACCATTTAATCCACTTTATCAATAAGGCACCAGAATTCCTGTACTTATCCTGTACAAATGTTCCAATAAAACCTTTACCCTATTTCCCAGAAGAACCATAATCCTATTGCCAAATACAGAGCTGATTTTTGTAAATTAAAACCTGGTTTGCATATAAACAATAGGGGATAACTTTTAACTGAGCCTTGTTCGCTCCTTTACAAGTAACTAAAGATTCTTACATGTCTTCTTGTTAAATGTGGAAAAAAAGAGAGAATGAAAAAGAAATCTACCAAAAAGTATGGAATTTAAATGCTTATAATACTGTTACTATAATCTCTTACAAGATACAAAATACATGCTAAAAGATTCCATTGTTTATGATCCCTTTAACAGAACTCATACACAGAGATGAAAAATAATCTTGATTTAAAAACGTTAAATGAGGGTGGAAAGTATTCAAATCAAATTCAAATATTCCATTCACCAAACAGGTCAATGTCATGTTTTCAGAAGAGGACAATTTGACAGGAATGGTCTCATTCCCTTAACAAAACTGTGTCATTTTGGTGCTGTTGGCAAAACACACATCTACAGATCTGGGTCTCAGGCTATCAGGGAGCATCAGTGTTCTGCAAACTCCAGCTAAAGAGGGGGCACTAGAACCACAAAAACTTCAAAATGCCTCTTTCTATTAATACAGCTTTGTTCTCTAATGCTGGAAAACTCTATGAACTCTTATCCTGAATGACCTTTGGTTTTTTTATAATTTTGTCTTTTTTTCTTTTTATTAATAGCTTTACAAATACGCTGCGCTGACGTACTGTTCTGTGATGCTTCCATAATCATGAAAGGAGAAAGAAGAGGGAAAAAAGAATATAATAATTTAAGACATAATCTCAAATAAAATAATACAGGAATTAGGCAATGAGGAAGAACAGCACAAAATACAAGTCAATCCAAGACAAAACTGAGACACATCAGTCATTCTTGGACTCAGGTTGGGCAACTATGAAAGAAAGGCAGCTGCAAAATCCACCTTCAACAGATTCTTCACTATTGATGACTGGGCCAAAGTGGAAAACAAACTATATTTATAGTGAAATCATCTTAAGTAATGTAGATATATTTGAGACCAGTGTTTAAAAACCAAATTAAATTCTAATGATTAAAATTAAAACAATTGTACCACAAAATAAAAGCACTTTAATTTTTTTTTCAACTTCAGAGGCCACTGGTAGGAGTGAGAGGCCCAACCATGCACTGTAGTGATAAGAGTTTATGGAATTTTAGCAACTGTAATACTGGACAATTGAGAAGTTGAAAGTATTTTATCCAGCTGTACATTATGCAATCACAAATACAATTTTGTTGTATTCATGATATTGAATTCAGAAAACACGTTGCCAGACTTTGGTTTCTACAGTTAGAGTTTGGTCTTCTTATTTTGGTTTAAAACTGAGAACAAAACCTCAGTAATTAGACAAACACTTTCAAAATTATTTTTCACTCCTGTCATGTCAAACAGAAAAAAAAAGGGCCTATCCGAATGTAGCCAAAAAAGGGAAGTATATTTAGTTTGTTTCTGTCTCCTAGGTGAGAGTAGGGAAGATAACAATGCCAGCAGTGAGTTACACTGAATACATAATTTTAAAAAACAGAAGTTTAACAGAAGTTTCTACTGAAATTCAATTTTCTCTGTTTACATGGATGTTTCTAATGGTTGTCCCCTAGCAGATATACAGATATACAGGATGAAGAGAGAATGAAAGAATGGAAATAACAGGTTTAAAATAAATGCTAGGTAAATGCAAGCCTTCCCTAATCATATACTTGCAATACTGTAGCTAAGTATGAATCTGTAAAGAAATATTTTTTCACGTAACCCCACTCACCAAACTTAGCAGAAAAATTTAGAAAAGTCTCAGGTAACAGATGGGTTTGCTGTCACCTAAATATGTTCATCCATGCAATGCAAAGAAGGCCAAACAGGTACACAGCAGGAAACAAAGCAACAAACAGAAACTTCTCCAGGCACCCAAAATAACACAGAATTTATAGGAATTTTGGTGATTACAAACATGCTGCTTCTTCTGCAGTGTCCATTCTGAGCAGAACAATTTGCTGAAAGATGGGGAATGAAAAGGAGTTTATTTCATGGGAAAAGGCAGCAGGGATTTCTGGGGCAGCCCAGGTGAGTTTGTGGCAGTGGGGCTGTGATCCCCAGGACCTCCCAGCACCTCCCAGCCCTGTCTGCTCCTGCCCCATCCCACTCATCCCTCTGCAGACCTGCCCTGCTCCTGCCGAGCTCCCACATCCTCAGCTGGGCTGTTCTCCTCCCAACCGCCGGCACCAGGCTCGATAAAAACACAGACAATTTACACTGAGCTAATTGCTTTGTTTCACTTAACTCACATGTTTAGTTGGAGAAAAGGAAAACTAAACCAATAGGCTGAGCTTAAGGATGCTACTCAAAGCTGTTGCTGTTTCAGGATGGGTTTCTTAAATCAATTTGGATAAATTCAAATGACAAGCATTCACTGGCCTCTTTCTTCAACCAGGCTGCCTGCCCCACACTGAGCTCCACAGTGATAACTTCATGATTTTCCCTTAAAAGTGGGGGGTTCTGAACTTCAGAAAGTAAAACAAAATATACAGCTCAATGTAAAATACACTTTTGGCACCCAAGGGCAAGTTCACAAAAAAATAAGACACCAATTGTAGCTCAGTACTGTAGTGCTTTCTTAGGCTCACATTACAGACTCAGCATCACAGGCTTTTCCAAATTCCCTTCGTGTTTGGCTGCTCAAAAAAAAAAAATAAAATTGAGATCTGATACCCTCCACCCCCATAATAACAGCACCTTCTTTCTGCTGCAGTTATTACACATAAAACACAACCAGTAGAAGCACCAGGAGGAATGTCTCACTCACTGAGCAACAATATGGCATCTCCAAAGTCTTTCAATCCATCAAATGGTCATTCATTTGTGCTGCACCTGCTCAGACTATAGTGAAAATCTTTCTTTGCTATTGTTCAGCTCAACTCCTTGAACCAGGGAAATGAAAGGTCTGGGACCTCCAAAGCTTGGCCTGTCAACAGCTCTACCAAAGCAAATACCCTGATCCCAGGCAGTTCTCCAGGGGCAGGTTTTTAAAACAGCCTCACACTATCAAACTCATCAAATCAGGCACTCTAATGGCACCCACGAGTCACCTGAGACTAATGATCTGTCAGTACTTGCAAGATCATAGGAAAAAAAATACTACTTTTCTGTTTCTGCTCCTGAATTAAACTGAGAAAGAGGGGGACAAGAAAGAAAACACTTCAAAGTTTAAGAAGCTGACTGCACTGAACACCTTTCTATTCTTGAGCATGGCAACAAACAGGTCTACATGAAAGATATACTGGTGTTCTTATGAGCCTCACCATATTTTTATGGAATGTTTTAATTCAGCATCACTACTAGTTGATCAGGACGTTTTCAAAGTAGCTCCCACCTCCATGCATTTGTTCAATAAATGCAGGCAATGCCTTCTCATATCTTGCTTTTCTGTGGTTATTGGAGTTCACCTATGATTTTTCTCACAGTTGGGCCAATGAAAATAAAGTGTGTGAGTGTTTGCAGTCAAGGGAAGCAGGTAACTCACATGGTGCTCCATAGCAAAGCCAATAAATTTAGAGAGGAATCAAATCCTCACTGTCAGTTCCAAACACTCCAAATAGAGAGATGTTATGGCAACCAAATCCAGAAGGTTTGCTTCTTCATTTATGAAACAGAAAATTAACATTGCACATAGCAGATAAAGACATTTAATCTGTTTTTAGTACAAGCACATCCTTACAGAACAATAAAAGCAAAGATGCCTTCAAGCACTTCTAGTTTGATTTTTCGGGGCTCATTAGTGATTCAGAAACGTGGACAACTCTTCTGGACAGAAAGGGTCTTCTAGTAATGGAGTTCATCACTACATCCACTTTGAGTAACAGCTTTATTTCAGTTTTTAAATCAGAGGATGAAATTCTCAAGGAATGGCATGTTAAACAACAGCAGAAACCAAACACATGAAGTCTGATCACAGCTTCATTTCCTAAGCTGTACAGGTGTTAATTTGAAAGGGAGAATATTTTAAAAGTTTCTTAGTGCCTGTAATATATATATATATTTTATATATATATATAAAATATATTTTTTTTTATATATATACATATATAATGACAACTAACAAGAAATCTATGTTTTCAAACCCAGCAGGTTATGGAGACAGTAAAACCAAGCAGCTCTGTTTATAACTGAATGTTATTTTGAAGGCTGAAACATTTAGCTGAGGTCCAACCTCCTTCCTCCGAGACCTTCATCAACAGCCCCTCGAGGAAGTGGGTTTGAACTTGAAACTCAAGGAACACATGAAATTTCACAGCAATTTAAAATTACCATTCCCAGCTTAAATCATACAAGCCAATCTCACAACCAGAAAGGCACAGGTCAGCAGCTGCCACTTAAACATGGGAATGTCAAATCCAGTGGTCCTGGATTCACTGTTGGTGAATAAAACTCAACTGTGTCCCCGTGGCATTTTCAGCTCTTAGTGGTGACATGGTTTAGAGTCACATCTTTGAACTGCCTGAGAATCTCTGGAATAGTGATACATTGCCAACAGAGCCTTTCAAAAGATTAAAACAAGCGTGTCAAGGACTCAAGTGAATATGACTGGCTCTGAAATACTGCAGGTCAAAAAAGGACACATTTTTATATTTCTCCTTTAACAATCCCCAACAACACACTGATTAAAGCTGAAAGAATTGGAAACTACACAGATGATTAAGATGAAATGAAAGCATGTTCCTTTTTAAAGAAGTACAGTTTTACACAAGTACAGGCATGTTTAAGTGGATGTCAAAGAAAACAGCAGTTCAAAGCAGCAAACAGGATTTTTAGTGTGAGAGTTCTGCTGTGCTGCAACTGGGGAAGTGTTTCTAACAAAGATGGCATGACCCCAGAGAACTGACAAACTACAGCTACAGCACAATGAAACTGGTAGATAAAGTCATAACTGCAGACAGTTTTAGGAGGGTAAAGCTAACACTGAAATATTTTGCATAATTAGCTCTCATTTCCTGATACTAGAAATGTTAAATATGAAAAGTTTGTGAAGTATCTTCAATTTTTCTACTTGTTTTCCCAGTGGGGAAAAAAATGCCTCAGTAGCTTAGAGGTGAAATCTGTAAGAACAACCATGGCAAAAAAACTGCACAATGGCTGTTAGTCAAACAGCTGCCACTTCATACTAGAATGGGCTGATCAAATTCTGACAGTTCTGAGCTCTGCAACCTTTTTTTTCCACATTTCTTCCCAGTTTGTTGTCCTCACAAATCTGCGTTGAGAGACATAACACAAGCAGCTTGACTCCAGCTGGAATGGCAAGCAAAACAGTCTCTCTGGAGCCAGTACTTCCAAAGATGCTCCCACATATGTTCCTACATCCTTTTACTCTGAGAAGACAAAGGAATGCACAAAGAGCCACCGTGTATTTCTCCACCTTTATGCAAAACTCCCCATTTTCAGCCATCCACCTCCAGCAAACCTGAAGCTGTGGCTGCACTTCTGAAGGTCAGTTCCCTGGCACTGCTGCAGCACATTCCAGAGGGCTGATATCAGCATTCCTTCCTAGAGAGCTGGATACTGGATTGGTGACTGCAATGAAGAAGGTAGGTGGTGTGTGGAAGCAGAGTTGTTAAACAGCTGGCAACATCTGTGTTTCAGCATTTATCACACAACATTGACCAGCTACAGCCAAAACATTGAGCAATTTTTAGACTTGGAGCGGTTTCCACAGTCATTTTATATCCTCCGATCTGTTTTCAGCAAAAGAAATGGTAGTCACAGGGACAGACAGCAGAAAATGCATTTAATTAATGCAAATTATTAATGCAAATAATTAATTTTGATATTTCTTTTGTATCGAGATTAAGCTTCTGATAGTTCAGAATGCCTCTGTTTTGAAGCAGAAATAAAAGTGCACAGAACAGAAAACCTTTGTAACTCCTCCCAAGCTTATCCACACTGTAAGTCATAAAATTCTCAACTCACTTCAAGTAGATCTTAATGATATTAAATATAAACTTATGCTAATGATACAAAATCATCACCTGTTATATTCCTTAGTAGTTGTAATTTGTTTCCCTGATGTTTTATTTTCCTGCATAGTTAGCCAGCAAATAGAAACAACACAGCAGCATGAAGATGTACACCACTTGGTAAATAACAAATGTAGAATTCTGAAGATATCACTGTAAAAATATGAATTAATTTCATTTAGAGAATTTAATTCTCTAGCTTGCTGCTTTTGATTTACAAACAATTAGACCTGTCTGGATTGAAAAGAAAGACTAACCTATAATTTGCCTCAGTAAATTATTTTGAGATAGAAGATATGAAGCTCCATGGGACAATGGTAGATTAATTTCTCATTCATGTACATGTGGCCTCAATTAATTTCAGTCAACATAAGTACATATGTAACTCATACAGACTGCCTGGAATGCCTCCTGCAATGTGGGATCTGTCCAAGCCTGGAATACCTGAGCTTTGGAAATCATAAGATCTGGGTTTTTTTTTTCATTTTAGGTATATAAACAGCCTCACTGACTCCAAACACAGGAGAGTTAAATCACTTGTATAGACAAAATGGCACTTGGGTTTGTGTCTGCCCAAGTAAAGCAAAAAGAACTTGATCCTGAGCTCATCCACCTCAGCACAACTGGCATCACTCCAATTAGTTCCTGGCATAATTTATAAGGTCCCTCCACTCTTGGATGACCTGCCCAGCCAGGTGACCAAAATCACATCAGTGGCTTTTGTGTTCCTCTTTCCTCAGCATGCTTTGTTTATGAAATGGACGCTGATGCTCAGTGCTGGATAGGAAATATTTACTTTTTGATGTCTGTGAAAACAACCTTTTCAAACCCCAGTAACTTGTACGTGTGATTGTGAGCTCTGTGTGTTCAATGGATGCTCAAAATTTTACTTCTGCCATACCCACATATACCCCTGTGCATCAGATACTGCATTTCAAAGCTTCACCTTCCATAAACTTATATACAAAAATTTACATGAAATACACTCTGTAAAACAAACAAACACACTCCCCCCAAACCAACAAACTATTAAATGAGGACAAATTCAAATAAACACATTTTACAAGGCACACTGAGCACAGTAATAACTTAACAAAAGCAAGAATAAAGGCCAAGAAAGCCACCTGCAAAATGTAATTTTTCAAATGGTACAAGATATTTCAGCTGCATTTCCTTGGGTCAGCAGAAATATAGTACCTCTAACCATGTCTTGCAACAGTATACTGAATAATTCACAGAATTTTAACACATGAACAACAAAAAATCCTTCTATCTAGTTGATACAGCCAACGGAGTTTGCAAACTGAAAGATTATCCCAATTAAAAGCTGAGTAAGGCTGTAGAGTTCACATCCCTGCTCTCATGACACTTTCTAACAAGCACAAACAATCACAATATTAAGTTGGACTGTACCTGAAAACCTCCCCTGTCAGCAGCCAGTTCACCCTGTCCCACACAGCCCCCAGTTCAGCTCCAGCTCAAAGGCTCAACCTCCAGGTGAAATGACAGGAGATCAGGGAGCCTGAAAGGTCCTGCTCCTCCTGCCTGATCCCAGGCACAGGCCCCTCTCCCCAGCTCAGCTCTGCACCCTCTGAAACCCTTCCCTGCACATTCAGCTGCACCAAGTCCGATCCTTATCTCTGGGTTATTGAGCTGAACGGCTCCACAGAAGGTATCCCACAAAGGACTGGGAAAAAAATTCAAGATGGAAGGTGAGACCTCTCCTGCTTTGCATCAAAAAGCCACAGATTAGCTCTTAGTTTCTCCTCAATACAATTTTCTGTAGAATGTGGGAAAGAAAAATCCTGAAAACACTTAAATACCAACCTGGCCCAGCCCTGCTCACACCAGCTTGTGGAATCTGATGTAACCAAAGAATGGTGTGAGGCTTTCTACAGGCTGGGAGACAACTTTGGAGCTATAAATAGTAACCAGCACATTTAACACCCAAACACCTTTAAACAGCTTTAAGGCAAATCAAACAATTAACAACTACATTAAAACCAATAAAATTATATCAACAAAACCAAGTTAGATGAAATGCGTTAACTTACTGAATCCAGAAAGCAGAGATAGGTTCCTGAACTTTGAATTACTGCTTGATTTTTAGCAAATCCAACTGTTGAGAAAACAAAGACAAAATTATGGGGTAGTTTTTACCATTGTATTTTTTTAAATCTTACTATTGTCAGGAACAGATGAAAGAAAATATGAGAATCAGTATCACAGAAAGTCCACGATTTTTCCATATTTAAAACAAGGTAATTTGTAAATATTTAAATAGGATGCCTACTTCAGTCTTCTTCTCTGAGTGATTATCAGCATTCTACCATCAAGCAGAATTAGAACACTTTTGCTGGCCCTCCATAAAGATATAATATGTAACACACATCTTGAGAAGTTCAGCTGTTTAGGTTTCACATCCAGAACCTCAGATCACTGAATCCCAGAATGGTTTGGGTTGGAAGGAACCTTTAAAGTCATCTAGCTGTTTAGGTTTCACATCCAAAACCTCAGATCATGGAATCCCAGAATGGTTTGAGTTGGAAGGAACTTTGTTCCAATCCCTGCAAAGAGCAGATGCTGAAACCCCTTGGCTGTATATACATTCACCTTTAGAGTCATAACAAATACCAACAAATCATAAAAGAGGCAAAGAAAGATCCAGAAACTGCTGTTCTTCCCATCAGGGGGACAGGTCCTCAGAAGGACTCAAAAATTAAGTTCTGTTCTGTGATGCTTGTTAAATATAAAGTCTGCAAACACAAAAACTTTAAGTGCCCTTTATGTAATGACATGTGTAATGCAGAGGGGAGCCAAAGCAGGACTGATTAGATACATACAAAGAGCACAAAGCTGGTTAATTTATACCACAACATGAAATACATCTGCAAGGCAGGAGTGTTTACCTGGGATAATTTCTGCTGGTAGACAAGGTTCTACCTAAGAACATTCTGAATTCTTCTCCTGGGTAGCATTATATGAAAAGATCAGACTGTATCCAGCATCATTCTGAAAAATTCCATATGAATTCCACTTGGTCACATATGTAACACTTCAGCTTTGAAGTATTTAATGGAAACAAGTCAGGGAATCCAGCAAAAGAGTGCCCTGACTTGCAAACCAAATGATGTGAAGATACACAATACAATATGGGAGTTTTATTCTTTAATGGGAAAACTGGAAATGTAAAGCCAGAAAATCCCACCATGAAGCAGAGGAGAATAATTTTAACTATCATTATCCCCAAAGTTTCAGATTTTGCATTTGAATAATGCAGACTTCTCTAATTCTCTACTCTTTTTATGTGATAAAGTTTAAGTTTGCTCAGGGAATAAACTTAACCGGGCTCAAAGGTTCCCTGAGCTGTAATGCACGTGCTCCTTGGCTATTTTGCTGAGTAGTCCAAGTACAGAAAAAGACTTATGACTGCATTTCTTGCTGCCTCCAAGGAACATTATGTCAACCACCACCAGAACACTGCTAATAAAGGCTCTTCCTTATAACTCTGTTACTCTTGTGCACTTTAATCCTCACCTTAACGTCTCTTCATCGTGGATTTCTTGGACTTATGATCTTACAGTTTATTTACACACTACCTTTTCTACACATATGAATATCTAATCTCACATATACAGTGACTCTCAGTCTCCTTCCTATTGGCAGTGAAAAAGCAGTTGGCAAAGACAGGAGCTGCCCCAACAGCAGAGCTGAATCCTGGCACGAGCAGTTTTTGTGGGAAACAACTGATTGCAACTCAGCAGGTCTGGACATGCCAAGCCAGCAAAACCCCAATACTGAGGAGGTCCCTACTAAAGCAAGAGGTAAAAGAACAGGACAGAAAAACAGGACAGAATTAAATTTGGCAACATCAAACAAATCAGTACCATCACACAACTCATACTTTACAGCAATTGCCAAGTGTAAAACAGCCTGTACTTACATTTCAATTAATTTCATTACCATACCCCAATATTTCAACCACCTTCAGTTGACAATAATGAAGGACAAAGAATCAAAATTGAAGGAAAAAAGTGAAGGAGATTCAAAAGCAACTACAAGATGACAATTTTTTGCTTGATAAGTATCTTACTCTATGAACTTCCTGAAATATTTCAGATCTCATTTTCAAATAAACCACTTTAAATAAAATCATGAAATATCTAGTATTTGTTATGAGAGAGAGTTGGAAAATATTTCTTTATCAGATTAAGACAGAACCATCCTGAAGTTTTCCAGCTATTTTTTAGAGAGGAGAGAAGAAAATACACATATTTCTTAAATTATTAATAAGGGAGATACAAATCCCCATAGAAGAAACTAGGTATTAAGAATTGCTTCACCACAACAAATTCTATGTTTGGCATGAGTAAAAAAATATCTTTAATATTACTCTACTGAACAAAATGAAATGTTTGTGCCAGGTCTCTGAGTTTTGTAAGGCCTGCTTACTTGGTGAAAAGAGCCTGTTACCATGGTTACAGCCATAAAAACTTAAGCCTCAGTGAGATATTAACATTCCTCACTCTTGGAAAGAAAAAGGTTTCCTTTTTTTAGGCAAGTGACCCTTTCTTTTTTTCTAGGTTCCCCCCCCCCCCTTTCCTTTACATGTTAGAAAAGAATCAGAAATAAATCCTAATCTTGTGTAAATAGTTGAAGATGTGAAGCCTGACTAGGACATTGTTTCTGTACCAAAGCATCTTCTTTTAAAGGCAAGACTCCTTACAGTTGTACCTAGTCCTTAACATAATAAAAGTAAATCACTGAAAGCAAACAAATACTATGGATTTCAAGTAACCTGCTCCTAAAATGTTACAACTGTGAAGGAAAGATGTCTTTGTTTTAATGGTGGCCTGAGAGTGACTTCCACATGAATGAGCTTTGTTTTTTCAGCCCAACTATGCATTTCATACTATTATTTAAAACAATGCTCACAGCTGCATCCCCCATCCCCAATTAATTAAAGATCTGCTCAGGTTGCAGCTACACCAACGCTGAGAAATGCATGTTAAGCCAAAATATAACCTGACATATCCCTAATGGCACAATGTACTTGGAATTCACAACAGGAACTCATTTTTAGGTTCAGTTTCCTGAAGTGCAAAGGTGAACTGAAGTCAGAATTCTAACATAAGTTGTTATCAGAGCATCGTGTCTGTGTGTTCTGGCAAACTAAAAACTAGTTTATACACAACTGATACAGCACTCTATAAGCAACAAGACTTCAGACATAGAAAATGTTTATAAAAATGGAAAAGATGTTAACACAACACGATAGTATTAACAAAAACATTACTAACCAACCAAGTATCATAATTAACAACCTCTGGGATTATTCTTTGACTTGAGAAATTGCAACCTTCTTAGCTTCTAGATCATCAACTACTAAGAGAAGTGAGATTTGAAAGGAGATTGATCACCCCCAGTGGAGGGAGGGAAAAAAAGAAGACAAATTTCCAGGAATACGAGTAATTCTTGACATTGCTCAATTCCAGCTGTATCAGTGGCCCAAAAGAGAAAAATTCCCTCTACAAACCCCGTCTGCCTTTTCTCATCACCAGCCCAATAATGCTAATATTGCAAGCTGCACTGTCAAAACAACACCAGTTCATGCTAGAGATACTAAAATACTAAAAATATTTATAGTAACAGTTACGCTGTGTTACTTCAGTACTGCTGGGTCTCACAACTATTTAAAACCAGCTGTAAAGTCTACAGTCAGATAAATGACAGTAAATAAAGCCCAGGGCCTATACCAGGTTGTAGATTAATTCAGTGCCCAAACTCTCAATTTATTTGCATGTTTCAACTGGGGATGAAAATTAAACCTCCTGAAACAGAACTGGGTTTTTGCATAGGAGGATCATTTTGAAGAGACTCTAATAAACCTTGGTTTCTCTCCACTTACAAAAAGGGTATTTAGTTAAAAAGCAGAAACTGTCCAGCTTTTGGTATTACAGTGTTTCCAAAGTGTGACTTCTAAGCGAGATAACTTGAAAGACACAAATTTGGACCAGTTTTATAACAATTCCTACCTGTCTACTCATTGCAACAAAGTCCAGAATGACAGAAACATTAGTTCCACAGCTCCCCTACAAAATGTGAGCGCACTGTTCCTGCTTTGTCCTGCTGTTCTCCTCCACAGACATGATCTTCCAACTTCAATGTCACTCAACAGCAGCTTCTTCAAAGAGCAACAGGCTTGTATTTCTATTTTACATTTTAGGAAGCTTTTGTGCTAAAAAACCCTAAAGATAAACCAACCAAATTAAGCAAAAGAAAATCTCTTGCAGAGATTTGTTTGTAATCTCCTGCAGCGGGTAAATGTGATTCACATGAGCATGTAAATCAACAGGGAATCACACCACACACGTTATCTGGCAGCTCAGTAAACACACTGGGTTAGTCCTCTGAGTGAATACTTAGGAGTTTAGTGAGAGCTTTTAGCTCAATCAAAACTATTCTGAAACCTCTGTTTATATTTGATCATCAAAGGGATCAAAATTGTAATTTTTTTTCTATTTCAAGGCCTATTTTACAAGACTGAAAGAAATGCATACACTTTTTAAATCTTTATGTACAAAATCTTACATTTCTTTTTTCTTAAAACCCATCTCCTGAAGATAAATCAGATATCAGAAAGCCACAGTAAAACTGTAAGCATTAACAACATTGTGTACACTATAATTAAACAAAATTCTTTTGCAGAGTAGAGCACAAGTGCTAAGCCAAGTTCTTCTTTCCTGGACATATAAACAAATTCTACACATCCCAAACCAACAGGGCCAAGTTCTAAACTGGAATGAGTTTTTGAAGGGAGAGCTCTGGAAAACAACGTGGCTTTTTTCCATTGCAATGCAAATGGCTACAAGGACACTTTTCAAACTAAAACCCAGAAGGTGCCTGCAATAAAAATCTAATTCTCACAAAATCTCTATTAAGTTACATACCACCTCGAGGTTCAGAGGAATCATTACTCCCAATGATTACTGGAATCCCAACTTCTTCCAACTTGATCTTCCATTTTTCAATTATTTCAGCTGACCCATCCTAGAAAAAATAATGACATAGATGCAGCTATTTTAGGTTGCATGGTGAACTAAACCAAAAATTCCTGTCAGAGACAGTATTTACTTGGACACTATTTTAAGGAAGGTCTGAAACGTACCTTACTGGCATCATTAAAAATTGACAGCTCCATGGTTCCTTCAAAATCTTGTTCCCAAACTGACTTTAAGCATTCATCTAACCAGCATTCACTGTTGTGAACAGGCACAATGACAGACTACAAAAAAACCAAACAAAAATCCACGTGCATGTCAGTAAGCACTATTTTTGTTTACTTACAGTGTAAGAACATTTATTAAAAAGGGGAAGTGCCAGATCCTTCTGAAACTAACTTTCACCCAAAAATGCATCTTAAAAACATGCAGGCAAAGAACCCTTATTTTCATTATAAATATATGATTTGCTTTTTGCTCTATCGAAGCTTTTTTGAAAAATTTCTTTGAGTTCTACAAGATGGTTTTGGTAGAAGTCCAATAGGAGAGACCACTGAACCAAATCCACTAAAAAAAGCCATCAGTAACACCATCCTAACCTGTTTATGGTATTCCTGCATTTCTTAAGGCACTCTTTACTTCTGTCTTCCATTAATACATCTTACTCTTTAATTTTTCTTTAAACATACTACCTCATTGGAAATGCTCAAATATGGAGCCTGGACTTTCGGGCTCGAGCCAAGTTTCTAAAAATTATTCAATCTACAAGTGCTCTTAAGCACATTAGAAGTTGCTGTATGATGTAGTTCCATACTCTGCCATCCCAATTGCAGGTTTTCCTTTTATAGCCTCTTGGTTCAGATGTGCACACAAAACAGGAAAACCTATCTGAGACATTTTAAAGTTGGTTACAAATCAGAGATGAGGGGTTTCTCTGTTCAGTTACTCCCCACTGTTTTAATTATCCCCAAAAAGCCAACAACCCCCAAAATTCTGTCAGGATCTGAAAAAAAAGAACATATTCCTTTCACAGAATTCCAAGTGCTGAGGAATTAGCCCAGTAAAACACTGGCTATGTTTGTAAAGGGAGAGCCCAAGCCTGTACCTGTTAAAATCGCTGATAGATGAGGAACTTAAGGGCCTAAGTAACTCATAAAAAGTCTCAGGGGACATTTCAAGAAGTCCCTAGAAACAGAACTTAAACTCCTTATTGTGTGGGGTAACCATAAACACATGGTTGGAAGAAAGAGAGGATTAGTCCCTATTGTAAGCAGGCGAGAACCTCAGGAAACAAAATACTGGAGGGATCCTGAAATTGAATTATTCACGATTTAGTGCGATGTGAGCACATGTAAATCGTGTGGATACACACAGATGAATATATTAGTAGGCAGATTTTTAGGCACTGAGGAGCACAGGTAGGACAGAGCAGGATGTATGGGACAATAATTAACAATATTTCACTGCCAAATAAAATAGTAAACCTGCCTAAAATGAATGAACCTCCCGATCTTTGGCAGGATGATGTAGCAGGTGAAAGGGCTAGTTAAAAGAAGTAGAAGGAAAACTTTCTAAAATTTTAAGCAAAGTAGGCCTTTTACTTGTGTTTTGGAGAGATAAATAAAAAAAATAAGGAGAAACAAAACAAAAAAACAGATAAATTGATTACCCAATAATTATAACACACAGACACAAAAGATTATTTCAGAACTGTCTCTGGTTAGTACTTTGAGACTACAAAATAGCCACAAATCTGAGATTCTAAACTAATATTCAATTTACTCAGGATTTTAATATCCTTTGTGTCAAGATGGCAATTAAAATGCAACCTTACACATTCATGAATAAGGTACACACATTAATGAATCTAACATACTTATTCAGGAAAAAAGGGTTCCACAACTCTTTCAATGACAACATAAACTTTGTACTGTTTTGTACATCCAGAAAAATCAGTTATTTTTTAATTTGTTTTCTGATTCACTCAGTAAAAATTTGACTACACCATCACAAATGAGCTTGCCGTCGGCTTGAGAACTGGAACTTCTTTGCTTTTTTTCCATAGTGAACTCCTGTTTTAAGTCAGAACAGCAGTGCAAAATAGCAATACAATGTTTAACCTCCCTGTTCAGTTTGAACTGAAAGCAGAAAACCCCAGTACTTACATACAGCAGATATAAAACAACCCGTAAACACCTGCTGGCTCTGAGGTGCTCTGAACTCGACATAATAACACATAATATATTACTATGCTCCTGAACACATTACTGAGAGCAAATTCTACTTCCACAGAACTATGCCCACCATGCAGAGCTGCCAAACTAAGGTACAGAGCTGAACTGCTGATGACACCTCTGTGTAAAACCTGAAAAAACAACAAATCCACACAAATAACTGCACTCAGAAATATGATGAACATACCAGAGCACTGCTGATGTTGTTCACTGGAGTTTCCTCAGGTTCCACCACTCTTGCTCAGCTTACTGGTTTTCTGTGTTTACTTTTATTTTAAGCCAAGGATGAATCAAAAATCTAAACTTTCATTTCTCCCTAGTCCATTACTACATTTGTACTTAAGTGTTGCAGTTGGCACCTGTGCTGAACTGGGCCGTCATAAATTGGCCTTTATCTTCCTCTGTCACAACAATTCAACCTCCCTAGATCATTTAAAGAGGGAAAAACATGAACCAGGGCACTATTTCACTTTGCATTCTCATGGCAAAAATACCAGCTGGTAGTAACTTCAAGAAACTGTGTCTGCTTCTTCTGTCCCAAAACAAGATCAACTACAGTTCTATCACTGCTGACAAACCCTGTCTCCAGGGAGAAATACAAACCTTGCTAAGGAAATCACTAAAAGCAGGGATAAGGGAGACCTGGAATACAGTTTTCCCAGTGTCCTTTTGCTGCAGCTTATGCCAACATTCCCAATTCCAGCACAGGTGATTTATTCCAGGTCTTTGTTCATATATTTGAAGACTGTTACCATAATAGTGAACGACAGAAATATGTGTAAAGCTCTCTCAAATCAATTTTGAGTATTTGGGACATAAATTGCAAACAACTAATGTATTTTTATCGATATAAGATCATCTGAGTGGCGACTGAGTCAGAATGACCATTTCATTAGCTGGGACTGATTTACAGCAGCATCAGCAGAGGAGGAGTTTCATGGCCTATGAGCCAAGAGCGACTCTTGAAACACAGAGCTGTGAATCAAACCTGGATTTGAGCACTGTGACACTGCCTGGGTTTCCCTGAACTTCTAGAGTGAGATCTGAAGTGATTTTGGCTATTTTTAGCCATGTAGTTTTGCTATCACTGAGCTGAAGAACAATTCTTGGCTTCACTGCAGAGTGAATTTCGTATGGCAAAAATGACCCAATGTGAAATGGGTAACAAGTGTTTCAATCCCCTTCGTCCACAAATGTATCACTCAGGCCAAAAACTCCCTCCCCTCCCCGAGCTAGACCACTGAAAAACAAAACATCAATCACAAAACTGAAGAGGAGGAAGGTGAGGTTTTAAATAAAAAATAAAGTTGTCAGAAACTGTGCAGCTGAATGTTCTGCGATGTTTTTGGTCTCACCATCACCCTCCAAGAATGTGGATGACAAACAACTCCAAAGGGAGAACTTTCAGTTTCCACCAATTTCAGTTCAAGCAGGTTCCTACCTACCCCCCAGTGTGGAAAATAACTCTGGAAAAGCATTTTAACACTGCTGAAAATGTATACAAGTCGTAACTGCTATTTTTCAATGAAGTTTTCCTATGAGCCATTATTCCAAACTATTTCCAAACTCAGGGCTGTTGGTGGAAACACACCAGCTTTGTCAAATCTCATATGCGGGATACTTTAAATTAAATTAATTTAAATTAACCCAGAGAGATTTTCAGGCCACAAACTTTGACCTGCCTTTAGGATCTGAGACTCTGTGATGTTGTTCATCATTTTTACTTGCCCGTTGATTTGTATGTTATTATTTTTCAGGCATTTGCCAGACTAACCTTAAATTGTTGCCAAACCCCATCAGCTGTGTGTGTATAAATTTCACAGATGTAACAGACATATAAATGTTTGTGTATGCTTTAATTATATATAAATTTTTTATATTATATATATAATTTTAACAGATATGTATAATTTTAATAAATGTAATAACAAAATGAATACTT
This sequence comes from Neopelma chrysocephalum, assembly GCF_003984885.1. NCBI lineage: Eukaryota > Metazoa > Chordata > Aves > Passeriformes > Pipridae > Neopelma > Neopelma chrysocephalum. Next base: position 3,069,022 of record NW_020897746.1, on the reverse strand, counting down.
TTATATATCTTTATTATATAATTTCTACAGATATGTATATATTTAATAAATGTAACAGCAAAACTAATCTTTATATATATGTTTATTATATACTGTCTACAGATACGTATAAATTTAACAAATGCAACCAAAATTAATCTTTATATATATATCTTTATTATATATGGATACATGTAGATATAGAGACATAGAGATATACATATAGATATTTACAAAGATTACATATAGATAGATATCTCTATATGGATATATCTATATATTATATATATATAGATATGTATATTATATATAGATATATAGATATCTATATAGATAGATATCTATATATAGATAGATATCTCTATATAGATAAATAACTCTACATAGACAGATATATACATATATTATAGGTAGATATATATCTATACAAACATATATTTGAATATACATCTAGAAATATTATATATCAATAACATACTTTCCCGCCTGTCCTCTAACCACATTTTTTACTTGCAACTCCCCAGCCTGCACTTGATCCTAAATGCTGTGTTCAGCACTTTTAAAAAAAATTCGTAATATTCTTTAATAATCAATATTGTATAGAGTTATATATATATATTTGTATATATGTTTATATATAGTTATATAGAGGTAGAGACATAGAGAAGAGATAGAGACATATATAGAGATATGTGATATATTTATATATATTTTTAATTTTTATATTTATATTTAATATTTATTTATATATAGTATATATAAAAATATATATATACAAAATATTTTGTTACGGTGAATAACCAAAGCAGAAAGCGTTGCAGGAATATTTCCCCACTCTCTCTCCCACCCCCGTGCCCCACCTGTGGTGCCGCAGACTCCGATCGGGGGGAGCCCCGGTCCCTCCCGAGCCCCCTCACCCGGGGACCCCCGGCCCTGCCCCGTCCGCCCCCGGCCCTCACGTACCACCTGCACGGGGGGCTTGGGGGTCACCCCCGGCCCCGGCCCCGGCCCCGCCATCGCTCCCGGGGCCGAGGAGGAGGAACAACCATAGAGACGGGCCGGGAGCGGCCGGAAGAGACAGCGCCCCCCGCGGCCGGGAGGGCCCGGGGAGAGCCACGGCCCGGGACGGGACACTGGGCCCTGGAAGGGACTGTGAGCTTTGGAAGGGACCCTTGGCTTGGGAAGGGACCCTTGGCTTTGGAAGGGACCCTTGGCTTGGGAAGGAACCCTTGGCCTTGGAAGGGACCCTGAGCTTTGGAAGGGACCTTCGGCTTTGGAAGGGACCTTTGACTTTGGAAGGGACCCAGAGCTTTGGAAGGGACCCAGAGCTTTGGAAGGGACCTTGAGCTTTGGAAGGGACCCTGGGCCTTGGAAAGAACCCTTGGCCTTGGAAAGGACGCTTGGCCTTGGAAGGGACCCCCGGCCCGAGGCTGCTCTGCCCCAGGCTCTAAAGTGCCTGGTTGTGGAGCTCCATATCTTATTTCTGAACAAATTTATTATAGTTTTATATTATTTATGGTATTTATTTATTCCTCAATAAATGCTGCCATTTATATTTTTTATGATGTTTATTTATTCCTCAATAAATGCTACCGTTTATATTATTTATCGTATTTACTTACTCCTCAATAAATGCTGCCCGCTGTCCTGTTTGCTGATTACACTTTTTTTTTTTACTTTTATCTCCCTGGTTTGTGCTTTCCTTGGTCTGAAGTACTGTGTTCCGTGCTTTTTTTTTTCTTATTTTTTAATAACAGTTAAAAAAGAGAAAGTTGTCAGTGGTAATGATGTCATTATCATAGATTGACGGAATTATAGAATGTTTAGGGGTTGGAATGGAACCTTAAAGACCGTTCAGTTAGTTCCACCCATGGGCAGGGCCACCTCCCACCTGACCAGATTGCTTGAGGCATTATCCATCACAGAATCACAGAATATTTAGGGTTGGGAGGGACCCCTGGGGATCACCCAGTCCAAACCCCTGCCCAGGCAGGGTCACCTGGAGCAGGTGACACAGGAACACATCCAGGTGGGGTTGGAATGTCTCTAGAGAGGGAGATTCCACACCCTCCCTGGGCAGCTGTTCCAGGGCTCTGCCACCTCCATGAAAACAGGTTTGTCCTTATGTTGAGGTGGAACTTTTTATGTCTTAGTTTATGGCCATTGCTCCTTGTCCTGTCACTGGGCATCACTGACAAGAGTCTGGCACCATCCCCAACACCCACCTTGGAGATGTTTGTATGGATTGATGAGATCCCCTCTCAGTCCTCTCCAGACTAACCAGGCCTAGCTCCTGCAGTCTCTCCTCATCAGAGAGATGCTCCAGACCCCTCATCACTGCCAGGGATGGAGCATCCAGAACTTCCTTGGGCAACCTGTTTCAGTGTCTCACCACCCTCAAAGTAAAAAATTTCTTCCTAATATCTAACCTAAATTTCCCCTCCTTCAATTTGTACCCTTTACTCCTTGTCCTATGGCTACGGTTCCTGACTAAGAGCCCCTCTCTGGCTTCCCTGTAGGCCCCTTCAGATACTGGAAGGTATTTTGATATATACTGGAAGATATTATCAATAATTTACTTACTGAAACTATGATTGTGCAACTACTTACTCCCTTGAAAGCATTCGCAGCTAAAAAGAATCTCAGGACCAGGCCCTGTACAACAACCTATTCAGAGAATTTTTAAAATTTACACAAAGCAATCTTTGTTGAGCAAAATCCTGAGATTATCCCTTGTTTATCTGAAGAGCCTGTTAAACAGCCAGACAATTCAAGGAGCAAACAGGGCAGAGTTATCTTAAAATGCTGGTTGGCACGCACATCCGAGAACTGAGGAGGTGAGTGGGACAGCCAGGCAGTAATTCACCCTCGGAATCTATTTCAAATTATCTACACAGCTTCTCACCAGCCAGCCCCAGTTTAATCTCTCTGTGAACGGCGCTGTTAAATATGATCATTTCTGTTCCTGGCGACGAAGGCTGCTGGCACTTTTATGTTGCCTGCATGCCTTGCTTTATCTAAGAAAGTGTAGCAGAGTATTGCTTTACTCACCCTAAACCAAACAAAAGTCCCAGTCAGGGACAGTGCCTCATTATGAGAAGGAAAATGCAGAGCAAAGCCCTTCCCTGAGGAAAATACAGACCCAAACAAACCCACCAGAAATGTTTTCTAAGTTATGTTCTGTAGCTGACCACAGAAGGTAATTAAATACAAATTTCTGCTTAGAATGTGATTTCATTTGAGGTGGGTTTGGACAGACTTTTAAAGGTCCACGAGCATGTGGAACCTATTCCATGGGATTTTCAGGGCAACCTAGGCAGCTAATGCCCATTATGAGAGCCCTTACCTACTGGCTTTTGAAATTCCACCAAGCATTTGTGTGTTCTTGGGCAACTGAATAGTTTCCAAAATGCAGTCGATTGTTTCAGTGTCCATTCCTCTTTCATGTGGGTCAGAATGGAAAGAGATCTCTCAATGATGTTGTGAGAAACTCACTCAGAAACAAGCAATGGTTTGGTCCTCGTTGTACTTCCAATTGCTCTACTTCAAAGCTTTTACAGAGTGGTGGGGAGGAACAGCTCACAAAACAGGTAAAAGCATTACAGACTCAAAGACATTTCTCATCAAACAGATTTTTAGCTTTTATTTCTGACAAATCAGTCTCTTGAGGATTATTACTGTGAACCTAAGGCTTTCAAATTCTGGAGGCTTTATCTATCAGATAGAAATTTTCCTCATCCTGATGGAAAAACACAGTATCGAGAAAGTTGTTTTCCTTTCTTTACATTTTACTGACATATCTAAAATTACACAGACTCACAGTATGAGCAGCTTGGACCTATTGACTTGTGAGGGCAAATCTCAGCTGATTTCACTGGGAGTTTAAAAGAAAAAGCATAACTGCTTGTGTAGAACATCATTAGGGTTATTGAGGCCAAGGAGTCCTGGGTTTAGTTTGTTTTTTAAAAGCTCAAGCCATAACTGAGGTGGTAAAACAGTATCCTTGCAAACAAATCTGCTCATTGGTGTTGTAGAGCATGTGGGCAACTTAAGTTAGTTGTATCTTTATTGGAAAGACAGAATGAGTGAATACACAGTTTTCTTTTAACACATCTATTGCTGAATTTACAAGCTTCAGTACTGAAGTATTTCCTGACCACACCATGTTGAAAGGATCATTCAACAGAATAGGCAAAATATTCAGCTTTGAGCTAGTCTGAAACCACTTCTATTCAAAGAATGCTTTGAGCTTCCAAAAATGCTACATTATTTTCATAAAATGTCACAGTTGAGTGGCAAGAGGGGGGACAATATTTGTCATTATAGTACTATAGGGCAGAAGGGGACATGAGAAGCTCCCCTAGTCCTGCCATCCTGAGACAGGCTCAAGTGACAAACACCTGACATCATCCCTGACAGACACCTTGTAGCCCATGAGGCTTCATAACATCCTCAGGCAATTTATTGCAGTCCTTGCTACCTTTGCCCATAGAAAGAATTTCTTAATATCCAGTTTAGATCTTGCTGTGATTTCCAAGCCCCCTAAAATTTAGCAGGTTAAGATCTTTTCCCTCTGGCAAAAAGATCCAGACACCTGTCACCTCCCCAGTATTAGAGCTATTGAGCCTGTTGCATAATTTATCCATTTTGTAGAGATGCTTCTTGCTCTCTCTCTCTCCCTCCACAGAATAAAATCTTCAGCTCCCAAGGTACAGTTCCTCAGTTTGAATCCTCTTCTAATAACAGTAGCTTAATATTTTACCTCAGGCAAAAATTATCCTGCTTTCCTCCTACCTCAGTTGATTTGGTGCTTTGCATTTTAGTCCAGAGGTAAAAAGTTTTGCTGGGGTATTAAAAAAAAAACAACAAACAAACCCAAAAAAACCAACAACAAACCCCTTGGCCCCCCACCCTGCCCTTTTGCAGGCCTAAAGGAAGACACCCTTTTCACAATCAAACACACTGAGTAAATACAACCTAGGAGGCCAGTAACCTGCCAAAGAGAAGACTAGAATCTCTTATAAAGGACACAGCCCACCATCCCTTCAACCTATATCTCTGCCCTGAGAGGCTCCTCAGCCCCCTCCTTCAGGGGTCCCCTGATAGCCCTCTCCCGAGTGGCTTTATCCCCTGCAGCTGTGTGCCTTCTCAGCTGCTTTCTTGCTAATGCCTATGTTAACCCTTTCTTTGCCTGAGGAGGCTTGCAAATCCCATCCCAAACCCGTTATTCCTGCACACAGAAAACAAGTCATTCCCTTTGTGAATTTATGATTTTATGAATTTGCAGATTGTTGTTGCGTTTCTCTCCCATCCCACTCTCTTGTTTAGGTTGTGCACGTCTGATCAGCTCAGTCCCTCCTCGCTGGTTGCGTTTCAGACCTGTTTATTCTCCTGGCTTTCTTCTGGATGCTCTGTGGGCACTTTGCATCTCTGCTGGAGAATGAGCCCCAGCGCCAGACCCAGCCCAGTGCTGGGCAGAGCAGGATTACCTCCCGTGTCTTGCAAGCCATACTCCTGTTTGCACAGCTTAGTGCAGTGTTTGCCTTTGTCACAATGGCTTGACACTGTTGACTCCTAATCAGCTTGTGATCTATTATATCCCCTAGATCTTTTTCTGCATGAGGGAAACAGTATTTTAGCAGTTTTATTCCAGTCAGCCACATGAGAAGAAAATGACTGAAGTAGTGTGAGTGAGATTATCTGCTTTGCGCTTCAATACCAGGATTGTTTACCGGTTTCCAATTAGTTACATGTGTACACCCTGCTCAGGGAGTTGCACAAGTGTTGCTAATGCCTTCCTTTGGCCTTCAGAGCCTTTATTACTATCAGGGACTAGTACCTGATAGTTATTTGGGCCAATTTCCCTGTGTACTCAAGACTTCAAATGCTCCGCTGAAATTACAGAGCAGGCGTTATTGTTCTGAAGAAATCCTCTTACGATTTAGGCATATTGAGTCTGGGTAACCTCAGACTTTAGAGTCCTGTTGCTCTTTAGAGAGGAACTGTTGTGTGATACGTTTCTCTCTCTGAAACATTGGCTGTCGTTAGAAAGGATGTTGCTGTTGCTTGTTTCTCCTTTCTTCTTTTCAAATGAGTCAATCTGAAGAAGCCCGTGGTTGTTTTTATGAGTTGGTAAATACCACAAATATTCTGTTAACAGGAGTACTGGACTTAGACACCTTTGTGGGTGAACTAGAAAGATCCCATTCATCTCAGAACCAGTCCACACCTCCAAACATACGCTCTCTTGACCACTCCCAGTCATCCCACTCCCTGTGTGCTTTCATGTCCTCTCATCAGGCTGCTGGGCCACGGTGTGATGTTGTGCAGGTTTCTTGTTCTGCTTGAGCCATTCTCAGCTCTAGCTCAGGCTCTTGACTGCACCTTCAAATTTAGAGTGGTTTTGTGGCAGTAAGACTGCAGGAGACAAGGCAGTGACAAGCGAGAGGCTCAGTTCTTCCACAGAACTGAAGCAGATCAGTGCAGGTTTTTCTTTGCCAAGAGCTTCAATATTTGAGTATTCTTATGCAAAGTTAGACTTCTATTTGGCAATCTTTCCTTAAAGGAATGTTTCTATATAATGCTGTATTTTTAAAATGTAGTACAAGAAACTATTTCACTTTTTAGCTGGTGAAACCTGCTGGAGAATCCAGTGATAGGCAAGTGATTATGGTCTGCCCACAGCAGTTAATACAATTTGGGATTGTTATTGAGTAACCAATCTGAAAGCCAGTAAAGCAATCATGGTATTTTCCTTACTTACCCCCAAAAAAACTTTATAAGTAAGTTATTTGGAGGGAAAAAGTCTTATTTACAAAAGATAGCAAGATTCAGATAATGGAAAGAGATAAAGGGTAGCCTTGAAATCCCATTCTCCTAATCTTGACGAGTTCCTGTGTGCCACAAGTGATAACCCTTGAGAATCAAGGCTTCTACTTGAAGAAGAGTAAACCTTTAGAGTTCAGTTTAGGTTCTTTGTTTTTCAAAACCATACCTCTGTTTGATCTTCTTGATGACTGAAGTGTTAAACACTTGTGAAATAAAGTTATGCTGGAGAGCTGAGGAAAGATGCAATTGTATATTTCCCAAAGATTCCCTTGTAAGTTCATACCATCCACAATCAGAATTTTGCTGAACCTCAGTACCTTTGGGAGCTTAAACTTCTTTGTATATAAGTACAGGAAGCATCTGACATTTTAAGATGGGAAAGTGCTTAAAGAAATAAATCATATCTCTCCAAAGGAATGTATACATAACAGGAACTGGGATGTGTATAATACACAGAGATCCACAGACAATGTATTGGATGCATATCTTTATATGACACACAGACAGGAAGGGAAATGAATAACATTTTGAATTATGAATTAGCCAAAGGCATCTGAGGAAAAGATTACAAGAATTGTATAGTATAACTCTAGAGAATACAGGAACATTTACTTAATATGTCTTCATTAAAACAGAATTCAATAGGTTCTTTAAATTTTTATACTATCCTATAAAAGACATTTTATTATGTCTTATTATGTCTTTTAATATGATTCTTAAAATGCTAACTTACTCTAAAAAGAGGTATTAAAGTAAAGTTTATTGTGACTAATTCTGTTTCAGTTCTGTTTAATTTTCAAGCCAAGACTGTTTTACATCTTCCTGTAAATGCCAGCTCTTCACACTCACCCTGGTTATGAAATTGAAAGTTCCTACAGGTTCATGCATCTTCAGTAAAACAGATTTAACAGCTTCATTAAAGTTAATAATACTGCTGATAATACAAAGGCCAGTATAGTGAGCAGCTCACTCCCTTACAGCTGTACTGGCTGAGTGTTGTAAAAGAGAAGTAAAGATGTGATTCTTGTCAGAAGATTGACCAGATGTGAGCAGAGCAGAGACAGGAAACTGTTCTCTTTCAGTGAAAAGCTGTTACTCCATCTTTATGTCCTTTCTCTGCTGAATGTAACTCAAAGCCCAGGGAGGCCTTTGAACAGCCTGACAAATATGCTGCTAACCTGGGGACCTCCAGCTCTCTGAGGAAAGGAGCCAACAGGCTGTTAAATGGTATCTGTGATGGCTTGTTACTGTCTTATCCAGCAGTGCCTGTGGCTCCTGGGCTGTGGGAGGGATGGAGGCACAGCCTGGGTGTGGGATCATCTGTCCTGACAGGGACATCCTCGTGTTGGGCCACTGAGCCCAGCTGGAGGAAGAGTGGGATGCTGTGGGGAGCAGGAGGTGATGGCACCACCGAGCCCTTGGGACTGCACAGCTTTGCTGCTTTTCCCTGGCTTCAGTGCAGCACTAGGGAAAGTATTCAGTGCAGCTTTCAGTGCAGCATCGGGGAACCTGAGAGGGAAAGTAAAGGAAGGTCTGGAGCCCTTTAGATCTCAGCAAATCTGTCTGTATAATGATCCTTTCTATGGACATTATGAATTCACAATAATTTTCTGTGAATAAACTGACAATTTTGTCAAGTTTGTGTTTTTTAGGTAAGGTTATGACATCTGTGACATTATAGGCAGAACTTGGCTATCAAAACCGTTTTAGGAGTAGGCCTATGGAGACTACATTGTTGTGCTAGCAGGATAGAGGAGATGACAGTAAATTATTTGATTGTGTAGAGGCTCCCTGGTAACGTCATCCTGATGGCATTAGAGCCTGCAATAAACTACCATGCACAAAAGACTCTGCACCTCCCTCCCTGTGACAAAATCCTTACTCATCTACTTCTTGTTCTTTCCATAATCAACCCAGCTACTTAACCTCCAGCTAAACTTTCCCTTCCCAAATAAGATACTACTTTTTTTTTTCCCCTACTGCAAGACAGAAAAAAAATTAATTTCACCATATGGGAAGCCAAGATCCTCATTTTGACGTCAAGTGAAAACAACTAAAAATAGCCTTTTGCTAACACTGCTGCTTGTCCCTGCTGAGACAGAGTTCAAACACATCCAGGTTTCCAGCTCCATTGATAGCTTTGGCCTGGAAGCAGATCCTGCAGGTATTTAAATACTGGGATACCTCTATATGCAAATGGGAAGCTTCATTTTGTTTTAAAACCTCCAGCTGCATAAAGTTGTGTTTGTTAGCTGGGTTCTCAGATTATTTCTGCAGCCAACAGCCCGTGTGCCAGTTGTGGTTATTGTGCATGTAAACTTGAACTCTGACATTTCATCCTGTTGCAGAGCCTTGGTATGTGCATTCCTTTATCTTCCCACCATCCCTGCAGTTGCTCTTCATTATTGTCAGTGCTTATTAGTTAGAAAAGTCCATTCTGTTTTGTTTGGGCCAATTAACTGGTGGAGAGAGCAGCTCTTCGAGGGTCCCCCCTAAGTGTGTATCACCAGCCATCATCCACTGAGTCATTAAATAAACCTGAGCTCTGCTGCACTTCTCAAAGAAGCAAATTCTTGTTTCTCAGTTGACCAACTTACAAAAACTCTTCAGACTTTTGAATATTTCACTCTCTTATGACAATTAAAGGGAAAAAAGACGTAGTGTAGTAAATTACATGAGAGCTGTTCTGGTAATTAATTTATATGCATTTTCATGCATTTAGGAAGCTGTCTTCGTAAAGGCCAGGGAAGAAGAATACCAGGAGAGGAAACAGTCCTTGTGCTGCTTCAATATTGTGACTTGCAGCCTGTCTGAAAGCATAACAAAGCCTTGATTGTGCAAGTGCCCAGCTGATCCAACAAGCAATGAATGAGTGAGCAATGGTCAACAGTGAGGAGTGGATATCACAGAGGGCAATTCAAAAAGGTTGTAGTGCTCTGAAGTGAGGGAGGCATGAAATGAAATAGAACTAGAGATACAAAGATCATCAACCATTTGGGTTAGTTCTACTTTTTTTTTTTTTTCCCCTTGGAATGGTCCACCATTTTTGCCTAAAATAGGGAAAAATATGACTCTAAACTGGTAAGAGATAAGTCTTCCAGTATGGAAGGAAGGAATCTCATTCTTTCAGTCTAAATGAAGGACAACTTAAAAGCAGAATCTGATCTAAGTATGAATGAGATCTCCAGAATTCTGCTTGGAAGACATGCCAGGTAACGTGAGACAGATCCCTGACAGGGAAGTACAAACTGTCAGATTTTCATGTCCATTCAAGCGTTTGGGTTCACAAAAGGCCCAACCCAGTCTTGCCATCATGAGATCGAGGAATAAAAGAATGAGAAAGTTTGATATGTAACAAGAGACCTCCTCCAGTTCTTCATGGGAACACAAGACTCTTGTGATATCAATAGTAGGGAGGATTCCTTTTCCTTCAAAGTCTTACCCTTGTCTTTTTACCCTTGAGTGGATTTGATTGGATTTTCAGCCAGAATCCTGTCTGAGAAAGCAGAACATACACAGATATATATATTACCAAGATAGCAAAGTCCAAATTTAACACTTAGGTACCTCTTCAAGGACTTCTTCCAAAAGCATTAAAAGAAAGACTATGGTATCTTCTAAAAATATTAAAATCTATTCTGGCTTGATGGTGTTTCTGAGTAAAAGCACTTCCTAATTTGCTGGCCATTACTGCCAGTTTTGTTAGATCATGTTAGATTTCATGGCTTGTCACTGTCCTTGGGACATTTCAAATTAAGACCTTTTAGCCTCAACACGGCCTGTTACCACACCTTCAGGCTTTCATGTTGCTTTTCTTTGCCACTGCTCTCACAACAATGAATTGGCAGAGCACCATGAATTGTGTGAACGGATTTTCAGAGTTCCTCGACTAAAGTCAGCATCATAATATAGAGAAATGACTTTCAGAAGGTCATGCAAGGAACTGAGTGGGAACTTTGACAGAGAACCTAACTTGCCTTTTCCTCAACTCACTTAATCAGAGGAACATCTCTGTGGTTGGATCTGTTGGCACCTAAATGAGAGTGTGATCTGACCTAATAAGAGCCATGATGGTCAAAACATGCTTTGAACCAAAGAAAAAAGAAATAAATCAGTCTCTTTCAGCAGATGTATTATTTCTCATCTGGAGACTTTGCAAAATTGAAAGAGTCTCCTTTGAGCTTTGAGTCTCTTTGGAGGAGTTTTCTTGCTGCTCGTGCTAAAAGGAACAGGGGGGATGCAGGGCCCTTTACTCCTTCCTGCAGATACATCTGCCCTGCAAATACTGCCACAAAGCAGCACAAAGGGCCCTGCTTTGTGGAACAGCACAGATCTGATTTCATCATCTGATCCATTGTTTTTCCTTAAGCAAATATGTAATAATGTCGGAATTTATGGATTAGTGAGACAATCCCTGATCTGCTTTAATCAGTTGGTGCTGTTCCTCCCAGAGTGTCGCTGACAGGAGCACTGTGCAGACAGACTGGGGACTTACAGAGAGCTCTTTTCATTTTTTCTGTTAATGCTGCAATATTTGGTAAGATATCACTCATCTGGTGAGTGATTGAATTTAAAAAGAAATGAAAGTGTGTGTACTGTTAATAACAACCGGACAAACCTCGCTGCCCTTTTTCTACTAAAACTGCCATTGAATTCGGGGAGAAGTTTGCCATATAAAAACTACTCCATGAACCAAATCTGCCTCAGAGGAGCTTGTCAGCTCTAAAAAATCCCTGTCACCAGATCTGATGTTGATCTGGGCTCTGAAAAGCCCTGCTGTTGAAAATTTAGTGTGAAATTTAAAAATTATTAAGTTGAATTATTTACCTTGTTAGTTCATCATGTCTGCAAAAATATTCTCTCCCCTTCTGGTAACCTAGCAATGAATACACAGTGCACAATTATTTTTTCACAATTTGTAGGAGAGTTGCATTAAAATGCATGTCAGTGTCTTTATTTCATGACAGGCATGTAGAAAGCAACACTGCAAATGTTTGTTTACCCTGGCAGGGGCTGGATTTGTTTAGTGTAACTTGCATTAGTTTTGTCCAGATTCTGAAGCAGAAAGGAAAATATATTCTTGTTTTCAGGTCAGTGTTACAAATATTCTCTTTAGCTTTGTTTTTACCATGAGAAGTGACTACTAATGGATTCAGACCTGTGTCCTCTGCTGTCAGATTCTCCCACCATGTACTGGAAATTTCTGAATCCATTTGAAGAGGTGATTGCACAGGCTGAGCCTTCAGGTTGCAGAGTGTAGGCAGGCTGGAGGAACTGGGGAAAATGAAAAACTAAGCCAGCCAAGAGGATACGCATCAAGATAAATATCAGCTTCACCAGTGGCACAAATTACATTTTCTAAAACAGGAAATTAATGTTCATTAAGTGGTAGAAATAAACAACTGGTCTTCTTGAAGAGTTCTCGGATTAAATTCTGTTTTCTGAGTGCTTCTTGGCAGACATTTTAAATACCTTGGTTATTGTGAAATGAAAAGAAAACACTAATTTTTGTGGATGAAATGCACAGGACTATCCCCAAAGCAACAATATGCTGAGGCCTCCTTAGAGTCTTTTGGTTTTGACTTCAGCTTTATCCAGTCTCAGTCGTGCAAGCAGGAGTTAATGCCTGTACCCCAGAGGAGTCTCTGAGCTTAGGCACTAAATCCTCTGCCTGGGTCCCCAGGTCCTGAGACAGCCTTGCTGTGTGGGATAGCAAATGAGCTGTGTTTCTTAGCCATCTTTTGTGCTTTGTGTTACCTTTTTGATCCTCTCAATAGGCTGCTTGGGTCCAGACATCGTTCCCTTCATTGCTTTTCAGTTTGATGTGCAAAGACTAAAATGCAAATTCCTGTCTGCACAGGCTGGGTTACTTGACAGTTCAAGGTGTTTGAGGGGTGAGGGGGAAGAATGGTGAGAGGAAACACCAGAGCCATGATTCTGTGGCCCTTGGCTGTGTGGTTTGATATCCAAAAGCCATGGGTTTAGCACTATCACAGAGAGGAGGTTTTATCCTTACTCCACCTTAAACCCCTTGGCCAAGATTACACTTCACTCAGCCTCCCTAATCAGCAGGATTTTAGCTGGCTGAGGTATTTAAATTAAAGTCCGTAGCCAGGAGTGTAGTCTCTCTCTGCAGCCAGCATGGAGAGTCAGGGAGCTGCAGGTGATTCAGCTCTGATCTGGGCCAAGTTACGTTGTCGGGCAGAGGGGCTTCACCCCCCCCGGGGGACAGGGCAGGAGAGCACACCTGACCTCCCTGCTTAGAGGTGTTAGTCCCGTGTCTTACCCCGCCCCATATCTGTGAGATGGAAATAAAGACCATGAGAAGAAAGAGAAATTTATTTGCCAGCAACGTGAAGAAAAAAAAAATAAAAAATTACATCTTGGCCACACTCCTGATTTACCCTCAGTGTCGAAGTATTCCTGGTAAATGAGTCTCCCTCCTGCAGGGAGCTTCCCTGTTTGCACAGTCCCCGTGCAGGGAAAGCCCATAGGTGTAACTCTAGGTACACCTACTGGTTTGGCCACAGCACAAGTCTGGGCATCTCCACCTTTTTTTTTTTTCATTTATTTATTTTGCTGTTATGTCTTGTAATTAGCCTGTGTCAATAATGATATATTTTTTTTTCCCAGAGATTTTCTGCTTATCTGACAATTAAGACCGAAAGTACCTCGGTCTCACTTTGGTGCCTACAGAGAAATCCATCGATTTGGGTGGGAGCTGGTTGGGATCCCAATGCAAACATCCAGAGGCGGAAGCTGGATTGTGCGTGCGGCGGGAGCTGCCAGTTCAGTGGGAGCTGTTTGTGTCAGAGCTGCCTTGTGTCCAAGGCAGAGGGGCAGCTCTGCTCCCCGCCCCCTCTCCCAACACTTCTCAAACGCTGCCTCGCTCTTTAAAATGCGATCTCTGAATTGACACGGTTCCATCAGGAATCCTGCTGTCCTACGGCTGGATTTCAGGCATATCCCAGCTTCTTCTACGAAATATTTGCTTATTTTTCTTTCAGTGTCTGTTGTTTTCTGTTGCATTCCAAAGGCCAAAACTTTTCCCTTTAAAACAAAAAAAAACCCCAAAAAACAGGAACAAGAAAAGCAAGACGTGAGTAGTGGTGGTTTAGGAGTAGTAAGAACTATGCTTGGATATTAGTACTGACAGAAGCACACAGGAATAAGCAGAAGGGTGCAATTATGGACGAGTGTATTTTCTTTACTAATTTTAATTTCATGAGAGCAAGTAACACGGTCCCCCCTCACCACACACAAAGGTTTCCCACTGTCCATTCAGCTGCTGAACCTCTCCCTGTTTTGTTACTCTGCTCACTCCTGTCTGCCGGCTGGATTTACCTTACAAATACTTTTTATTTCCTATTGCTCCTGTATTCATTGTCTATTGTCCTCTCTGTGGCTTGTTGGAATTCTTAGACCACTCTCTTCTCCCTCCTGCTTTGCCATGCATGCTGGTTAGCTATGGCTTTGCCTTCCCAGAAAATGCCCCGCTTCTCCTCCTTCCCCCTCCTCCTTCAAAGTTTCAGATTTCCCTTGCTGGCAGGCAGCGAGGGGCTGCACACCACGCACCGGCCCTGGGCTCTGCTCTGTAACCACAGGACCTGATTCACCTCCTGCAAGCTGAGCAGCGTGAAAACAAATCAGCTGAGAGGGAGCTGCTTGGAAATTGCAAAACACGGGGACGCACGGCAAAACCAACACACGGGCTGGGCAGTGACCAGCGCGGCTCTGCAGGAGTTTGCAGCTCTCCCATATATGTTCCCTTGGGGACAGCGAGGCTGAGTGAGACCTTTCAACAGATTAGCTCTGCCACACTGTTTAAAGCAGCCCTGCATGTTCAGCTGAGATGTGCTTAACCCCAAATCCTGCATCTGAAAGCGCCCTTCCTGTGCCTTCTGGCTGGGTCCAAACTTGGCAGGGGGGTTTGTCCCTCATAATGTAAACACAGCCATGCTTTGAAGAAAATGTAAATCCAGACCTGAGCTTGAGCCCATCTCTAATCACCGTTTGATTTTGTTTTCCCCAAATCTGCACATTTGAGTACTGGAGCAAATTAGTCATCTCTCCTTCAACAGGTTCTCCTCCTGCTCTTTAAAATCCTTAGAAGTCCTTTAAAATCGCCGCTGTTTGTGCCTGGGTTTGTAGCTGTGACAAGCAAATATTTAAAGTGAATTTAGAAGGAAGTGTCTGAAATGACTGTGTAGATCCTTGTATTTGAGTTGCTCCTTGAGGAAGGCAATGGAGCTTTATTGGGGTTCAAGTGTTTGAGTGTATGAAGCTGTTTCCAGAACCTGTATCTCCAGTCCTGCCACATTAGGTCAGAGTAGTAACTCAGCAGCTTCTGTTTTCACGGGAGTGTGAGCCTTTGCTGCAGAGGATTAATGTTTCCTTTAGACATTATACAATATTTTCCTCCTAGATTTCAGTAAAGTTCTGCTCTTTCTGAATTGTAAATGCAAAAAAATTACTGTTCAGAATGTTCTCTCTTGAAAAGATGTTTGCTTTTCACAGCTCAAACAGAAAACAGCTCAGTGCATCCAAAAGCTGCCTCACCCTTTGAGCGTGTTCCCAGATCTCAGCCAAGAGCACTACTATGGAATAGCTGTGAGTAGCCGGAAGAGCATTGTGGGGATTGAGATGCAAATGAGCAAACCGAGCAGCCCCCTTCGCTGCAGAGGTTCCCTATCTCCTTCTGCCCCTCACTTTTGAACTGGGGGAGGCTTAACCTGGGTATTGCTCTGCAGCCACCAACCTTGGCTCTGCAGCCAACCCCCCTGGCTCTGCACCCTCAGTCCTTGGCCCTGTGGCCGCAGCCCCGGGCTTTGCTCACTTGGAAGGCTCAGCAGCTTGGGTAGGATGAAAACTGTGTCAGCACCATGAAGGCACGGAAGACAGGAGGGGCTTTCAAAGCCCCCGTGTTGCCATTACTTTTCTGGGTCCCCAGAACTAAATGCCACTGCGTTTTCTGAGTTAAAAGGGGGAGAATGAAAGCCAGAGGTACTAGCTGCTGCTAAACAGCACACTCTGTTCCCTATCTTAAAAGTTCCCAGTTTTCAGGCAGTTTCAAAAGTTCCAAAGTGTAATGTGAGCAGCTGCCTGGGCACTTGTTTGTTTTATCAAATGCAGGGAGTTCGAATATTGCAGAGGAAATCAGATTCAGTACGTTGGGGGGCATGCAAAGGGTTGCACACATAAACACCCCGAGGAATAAAGCAGTACGGTGTTTTCTCTGTATGCTTTTCTTTCCAGTATGAGGCAAGGAAGCAAAACATTTTAACAAAACCTCTGTCTAAAGAAATAATCAAGGCACTGAGCTCTAAAGGCTCTGTCACTGCACATGACCGGGAGAATGAGGCATTTTGCATTATTGCATGTTGTCATCACTTTGCTCAGTGTTGTCCCTCCGTGCTAATTACATGTTTACATGCATTGCATCATTTGGCAGAATTACTGTAATTATGCTAATGCTTCATAATCAACAGAACAGTACCTGTAAT
Organism: Neopelma chrysocephalum; assembly: GCF_003984885.1. Taxonomy (NCBI): domain Eukaryota; kingdom Metazoa; phylum Chordata; class Aves; order Passeriformes; family Pipridae; genus Neopelma; species Neopelma chrysocephalum. The sequence continues at coordinate 3,052,712 of NW_020897746.1, read as the reverse complement.
TTACCAAACAAAAAGGACATGAAAAGCTAAACCCACAAATGGAAAGGAATACACTGCATAGGATTTCATCCTCGGTGCAGGAGCATGCAGGAAGCACTCAGAGCTCGAATTTCCTGTTTTAGCCATCGGATGCTCTCAGACAGCACCGGGGCACTTAGCAAGGTGTTTTAACAGGTACTAAGGAGGGCAACACACCAAACTGTGTGAACAGGGTGTAAATGTTTAATGCTCATCCATGAACTCTCACCTAGAAAAATCTGTGCAGTGCCCTTAACAAAGCTGCATGACAGACTTGAAAGAACATCAGGAGACTAAGAAACTCAGAGATCTGGAAATATTTTAACCCCTGTCCTATCTGTGGATGTACAATATCAATCTCGACCCCCTTGTTGCTTCTTTGAAAGAAATATATGATGCCTGGCATATCAGAGCACAGTCTGTGTGCAGCTGGATCCTCTTCCCCCTGCCCCCATCCCCACATCTAGGGTTTGTTTTTCCCCATTTATCTTGGCCCGAGTAGTTCGGGCTTTGGGCTGATTCACCCCCTGTGCTTCCCTCACGTCCTGGAAGGCATTTCTTTGCCTCTGGTTTCTCGCAGAAAGGTCTCTGCCACCAAGGGTTAAGTATCCAAAGTCAACAGCGGAATAAACATGGACATTAAACAAGACAAGGAGTTATATCCCTAGTGGTCATTAAGTGCTGAAGAGTTATACAAATAGGATCGAGTACCAAGTGCTCCTTGGTAAGTGAAGGTTCCAGCAAAATTGTCAGCCTCCATCCGCCAGGAATTGTGTCCAGGTGGACATCCCACTGCAAGCAGAGTCACCTGCTGCAGTGCTGGAACCCACGGCTGCACCCCAGGGACAGGCAGCGGATCACTGGGGACACACACAGCTGCCCCCCCGGGATGGATGCGTGTCACTGGGGACACCCACGGATCCACCCTGGGACTGGATGCGGGTCGCTGCGGGCACCCACGGCCTCCCCCAGTGCAGAGGGCGCATCTCAGTGACTCTCCCAACCAAACGAAACCCTTTGGTACCACGGGGCATCACTCCTTCCCCGGGCAGTCCGGGAGGGCCCGGGCAGGGCAGGAGAGGAGCGGGGTCTCCCCCCGGGCACCTACAGGGGGACGAAGGGGCGAGCCCGGGACGGGCCGTGCCCGGGGGCGGCGGCGCTTCCCAATCCGGCGCCGCGTTTTGCCGGCGCAGCAAGTGCCGGAGGAGGAGCGGCGGGGGGAGCACGGGGGAGGAGGAGCCGGCGCTCGGCCGGGCCGCTCCCGCCCCTCAGCTGGGAGCCCGCAGCCAGCGGGTGCGAGCTGCAGAGCGGAGCAGGCGCCGCGCCGAGCCGGGATGCGGGAGCCGGGCATGGGGTAGCCGCGCTCCCCAACCATGTAGGCGAGCCCCGGGCGCTGCGCCCATCGCTCCCCGCCGCCTGCACCGCGATCGCTCCGGGCCGGGGGGACCATGCGGAGCGCCCCGCTCGCCGCGCTCCTGCCGCTGCTCCTGGGGCTGCGGCTGCTGCTGGGCGGCGGCGCCGCGGCTCAGTACTCCAGCGACCTGTGCAACTGGAAGGGGAGGTGAGGCGGGAGCCCAGCGGGGAGCGGGGGCTGCCGCGGCCATCGCCGCTGCCGCCGGGGGAAGAAGTTGGTGCCGAGCACAAAAGGGGGACCCTCCCGCTGCGGAGCGCGCAGGGGCTGCGGTGCCCGCCCGGGGCTCGGGGGAGGGAGCGGCACACGGCGGAGAGAGGGCTGGGGGCGGCTCTGCCTCCTCCCCGGCGGGCAGCCGGACCCTCCCGGGGGGAGGGATGGAGGGGCTAGGGCGGGATGGGCTCCCAGCGGCGGGATGGAGGGGCCGGGCGAACTGGGCTCCCCTCGGCCCGGCGGCGGGATGGAGGGGCTGGGAGGGGGGGAAGGCGGTGCCAAATCCGCCGCGAAGAAGTTTCTCTCCCCGCGACCATCTTCCCCGCGGCCCCAGCGCCCGGCAGAGGCGGCAGGAGTGGGGCAGGGCCGGCTGCGGCCGCTCGGGCAGCCCCGGCTCCGCTCTGCCCGCGATGGGTGCACCTGCGGAGCGCTCCCGCCGCAGCCAGGGCGGCCCTCACGGAGCTCCTGCTGGCCCCCATCCCCTCTACTCCCTTCCCTTCGCGTCCCGCAGTTCGCGCCGCAGCCCCCGGGGGTCACTCCCTGCTCCCGGGCGCTCGTCCCGCGGAGATGATGATGATGATGATGAGCCCCGGGAGCGGGGGCTGGCACAGCGGCCGCGCTCCTGATTTATTCTAATTGCACCGGTTGAGAAACCTCTCCAGTTCTCAAGTGTTTATCTCCCAAATTATCTTTGCTTTAATTGCTTGTAATATGTTTAGCGTGTGTGGTTGGGTCTGTGACCTTCTCCACTCTTCATAGGTTTAAGAAAGCGACTCTGCTCAACCAGCAAGTGTTGCTGGGTCAGACTTACTTGAAAAGTGAAACGGTTCAATTCTAATATGCTGCTTAAATCTGACTTTCTGTAGCATAAAAGTTTGACCGACCTGTGTCAGTAGGGTGTTTTCAAGGAGGGACAATTTAGAATAGGGAAACAGCTGGACTGACTTTCAACATCGTAATTTCTTATCTGTCACTGTCTGAAACATGCATATGCTTGGTATTTTACTTTTTTTCTGGACTTTTCTTGACAATTGATGCATAGTTAATTGCAGTGAATCTACTTGAAGGCGAGTGTGTTTGACAGAGACCAAACCTTTTCGTTCTGTGGTAAAATCCTAATTGTATCATTTTGCTTTACCAGCCTGCCCCCACCAAAAAAACCAACCAGCCAAAAAACCCTGTGCCTGCTTTCATCCCAGAGCATCCCAGCTGCAGGTACTTACCTGGACCTTACCACAAGTACCACAGCATATTTTTTAAAAGAATAGTGACAAACCCCTGAAATCCTGTCCTATTTGGCTCTTAGTTTTGTCCTGTTCTCTCAGAGCAAGCAGTGACCACTCCTGTCACCTGAGCAGGGCTGGAATAAGCAATGACTTGAGTATCCACTAAGGGGGTGATGGTTGGGGTGGGGAAGAAGTGAAATCTCATTTTCTGTAGCTGAGTTTGGGGTGAACTGGCAATGCAAGCTCGGATTTACTCACCTGTTGCTCTTGTGAGCCAAAGTGGTGATGGCTTCATGTTGATGCTGTTGGAAGTGCAGGGAAGGAGGAGAGCACAGTTCAGCCCGGATGGTTTCACTTGTGTGAGAGAGTTCCAGAGTCCAGGTGGATTGGAGTCTTGGGAGGGGATAAAGTAACCCAGGCTGACTTTGGCCCTACTGGTAGCAAACAGGTGTTGTTAGAAATGCTGGCACTCCTAAGGCCATTAAATATCATCTGCTTCCTCCTAAAAGAGTAGCAGTTAAGAAGGAAAGAAAGTGATTTGCTGTACCAGTAAATACCATCTAATTAAATATTTGTGTGGATACTAATAGCTATGTGGGTTAGAAAGGATTTTTTTTATGTGGAATGTAATATTTTGAAGTCATGATGCTTTTTACCTTAACTGTTGGAAAATGCTGTGAATGCCAAAACATAGTCTTTCTTCCCACATTGAAGTCCTAGGTTGTCTTGTGCTGGTGGATTTGAGAGTCATGTCATCTCCTACAGTAAACCTGAAGGCCTTTTCTCACCTTTATGTACAAGTCTATATTAGAAGAAACAATCTTAGAATATTCTAGATATGGGTTTTTTTTCCTCATTAACTTATGGAAAAGTGATGAGCTTATACCCCTGAGCAGGATGAAGAGCTTCACTAGGATTCCTATAGCTCTCCCTCATGCTTCCAGGGAAATCTGATGCAATGCACAGCTTGACACCTGCAATTTAAGTGCACTCAATAGGCCACAGCAGCATCTTAATAAATAGCTTGGCAGAGAGCTTCCAGGAAAGCTTTGTCCAGGAGAAAGCAGAAACCTCTCTGTGCTGTGTGTCTGGTTATTACTTTTGCTGTAAGTTCAGGGTTTTGGGCTGCAATGACCTCTTGATGCTTTGGGCAAAAGTGGTTCAGTGACAGGCTGAGAATAAGCTGGGCTGGTGTGTTTGACTTTAGGCTGTAGAGAGAGAATTCAGCTCTGATGTGGCTGCTTTGTGTCCATTGATCTTGCCCTTGGTACTGGTGGATGCTCTGGGGAATTCTGGGTGCTCTCTAGGTTGTCATCTTTAATTAAAAACTCCAAGTTAGGATCAAAAGTTCCCTTCATTCACTGCGGTGTGCAGGGAGGACATGGGTACTTTTAGGGCTCTTCAGCACATCTGTGATAGAATAAATAAATAAATAGCTTTTTTCTCTAAATGACACCTGTTGCACATTGCAGCATGACAGCTCTGCAGCAATACTGTAACAGGTCTTTCAGGGCAAACATAAGGGGTGGCTGAAGCCAGAAAGGAAGAAGAGTGAGGAGACAGATGCAGTGATTCAGGATGTCCTCATGGATTGGTATGAGGAACTAGTGCTTGTTAAATAAGTCCCAACAAACAGCAGAGATTTAAAAGGGGTGATGGATGGCTCATCCATCACTGTAACTATGAAACAGCTGCCTTGTCTCCTTGCCATATACTCTAAAAACCAAAAAAACAATACTCAAATGAGTTTGGGAGTGGAAAAAAAAGGCTCCTGGACCTCCATTACTGTATGGACATGGTGTGTCTGACGCCTGTCTAGTGAGAACTAAACGTGGTGTTAAACCATCCCTGTGTGGTGACCTGTCATCTTGACTCAAAGCAAAGCGACGGGTTTTACTGGATGATGGTGGTTGCTGTTAAGTAATGTGAACATGTATTTTGAAATCTGCTTAAGTTTTGAGTCATCTTTTATTATAAGGCTTAATGTGTACAGGTACTTGTGCTTGATGTATCTGTCTAATGGCATCACTCTTGCCTGTGGGATATAATTGGCTTTCAGAAGATAATTTCAGAGTCCACCCTGTTTTTTGTTTGAACAGCGTGAACGTTTGAACAAAATTAATGCTAAGACTTTTTTTTTCCTCTGGCAGAAATTCACTGCCTCAGTGTTGTTGGGATCACTTGCAACAGCAGTTTCACTGCATGAGTTCAGAGTTTTGCCCCTGGTATCTTCCTTCTGTTTAAGCACTCAGGCTGGAATGTGCCAGTATAAGTCCTGCAAAAACTCTGCAGCTTCTTTTGGTGTCTTGGTGTGTGAGGGTAACTTTCTGCCCCTTTGCTGATGGATAAGCTTTACACTGTTTAATTTTACTTATTCACAGCTTGCACATAAACAGACTTCTGTGTTTTCTGTTGAGTGGCATCATGTGTGTGCTGTGCTGAAAACTGATTTTGTGGACCAGATGTGGATTTACAGTCAACTTGAAATATCCCATTGCAAGTTAAGTTTCCTGAATGTGTTAAGTACTACTGAATTTGAGGGCAAGAGACTAAAGGTTAAAAACTCGTCCCTCTTTTCTCCTCATCTGTGTTCTTCATGTGGCTTTCAAGATTATTCAAAAGCACATGTTTGAAGACTCTATTGTTATTAAATATGACTTTTTTCTTTCTGAACTTCCTCATGTAACCTCTATCAAGTGGGTCACACCAACACTCACAATAATGAGTCACGTCAACAAGTAAATCCAAACCATATGTTTTTTGTTTTTTTTTTTCCCTTTTACACATTGCTTCTAGTTACTTTCTAAATGCTGACTTGAATTTAAAGCCTGTTCAGCACCTGAATATATCTTTGGGATGAGGAACTGTGTATTTGGAGGTTTCTGTTGAGGAACTAGAACCTGATGTCATCACTTGCACTACACTAAAATACGTTTTTGCCACAGGTTTCCTGTGTAACCTCAGACGAGTCACTTAATCCTTTTTAATTATTTTTTTCCCCGTCTTGATTCATCTGCCTACAAGTGGGAATGTTGTGAAGCTTCCCAAAGTCCTGCAAAGCAGACCCATGAGCTGTGATGAAGAGTCTGGTTTTGGGTAGTGTCTACAGGCACAGAATAAAAGATGCTTATGTTTGAGAACTGGGTACACACAGCGTAGGAGGAGAAACAAGCTTGGTGGTGAAGTGGTTTGCTCATACCCACTTTATAGGTTTGTGACAGGACAGGGACTGGGACCAAGGGATTTTTGCCTAGTGGCCCAAATACTGCAGCCAATAAACCAGGCTTCCCACAACTTGCTCTTGTGACTGGAGTGCCTGCAGTGCCAGTGCTTTGAGTCACGTCAGGTAAAGAACTGGTGGGGTTGGTCCAGCATCAGTGACAGGCAGCAAGGGTTGTTTAGAGCTGCCCTCAGCTTAGGCTGTGGCCAAGCAAGCCATGGGGATTTATTAGTCATCCTGCTTGCCCACAGTGGTTTGCTCTCCTTTCACCAGCAGCTGGCCCTGGGACCCCCGTGTTGCTCTCCTGTCCCATCTCTGTGGTCTGTGTGAAATGGCTGTTGGGGTGTTAATTTTTGCCCATGGTGCTGGGACTGATGGTGGCCCTGTGTCCCAGTGATAGTAAATGGCCACATATTCCCTTTTTTGCTGAACACCCATAGCTGTGTGTCTGCTTGTAGCCCATTGGGGCTGGACAGTAAAGTTAAAAGCTAAACTTAAACCTCAGATTGGGAAGTAATGAGAGAACAAGTACCTACCAAAGAAAGCAGCACAGTTCAGTGCTTCCCCAGCTATGACTGGGGACTGCAGTGTCTTTTTTCCTGACCTCCCAGTTTGGAGTTTGGGGCTGCCCAGCTGGGCCACAGGGTATCAGTAACACACAGAGCGTTGCTTTGCTGCAGTTCACAGGGTGAGCTTGGCATCCCTCCCAGTTTCAGATCCATTGGGAATATAGACTTGGAAGGGGAACAAAGTACTTGGAAAAAGGTGGAGTCTGATCTGTGAAGCTGGAGAACGCGCTGGTTTGAGCCACCACCAGGAAGGAGTTGGGGTGTACGTGTTTTATTGGTATGCACCAAGTCATTTGTCCCAGCTCAGCTGATGGGCAGTAACTGAGGCTGTAGTAATTTCATTGCTTTTGATCATGTGCTTATATCCTATTTAATTCTGAAGCCTGTTACTAGTGGTTGGACTTATTCTTTTGGGAGATGATTTGAAGTTGTCCCATAACAATAAAACTGAAGTGTTGCAAGAGACCTGCGTTGCTGAGCTGGATGAGCCAACACTCAGTGCTGTCCTGGGCTTCCTGCGTTTGTTGATGTGGGTCTTTGAAGGTTTGAGGTTATGACAATCACGTTGCTGGCTCTGTCATTTCTCTAACTTTCTCTTTCTTTCTTCCCCCAGTGGCTTAACTCACGAGTCTCACAGGAAGGATGTTGAACAGGTCTACCTCCGCTGTTCCGAAGGGTCCATAGAGTGGATGTATCCCACGGGAGCACTCATAGTCAACCTGCGACCCAATATTTCACCAGCCTCTTACAAACATTTGACTGTTTGCATAAAGCCCTTCAAGGACTCTGCAGGAGCAAATATTTATTTGGAAAAAACTGGAGAACTGAAACTCTTGGTCCGAGACGGAGACCGCAGTCCCAGCAGAGTGTATTGCTTTGGCTACGACCAGGGGGGCCTGTTTGTGGAGGCCACTCCTCAGCAGGACATTAGCAGGAAGATCACAGGCTTCCAGTACGAATTGATGAGCAAGGGGATAGCAGCTGATTTGCACACAGCTTCTGGTGAGTTCCGGGGCATTGGTCATACTTCCACACACTGCCTTGGATGCAGAACAGATGGCAGAGAGAGCGAGTGGGAAAGTGGTCGGGGCTGAGCTTGGTATGCTTTTAAGGACATGTTTTATAAACAGGCTGTGGAGGAAGACTCGAATTTTTTTTGTTTGATTTGTCCTGTTGTTTTTTTAGGGGGCTGGTAGCATAGGCTGAATTGCAATAATTTGTTGAGGGTTACAATGTGAAGGATTTTCCCCTTGCAGGCATGGGGTGAATCATGGGAGCTGGCTTTGCCCTACACTGAACTCCAGCGTGAACTGGGCTTCCCAGCCTTGCTGTAACACTTTTCTAACTACTTTTTAACTCAGTTTTTAAGACCCCGCTGCATGTTTTGAATAATAAACATTTAAACAAGGAGGAACTCCTTTTCTGCAGGTTTTTTTTTTTCCACTTTGCAACTAGTGCTACTTGCTGACCTAATTATTGCTTTTTCTTTTTTTTTTTTGAACAAGGAAAATGGTGTGTTCCTTCCTCAGCTCTGTTTATTGCACTCTCCTGAGCATTACTGTGCCATGGCACTTCAACACCATGACAATACTTTTACAGGGCCAATGTTGTCTTCTCTCTCAATCATTATGAAAAGCAAGTTTTGTAGGGAGGAATTTTATTTATAGCTTGTAGGTAGGAGAAGTGGATGAACTGAAAGAGCTTAGTGGCCTGTAAAGTCTGATACTAAATAGCATTTGGGAGCAATGGCTCTAGGTGTGACCTAATTGTGCTGATCAATTAGGCAGTTTGAGAAGGAACACTGACATTTGTGGAGGATGACAGGGAGAAGGGGGAATTCCCTTTGGATAGCTGGTATCTGGTTCATGCATCTCATCCATTCAGAATTGCCTCTAGCTTTTATCCCCAAAACCAAGGAGGGGAGATTCCCAGAATAGCCTGAGGAATAGCAGATCTAGGCTAGTTTGTCTCAAATGACTACACAGGTTTCAGGGTTGAGGTATTTTAAGTGGGGAAAGAGATTTGTGGCAACCAGATTTCTCCTTTGAAACGGTGGGCTGCCTTCTCTCAGAAGAGTGAAGGGGAGGGGGAGAAGAGTCCTCACAGCACACTTGGGATGACTCAGCCCAGGGCTGAGTCAAACCCTCGGTGAGTGAGGCTGAGCAGCCCTTTGTAGGCTGGGCAGATTCTGTGGTGCTGATGCTTTGCCCGAGATGCTGCTTGATAAGGGGTGGTGTGGCTAATTAAAGTGCAGCTCTATCTCCTTGCATCCCTCATCCTTCTCTGGGATAAGTGATTGCAGAACTCATCCCATCCTCTCCCCTCCCCTGGCTCCCTTCCACAGCAGGACTCTGACTTTGGGTGTTTGTGTATTTGTGCAGGCTCCCGCCCTGCCAGTGTTTGGATGTTGTCACGACAGCTTGGATGGGGCTTTATTTTCGTGCTGGACTGAGATGAGCAGTTCTAGGCTCGGTCAGACTGAGGGCAGGGCCGATGCAGTAACCCCAGCAACTGATAGGTGGCGGCTTTGCCATTGAAACAGAAAAAGATAAACGCAAATATTCCAAATTTTAAGTCATCATCTTCACTTTTGCCATGTTCACAACTGGTATCTTGTTATCGAGGGTTCTACACCACACAAAGTGGGGTATCTCTGCACAGCTGCTCTCCCAGTAAGATCATTTATGCAAAGATGAATATGCTCTGCAGAATGTCAGCTATGTAGTAAAATTCCATTGCAGGAGACATTAAAAACATTGTTTAATCAGTTATTTGGAGAATGTTCTCAGATTCAGTGCTTCTTTCTTTGACAGGCTATGAGGATGGAGACATGGGCAGGCTAGTGAGAAGTGACTCAAATTTACCAAGAAAAGTCATACTTCTTTTTTTCTGCAAAAAGTTGAAATTGCTTTTGCAGATAGTAAATGATATGAGAGAAACACTGCTCATCACTGCTGGGTTTAGTCTGCACACAGGGTTTCTCCTGAGCTTTGCTAACATCAAGAGGATTTGCTGCTGACATCCTTTACCAGCACAAACTGCTGTGTTTTCAGAACTAAGTGCTCTTCTTTCCACATAAAATCTTGGAGGTTTATAAAGCTGATGGGAGTGTCTTTCAGAGACTTTCAGAAGTCTGACTGAGGACTGAATCCAATTACAGCCCTCCTCTTTGATAGGCACATTAAATCACTTTTTTGTTGACTGGTGTATTTTCGGCTGTAACAGACACTGGTTGAATTTCAGTGCTGTCTTATGAAACAATGTGGTAGGGAATCTGCTCCATGCTCTGAGTGTCTTGTTTGGCCAGAAGAAGCTTTTTAATAGTTCATCAGCAGAGCCTTCAGGGCAAACTGGGGATCTCTATTGTATTTTAAATTATTTCTCTTGCCTTTTTTTGGATCCCCAAACTCTGAGGAGGGGCTGTGGGGGGTTGAAAACACGATGCAAATGCCATACATGACTCTTTCTCCACTACTCATTTAGATGAGCACTTTTATTCTCCTATAAATATCTATATGTCTGGGGAAACTGCCAAATTGCTGCCTTGTGAGGCTTCCACAGAGCAATATATTTGAGGCTCTTTGCAGTGTGTGGACCTGCTTTCTTCTGGAGCTGCTTCTAGTTTTTCTGTGAAACCTCGGAAGCAATGCCCTTTACAGAGCTGTTCATTTGGAGGGGAAGTTTACAATCAATTCACTGAAATCACTGGAGATATATCAGAGAGGAGGCTCAAGACAGAGGCAAGTCCTGACCTTAAAGGAGCTGAAAACTGGGTTTAAGCTCCTGTATTTCTCTCTAACATTACCTCTGTCCCTTGGTCACAAACATAGCTTAAGGTGTTTTCTTGCCTGCTGCACGCTGGAAAAATGAGGCTGTTCCTGTCTCAGTTGCAGTTTGACAGAGTTCAGCAGAGCTGGCAGTAGGTGTGAAGACATGACGAGGATGTGAGATGCTGTTGTAGGTGGGGGCTGAGATGTGCTGGGCAGAGGAAGCTGCAGCGCTTCGTCTGATGGCAAAGGACTGAAAATCACAAATACTGCACAATTTTCTTGTGACTGCAGAGTGGGGAGATGACTATCATAAAAGACCCAGGTGTGGGGCTCAGTAATCCAGCCCTTTCCTTGTGCAATAACTACTCGCTAACAACTTCTCCCCACTTTCCCTAAATGCTGTGTTTGTTTCCTGGTGATAATTGTTGTACTCTGCCCTTGAGTTTACTCTCTCTTCCTAACCTGGTATCCCAGCTCTGATTAAAGGGTGTAAGTCATCTGTTTAATACTTTAATGACCTGTTGTGTCCTCGGAGTCCTGACATTGCAGGGTGCATCAACAAATCAACAATGCTTGGCAGGGTGCCTGTGGTTTAATTAGAAAACCTCAAGTTTTATTAGTTTACAGCCATTCTTTCCCACTTAATCAGAGTCTAGCAAATAATTCAGTAGAAAACACATGCAGGTTCTGAATTGGCCTTTCCCTTTTCTTGGGAAGGTTGAATGACACAGGGCAGTTTTACAATTTTCCAGATTTTAGTGGTTTAACCCTTTTCTTGGCTCTGATTCTGCCTTACCACATTTTCTTAAGATTCCCTAGCTGTAGGAAGTATTTGTAATATCCTGAGAGGTTTTAATTCAGATTGCTGACATTTGGTATGGGAAGCTTTTTACCGTGATAGTAGCAATCAAAAAAGCACATTTCTGGTGGTTTGTTTCTTAAGCTGGAAAGAGGATCAAAGGCAAGCAGGGCTTGTCACCATCTAATGGGAGTAGTCCCTCAGAAGGGTCACCTTGACAATTCAGGCATCTTGATGGACGTGTTCTCCTCTTGATACCCAAAGTGATGGGTGACTGAAAGTGCTTTTGATTTCACATCAGGTTTTGGGCTGCACCCCTGTATCACTGCCATCCACGCTGACGGTCCATTAAGTTCAGCTCCTGCACCAGGCTCTGAAGGTGTTTGTCCAACTGAAGAACTGAGGCACTGTGACATTTTGGCCTGAGGCCAGTTGAGAATCAGCAGAACCTGTTTAAGTTGTTGAATTCTGTTGATTCTAATCTTTTCTGCTTGAGCTGGAAGAAAATACTCGGAGTCTCTGCTACACTGGCAAGTAGATGGAGGTTTTGGCAAAAGTGTTGTTTGGCCATTATAGTTCCTAGAAGTTTCCTGAAGGTGATGACCCACACGAGCTTCTCAGCTGTAGTGGAGCATGTGCCAGGTCCAGGTCTGCCTTGCAGCACAGCAGGCTGCTTGGATTAAACTCCTGTGGGAAGTGTGAAGGTCCCTTGAGAATCATTTGCTTTTTCAGTCCTTCAGCTTCTGCTCAACTACTGTGAAACAAGAATCTGTAGGTTTGACCAAAGGTTTTGGAGGGGAAGGTGAATCCTCTTCCCCTGTCCCACCAAAGGACCTTTATTTTGTTACCCAAAGTCTGTATTTCAAGAGTGTTGTATCAAGCTCTGGATCCAGCTTTGTGTAAGCTGTGTAGTTTGCTTTCCCCATTGCACTCGTGGGGCTGTCTGTAATTTAGTTGTGAGAGCTCAGGAGGTAAATTGAAAGCCCTTTCATAACCCACCCGCTTTTGTGTAGCAAAGAAGTCAAACTTTAACAAAAATGTCCCTTTATCTTGATGGCATCTACTGACTTAGTGCAGCTTTAGTAGCTCTTTTATATGTTTTCTTTATTAATACTGGGTACCTGTCTGAGAATATTAATAGCTAGGAGGTACAGCACTCGGGTGGATATCTGAAAAACAAGGCGAAACTGGATAAATCCAGTTAAGTAATTAACAGTATTCAGCTATTTCCTGTATGCTGTTAATTCACTGGCCTGAGAAAACAGACTGGAAATTCAGAAAGCACATAAGTATTCGGGCTATGCCAGTGTTTCTGCTAACAAATGGGTTTTTGAAGCACCCCTCTTAACTTCTGATCTTTATTGCAGTGTGGGTTTGGCAGAGGTGGAGCCCCAATCTGCTGTATCTCTGCAGGTACCCTCCCAGAGAGAGCTCTTTTGTCATCCCAGCTCGTAGGATCCTAATCTCCCGCTTTCCTCTGGTTGCTCCCAAATATCCATTTTACTTATTTCTTTTTCTTTCTTGGAGGCTGAATGTGCTGCTCGACTTTGTATAACCTGAGGCAGCAGCTCACAGAATCACAGAATGGTTTGGATTGTAAGGGACCTTTAAAGACCACCTAGTCCAAACCTCTGCAATAAGCAGGGACATCTTTGACTAGGCCAGGTTGCTCAGAGCCCCAACCAAGCTGGCTTTGAATCTGTCCAGGGTTAGGGCGTCCACCGCTGCTCTGGGCAGCCTGTGCCAGTGTTTTACCCTCACACTGGTGTGTTTTTCACTTCTTGTCAGAGCGGAAACCTCCTGGTGTTGGTGAGCAGGAGGGAACCGCAATGAGGAAGGTGCGGTCGGTGCCCGCTGTGCTCGTCGCTGCCGTAGGCAGGGGAGGTGATGGAAAGGGGCACTTGGAACACTTAAACTGAAAGTCCCTGTGACCTTTATCCTTAGCACAGGTTCTGCCTGAGTCACTGTGACCATCTGAGATGTTGGCACCGCGTTATGTGGCAGGGTGGGAGCACCCCTGGGTGCTGTGGGGTTGGCAGGGGGGTTTATTCTAATACACCCCATCTTGCTTGCTTTGTAGTTTTTTTCCCCTTGTTTTCCACAGGGGATAAAACTCTCATACCTCTCAGGGTTAAGCAGTGTTAGGAGGGCTGGAAGTAGATGGTTTTAAGGTCCCTTCCAACCCAAACCATCCTGTGAGTCTATGATTTGCACAGGACAGGTTGATACCACACTCCTCCCATTGGGGTTTGTTGGTGAAACGCACAACGAGCAGCAGAGCAGAGTTGAGGGATCTGTCTGTAAGCCTGAGCACACCTTGCTGGGTGGCAGCTCAGGGAGGCTCACTGGTGCACCTGAAGGTTGCTGATTTAGTTGCCTTGTTTCTCTCTCTAAAAGATCAGCAGCAAGTTTTAAGAGAAAAACATTGGAAAACAGCCTTTAATGCAGTTGTTCAAAATACACTTCATTTATTGGCCTTATAAGGACCCTTCTGACACTCCTGGTTCAGGATACTTTATTTCCAAATGGTTTTTTGCAGGGGGCTCTGCCACAGTAACTTTGTCTTTGCCATAATAAAAGGTGATACAAAACCTGGTGCAAAGTAACTACAAAAGTATAAACAGCATTCCCTAATCCTTTATGTATCTTAAAAAGCACAGTTAAAGCTAGTTTTTGAGGGCATATCACTGAACTGGATGTCATGGGTCAGCCTCTAGCTGCATCAGGCTGGCTGCTGTATTACACCGCCTGGAGTGGGATTAATTTTGAGAAGCTGGAAACCTGCTCCAATTATTCATGTGCCTGAAGTGGTCAGGTTTGCAGTGAATGATTGACTGGGTGGGAGAGTTTGAGAGCAAAGTTTGAGAGTTTCTTCCTGTGTGAAGTGGTTTCAAAGTGTAGTTCTGATGCTCGGGGAACGCACACCTCCTTACCTCGTCCTAAATTCAAGCAAGGAGGGTGTTTTAGGGACCTGAGACTCAGTAAGGCAAAAAATATCAGACTGGGAAGTCTTCACCTTAAAAAAAACAACAAAATTGGAGGGGTGCCCTAATTTAATCTCTCCGTCTCCCAAGACACTGGGCTTTGCCAGCATCTCCTCTGCCCCTGCTCATCCTTTGATGTCACCAGGACAGGAGTTGGTTTTGCAGTGGGCAGAGGAGGTGACAGTGGGGCTGCAGTGATAAATACACAGCTGCAGGGGAGAGGGGGAAGAAAATAGCTTATTTTTGCTAGACTGGCCACGAATGCCGTTAGCTTATTTCTCAACTCAGTGGGCAGTCAAAACCAATAAGCAGTCAGGTGTATTGTCCGGGCAGCTGGGGCTCCCTCGGCTCTGACCTTTCTGTACTGCTGAAGATGGTCCCACAAACAGAGCTGCAATCCTGCAGAGTTGCTTGGCAGTCTTTAATAATGCTCTGTGCTTGCTCTGCAAAACTGTTTAGTTTGCTAATTCCTCAGGCTGTAGCTAAAGAAGGGATGGGAGGGCGGGGGAAGCGCATTCCTCTTCCCACTTATTGAAACATGGGCCAAAGCTTTCCTGTCTTGGGGTCTTGATTTGCAGGACTGAAAACCTCTTTCACCTTAATCTGTGCTAGAAGCCAGAAAACATTCACTGTAATACTGCACAGATACTTGGAAGATACCCTGGACCTAAAGCTGTGGTGGAGGTTTAACACTTGGTATTAAGAAGCTGCTGCTGTGTGACACAGCCTTGGCCAGTTCAGCTGTGCTGCTGGTTCAGATCTGTGGGAGGATTTTTTGGTATGGGTTGGATGGGTACCCTCTGACTCCTGTATGGGATTTGAGTGCTGCAATGGGCATAAACTCTGGTTTTCTGTATTGAAGCCCTGGGAGACTTGTGGTGACCCTTAGTGCTGGGATGTGCACATGGAGCCTGGCCTGGCTTTCCGTGGCATCAACATCCGCCCAGATCACCCTGTTTGTGCAGGATGCACCTCTGCCCCAGCAGAACTGTCAGTGGCCTTACACCAATTTCATCTATCTTCAAGTGGATGTGTGAAACTTAGGAGAAAAAACAAGTTCTTATGTAGAACAGGTGAATGCTCTTAATATGACCAAGAACTGAGTGCTGTTAAGTACGAAAAGGTGATATATTGTAAAGCTTTTCCTGTTACAAATGGAAGACCTGAAGTAACTTTTTTTTTAGATTAACTGAACAACTTTACAACATCCAGGCTCTGGCTGTGTGAGGTGTAGCCCTTCCACAGCCCTCCTCAAGAGTAGCCTGATCAAATAAACATGGTTTTATAGTGAAAACTGGCCTTGTTCCTTCAGAGCTCTCCCACATACCAAAAAGAATTTGATTTCTAGAAACAGGAAGGAGAAAGACCTGTGTGGATATGAATGCACATATGCTGTTTTTTCCTTCTTTTTATTTCTTTCTCTGTTTCTCTTTTTTTTTTTTTTTTTAAAGACTCACTTAATCTTTGATCTGTCATTACTCCACTCTCAGGGTTTAACTTTAACCAGCCACTTGTTACTTAATTCTATTCCCCTGCTCCATAGAAGTCATTAATGGACCGAACCGAAGGGGAGGGAGGGAGGGAAGGCTTTGTGTTCCTGGCAGGATTCCAGCCTGGTAGTAGGTGCTGGCTCCAGCCTCTCCTAAACCCCTGGCAGGGGCAGAGGGAAGTGCTTGGCTGCACCGTTTCCCCAGGGCATGGGAGTAAAAAACACCTCACATTTTCATTTTCTGCCTCACAAGCACTTCATGACATCTCAGCTGAGTGCTGTGTTAGCTGTTGGAGGCAAAGCCAAACAGGACAGCAAAAATTTTCCTTATAACTTTATGTTTTCTGACTCGTGTACAATTTTACAAGGCTTTGGAATGACATTTTCTTTAGAAGAAAGAAGAAATATTTTCTGAGTGTATTTTAGGAGGGGATGAGCCAAGCCATAAATCTCTGTGGGTTCTGAGTCAGCAGAATATTTGCTTTGGTGCTGTGCTGTGGGGAGGTGGATGGGCAGCTCAGAGGTGCAATGCTGATGCTGCCTGTGCTGGCAGGTTCTCGTGGGGTGACAGGGAGGGAGATCCTGCCCCAGCCCCTCCTCTGCTGGTCAGAGGGGATTAGAGGAGCCCCTCAACCATCTGGAGGCACCTCTGACTTCCAGCAATTTGTCTGTCCTCATGTTTCCCACTCCTAATCCCCCTTGGGCAGCACTGGTAGGTTTGAGGAAGAAGAGGTATTTTCTGTGAGATAAACAAATAGAGCTACTTTTTTATGGCTTTATAGTTGTGTTTGGTGCATGACCAGCAGGAGACATTCCCAGCAGTTACCTTGCTGCCAGCTTTTCCCTTTAACTGCAGTTAGGGAGGGAGAGAAGGAAAGCAGAGAAGTGGCAGACGTGCACACGTGCTGCTGGCACAGGAACATGGGTGGTGCAGTTGCAGAGACACTTCTCGTTTGCTGGGCTCTGCTGCTGCAGTGCAGAGAGAGGAATTTAACTGGGCATCTGATCTGCTGAGTGGGGCTTTTTGGACACAACACATTGCAGATTTGACTGTAACAGAGGGTTTTTGCAGAGCTGTGATGCAATGGGTAAGAGTAGAAGCTGGGCTGGGAGCTGGCACTGATCCAGTCACTATTCCATTGCTGCTCACCCCAGCTCTGGGGTTTGCCATGGAGGAGGAGGAGGTGGTGGGTCAGAAAGAAGTGTCTTGAAGCCCTGTCACTTATCTTTTCTCCTGGGTTGATGCTACTTATGCATAGACCTGGAGGTAGAGTTTAATAATGGCTAATGCTGCTTGAATAAAAACTGCTATGTGGGGTTTTCATTCCTTTTCCCCCCCTGTTTTGTTTTAAATTTTAAACAAATGGCTGTTCGTGTTTCTAGCTGACCTTTCGGCTCATTTGTTAGAATGGGTGCTGCATCTTGGAACAGCAAAAAGGCATCAGCTCTGCAATCCCAAAGGATC
Organism: Neopelma chrysocephalum; assembly: GCF_003984885.1. Taxonomy (NCBI): domain Eukaryota; kingdom Metazoa; phylum Chordata; class Aves; order Passeriformes; family Pipridae; genus Neopelma; species Neopelma chrysocephalum. The sequence goes on along the minus strand of NW_020897746.1, from coordinate 3,035,548 downwards.
CTTATGTGCTCTGTAGCTGCTGAGCCAAGTTTCAATTCAAAAGCCGTTGCAAATGGAGCTTGCCTAGTACCAAATCTCTTCCTCACATTGTTTACACAAATAGTCCATCTTTGGTACTTAAGGACTTAAATACCCTCTTGGAAGACATTTCTGTGAAAAGATAAATTTCTGGTTTATGGTCTCTTGTCTTAACATTTCTCAGAACACAAAGGTCATCACATGCCTAATGGTGAGGTTCACAGTATGCTTTTTTTATTCTTTCTTTGCAGGAAGGAAGTGGTATTAACTCAATTGTCTTGGCACAGTCTATGCCACAGCCTACGAAAGTCTGCATTTCATTAAACTTAGTTGCAGGTTTAAATTGTTCTTGGCCAGTGTTTCTATTTTCAAGTTACTTCTGGAAACTTGTACATAAATGCAAGTTGAACTGAGTGTTAGAAATGAGCTAAGGCAAGGAATGGGAGTTGACACTTCCTTTTGTGAAGAGGTAAAATCACCAATATCCCTTCTGCATGTGGAAGGGTCAGGGGAGGATGTCCATTGTAGCATCATGATCTTGGTCCAGCTGCTCAATCACCATCTGTTCCTGTACCAAGTCTGGGCTGTGTTGTGGCTGTAGAAGGGAATCTTTGAGTTGTGTGTCTGTGCTCATGGTCCTTGTTCTGAGCTGCCTCTTTTGCTCAGCACAGGGGCTTGGATTAACTTTCTAGCTAATATGGGGAAGGACGCTTCTGCTTTTAGAGGACCACTAAACTTTCTCAGTATGTAATTTATGACATTAACCTTCTATTCATTGAAGAAGCACAATCTCTCATTGCAGCCACCCAGCACTTAAAGAGGGCTTATAAAAACAAGGGGAGTGAGTTTTTATGTGGGCAGATAGGACAAGGGGATATGGTTTTATGCTAAAAGAGGGAAGATTTAGATTAGATGTTTGGACGAAATGTTTTACTCGGAGGGTGGTGAGGCCCTGGCACAGGTTGCCCATAGAAGCTGCGGCTGCCCCATCCCTGGAAGTGTTCAAGGCCAGGTTGGATGGGGTTGGATGGGGCTTTGGAGCAACCTGGGCTAGTGTAAAATGTCCCTGTTCCTGGCAGGGGATGGAACCAAATAATCTTTAAGGTCCCTTCCAGCCCAAGCTGTTCATGATTCTGTGGAATTCTGATCATTGTTGATCCAGAGGACTGGGAGCAGCACAAGCCCAACTCTCCTGTTTGCTCCCTCGCTGGACGTTTTCCTACTGACACACTGGAAAAAGTGCAGTGCTTGCAGAAAGCCCTGTAATCCTACCCCATCCGAAGACAGGAAAACCTTGTAAACCCAAAGAGTGATGAGAGAGCTCCTCAGTGTGCTGTGACGGCCTGTCAGTAACTTCCAGCTCAGCTGTGGAGATGCTCAGTGTCATCTGGCCCCGTTTTCCCTCGCTGGGGCTGCAGGTATTGTGTGAGATGCAGGTGTGCTGGGTGCAGCCCTGCTGGCCTCAGCTCCCAGCCAGCACTTCATCTTCAGTACGAGAGGCACTGACAGTGCAGATGCATTGATGTAGTTTGGGTGGTGTTTTGGTGCGGGGGTTGTGAGGGTTTTGAGGTTGAGTGTTGTTTTGGCTTGCTCAGGAAGAGCTTTCTGAGGGGGTGAGGAAAGTCGAGGTGTATCTAGAAAGGAGAAGACTAGTCACAGCCTGGTAAGCCAGAGTGGTTGTCAGACTCTTGCCCACCTTAACTGCAAAGCAGCAGGTCTTTTTGTTTGGGATATAAGCTGTGAGAGGTTTGTTTCTTGGAAGAAATGTTGCTTCTTCAGAGAGGAAGCCCAGGCATACCTAGGAAGAAATAATTACAAGGATTTATTCCACTTTATAATTAGTTAAAGTAGGATCAGGGCAAGATTTATTTTTTTTCTTGCTACATGATGTTTGCCCTTAAACTCTTGTCTCCCAGATAAATCACTGGTCCAGTAATCAGTTGAGACATAGTCATTTCTGCTTAGGACTCAGAGAAATGATGGAGAAATACACCATCACTGGAGAAACCACATGTCTATTTTTATAATCTGCTCTCAGAAGTCTATACTGTGTGTTTCCAGGAAGGAGACTCATCCTATGATGCCCTTTCCAGTAGGGTGCTGCCAGCAAGAGGTGCCAATTAGAGAGCTGCCAGCAAGAATTTGAAAGATGTGGGTGGGTTTCTTTGTTCCATATGAACTAATGCTGATGTCAGTCTGAGCTTCCATCCAAGAGATGTGTCTGGGACCCCACACCAGTACTGGAGGTGCTGCAGTACAGGCTGGCTTGGCTTAAATCAACCCGGGCTGCAACAAGACCCATCTGAATGTCTTGAAGAGAAAAGGCTACTTGTTTTAACCAAAAGATTTAAACTTAGAACTAACAGAAAACAAGCTTCAACCCTGCCTGGGCCTCCTCTGTGGCTTTTGGTACTTAAAAGGTCTGATTGCTCTTCAAAGGGTTATTCAGAAGTACCAGCGTGTGGGTGATGTGTGCCACGGGCAACTGGAAGCTCAGATAAAGAGCTCAGTGTTTCCCTCCCCCACCATCCACACCTCCACCACACCGCAGGCACCCTCTTCTTCACAAAACCAAGGGTATTCCTCGGGGCAGCGGTTTTCTGCAATTGCTTTGTGTTAAACATTTTCACTTCTGCTTAAAGGGTGTCTTCTCTTCCTGTGCTCGCTGCTGGTGCGTGGGTGGATGTTCAGCACAGCCCACCCGGGGACAGGGGATGGAGAAGGGCTTTTGGACTCACTAAGAGGAGTTTTGGGACAGTGTGCAGAGACCTGCAGCCTGGCTCGCCTGGTGTTCTTGAGAGATATGAGGTTGCGGAGCGCGTTGAGAAAATTAGGACAGGCAGAGGAGGCTTCTTGCTTATGGGTTAGAGGCCGGTTTTGGGGTAAGGTAAGGTCAGTCAGACCCATGGGTGGCTGTTGAAACACAAATGTTTCAAAAGAGGATCAGGCCCCTTCATGTGGTTTCTGTGACGCCTGCAGCCAGAGCCAGCACGTCTCGGTTGGATGTGTCCTGCAGGGAGCTGTCATCCTAAACCACAATGATGGCCCTTCCATAACCCCCACCTCCTCCTCTCCAAGGAAAGGAGGGTTGCGTGCGAATGTCACAAACCAAAGGAGGAAGGACTGGAGCTGTGTGTGTGAGCTGAGACACGACAGCAACACCACCCACCGCGCTCGAGGCAGAGATTTGTGCTAAACTGCAGCACTAAAGGTGCGCTTAAATCCATCCCCAGTGTTGGAGAAAATCCTTTCTGGACACCCCAACTCTGATGCTGGCTGAGCTGGGCACCACCTGGGGCTCATGGCAGCTCCTCAGGGCAGGTCCCTCTCTCTTCCTGAGCGTTTCTGCCTCCCTGAGGAGAGGTCCAGGAGAGGACCAGCAACGTGTTTGACAAAGCTGTTGGCCAACAAGTGCGGTCTATTGTTAGCACCACCACGTCCTCCTCAGTAACATCAGGTTCAGAGGGCAAATCGCTCAAAGCAGCTGGGACATGACTGCTGGCTTGTGAGGAATGATGTAATTACATCTCCCTCTGCGGGGAGGTGAATAGAGAGGCCTTTGGAGGCACTGGACTGGGGGGGTGGAGGGAGAGGGCTGCCTCAGGTTACTTCAGGTCAGGATACTGTCAAAATCCATCAAAGGCATTCCCAGGAGAGTCGGCAGCCGATGTGCACAATGCAGGCTTTATGCCACCGGTGGTGGAGTTGAGTTATAGGCATCTGGGCTTTAGAGGGCTTCAATAAAATGTTGCTTTTCTCTCTCTTTCTTTTTTTCCCCCCTTCCCCTGCTGCTGTATGAATTAAGGCTCTTTGGCTTATCGAGTTAAAAGGAATTAGAGCAGCTGACGTTGATATTGTTGTTGTTGCAAGTTCATAGACTTGCTTTTGGACGCGAGAACCTGGGCAGCCCTCGAGAAGTCCCCGGGGAGTCGGGATCGGGCAAACGCAGCCGCCTTGTTTAGTAACCGGGCCCGTTTCCCCAGAAAATGAGCATCTTCACCTGCTGTGCACGACTGAAGTGCTTTTCCTGGTTTTCTTTTTTTAGTTATAAGGATGCTTCCCATTCTAGCCTGAGGTGTGTGTGTTGTTTTGACCCACGGATGGAGGGAAGCACCTGCTGCCTGATCCAGAGGGAATGAGCTGAAACTGCTGCTTAAGTCCCGAACTTGTGCTGTAAACACACAGACTCCTTCCTGGCTGGGATTCAAAAGAAAGTGTAGGCATTGCCACCTCCTAAGGATTTTGTTTCTTTTATAAGCCTGGATAGGAATGAAGCTTTGGTTGTAGCCAGTGGATGTTATTTGCTTTTTAATGGTCCATTTACCTCGGCAGTAATCCTTCACAACTCGCTTTCCATCTGTGCTTGCATACCTTGTTTTTGCCACTTGCGAGATCTATTTGATACTCTGTGAATGCAGATGTGGGAGTTGTTCCACAGAAGAGGATTTCTGGTCTTCATCTGTCTGGTGTTGCAGTGATGGGTGGTGGAAAATGGTTGTTAAAGCAGCTCACATGCCACCACACTGCTGTGAGTCAGCTGGATCTGAAGCAGGTTTTAAGCAATGGTCTAGTGTGAGCAATGCTGAGCACTTTTAATTTCCTCTTGCATTTAAAAGGCTGCAGGATTTTTGCCTAGGGTCCACAATTACAATGATTTGATTCTGTGTATACATGGAGATTTGTTCATTTGATTTATTACAGTGTCAGTCTATTTAAATGGAAGGAACCACTTTTAAAGTATTCTGTTTTTCATCTTTTATGCTGTTGCTTGTGTTGCTCTCCTTTGGAGGACAGAAGTGCCTTAGTCATCTTGGTGTTTTCAATTTTCCTATGGGGTTGGATGAACTACAGAGATGTCTGGTCTAAACCAAGACTGTTTTCACTCAGACTTAAAAAGGCTGAGATGCCTTTTTATTGTTAGGTTTTTGCAGAGCAAAATATCTGAAATCCAACTGGATTTTGAGGATGTCTGCCAGCTGTGCTTTGTTTTGGAGCTTCTATCCACGTGGAAATGCTGTAAGATTCACACAGGTTTGCAGATTTCCTCCATTTAATTAATCTAAATCAGGTCTTGATTTGGACAGAGGGAGGCTGGGGAAGAGGGACATTTCCCCTGGATGGATTTGGTTGGTGCCATGAATGAAACAACTCCATAGTAGGATGTTTTGTGATTAATACACTAAGACTTGCCCAGAGAACTGGTGGAATCACCATATTCCTGGAAGTGTTCAAATTATGTGTGGATGTGGCACTTGTGGACATGGTTTAGTGGTGAGCACAGTGGTGCTGGGTTAGTGGTTGCACTCGATGATCTTAGAGGTCTTTTCCAACCTAAATGATTCTGTCATTCTCTGACAATTTTCTCTGTCGGACATTTGGTCTCACCACTGATCAAAATCTCTTTGAGTCTAAAAGTTAAAATATGTTTAGCTTGAATTTATTCTGGTACTCCATTTAGGTCGAGGCTTCATCTGGTTCTGCATTTCTCATTATATTGAGCGTTTCCAAAAAAGAGAGCTGAAATGGTATGTGGGGAAAGAAGGACAGGAAAGGCTGACTTGTTTCTAAGGGCCCTGAAGGCATTCAGACCAAACAGAAATGCCAATTGATCCAGATGCTATTTTGCCTATTCCTTGTCATTTCTTTTGGAGCTTTTTAACCTCCTTGAATTATTCCTTCAAATACCCCTGCCCAGAAATGTGCATTTTACATTCCCTTTAATCCTATTAAACAGCGTGTTACACTGTGTATTAATCATCTGACTGGAGCAAATCTGGTGGATTTGGTTCAATAATCCTTCTTTCTGGATCACTGCTTTCCTGGGACCTTGGAAAAAATAAGAGATTTGCCATGTCTTATGTTAGAGAGTGGCTTGTTCTGACAGAGGAGCATCAGGGGCACCAGCTGCACGTTGTGTAGACAAGTTTAAACCTACTTCTTAGGGCAGTGGATAAACTTCTCTGGGAAGCAGGTGGGGGTGAGAGGAAGGGCGTGACAATTTTGGGAATCTGGTAACTAAGTGTTTTCAGATGTTGAGGTTCAAAACCTGATTTTTTCTAAGGGTGGGGAGAAGTGGGGTAGCTTCAGTTTGGGGTTTGATGGTGGAATGTGTGATGGAATCAGCTGCAACTCCAGGGCTTTGCCTCACCTCCAGTGGAAGCCCTGCTTTGCTGTAGTTTTGTGCCTGTGCTGATCCAGTGTCTCCATTTTTCTGACTGATGTGTTGAGATGACATCAAGTGACAGACAAGGGCTCTGATCCTTGTGCCATCGTGCACAGACTCACTGAGCACCCCCAGGCAGGGCAGACCTTGATAATAAGCAAATTCCTGAACTCAACAGGGTATTGTAGAAACATCTGTATTGCAACTACAGCACCTTCTCCTCAGAAATATCTGGCTGAGTACAAAGAGGAGCCACATTCTTGCATTGATTAGATTAGTGCAGATATCCAAACGTTTCCAGCAGAACAGGAAATGGTCTTTGTGCTGCTTGAGCACAAAGATATCGAACAGATATCGGGCTCGAGTTTCCTCTTTGCCTCAACGCCCTCCAACACATGCATTGGGGTTTTTCCTCCCCTCTTTGCCTCCCCCACTCTGTAACCTCCTGGATCTTTGATGTGGTGATGACTAAATGGCTGTGAAATAGCCCAACAACACTGGATAAAAACTGTAAGACAGAGGCTTTGCCATCAGAATATAAGAGACACACGATCTTATATTAAGCCTTTGAGAGTGTTGAATTTACAGCAGAGAACCCTGCAAATGCACCCAGCATCAAAATATATTTTGCATAAGCACAGTGAGTGTGTGGGGTGTTTGCTACACAGTATATCCCAGCAGGATTGGTAAAGAGAACCATATTCCTGCCTAGGTACAAAAATCTCATGGGGACTTTAGAGTTAGCCCCCACTTCTTGTAGTGGTATCGATGTCTTACAGGCCTTTAAACTGCTTGTCTCTGTGTTGTGTGTGTGTGTTTGTGTGTGTGTGTTGCCACATTTTTGGTTAATTTAAATGGTTTATTTATTTACTATTGTCTAGTCCTTTGCTAATTCTGACCCTTCCTCTCCAGCTCCCTGCCGACCATGCAGCGACACAGAGGTTCTCTTGGCTGTCTGCACTAGTGATTTTGGTGAGTTCTTGCTTCCCCCTAATGCCAATGTGACATCCATAAACACCAGTGGACACCTCCTTACCCTTGGCAACCTGCACTGGCAGTAAATGTGGTCTAAGGGAGTGCATGGAAGAGGGAGGAGGACGTGGTTTGAAGGACCTCAAAACCATCTGCCCAGCTGGCACTTCCCCAGGGTGGACAGAGGGATCCAGCAACCACAATAAAAGTAGAAATTCAAGGACTTGGGTGCATCTAGGAGAGGCCTTTTCTTGCTGCCCTACAGTGTTGGTTGACTGCTGACAAAAGACCAAAAGTGTCAATAATTGTCTGTGCTTCCCTTTTTAAAGGGAAAATTAATATTAGCTGGTATCTGTGATGGCTGGAGAACAGAAAATAAGTTGTCAGGGAGCATTTAGCTTGTATCTTATTGTTGGAACTCTTCGTCATGATTAATGCTGTTTTTCTAATGTAATTATTTCTCTGTTTATATTTAATATATATGGGTGCCCTTTGCTGGACAGGTTACAAATATAAACTATAACAAATGCAAATGTATACTGGAGGTTACTGGATAAACTTGACTCTAAAAATAACAAAGGACCAAAACTGGGGCTTCTGTGGTAAATTCAGTCCCCCTGGTTGCACAGGGCTGAGTTTGGATGAGGGTTTTCCAGAGTAATTAATCCTTAAATATTTTCTCTGTTTCCAGTGATCAGAGGCTCCATTCAAAACGTAACGAACGAGGCAGAAGAGCAGGAATCCATCATTCATGTTGGTGTCAACAAACTGTACAGGCAGAAGAGCAAAGTCTTTCAGCTGACAGGGGAGAGTGGGAACTGGAGAGGACAAATAAAGACCTTGCTGGAGTGTGGGGTGAAGCCAGGAGATGGAGATTTCCTTTTCACGGGACGTATGCACTTTGGGGAGGCCAGGTTAGGCTGTGCCCCTCGTTTCAAAGACTTCCAAAGGATGTACAAAGAGGCAAAAGACAAAGGGCTAAACCCATGTGAAATTGGCCCAGATTGAACCCCCCTGTTTGGCTGAAGGTCGCTTTTAGCCCTTGGCCAGGAATATTTCCTGGTCACAGTGAGAACTCTGAAGAAAACTGGTAACTGAGAGGCTGGACAGATCTGGAGGGCAGGAGAAACCCCACAGGACACCCACAACCTGCTCATAGACTAATGGAAGCAACAGAGGTACGAGCTCAGAAGGCTGCCAAGCAAGCAAGGCTGGATTTTTAACCAATCTTGTCCGTATGAATTAAGTTATTATATTTTTTTAGTGACTTCCTTAGGAAAACAAACAAAGAAAAAAACTCCCACGTCTTAATAAAAAAACCCAAATGAAAGCCAAGATGCCTTTGTATCTTTTTAATACTAATTTTTAAAAATGTCTTAAGCTGATGTAGCATTTGGTATGGCGTATTCTGTATAAATGGCCAAGAATGTGATAGAGCACGGTAAAACATCTTAACATGGATGCTTTGTAAAAAGCTTGGTGTACAATTCAAAGTTGTTTCTTATGACAGAAATTTATGGAGCCAAACTCTTATGTGTGTGTGTGTGTTCTTTTTTTTTTTTTTATTTGAAAGAATGTACAATCGCCGCCTGCAATATTTTTTCTTGTCCAGGCTGGCAAATTCTTTCCATTCCAGAGAAATAAAGGTCCCTGGATTTGACACATGCTGTTTAAAATCTTTATTTTTTTTCTCCTCTGTAAGGCTGATCTCGGCCAGTCCAGATGTGCTCAGAGATCAGCTCTGGGCTGCTCGCTTGTTTTGTGGCTTCTCTGAGCAGAACCAGAGTTCCTGTGAGGCTTTAGAAACCACAGTGTTTTTCAAAGGGGAAGCAGGAGCTATTTTTGGAGATTTTTAGACATGTGTCCAGGCAAGGCTTTAAGTGTTCTTCTCTCTGATGCCGATGGCGTTATTTTGGGAACGGCTCCAAGGAGCAGGCTGCCCCTTCATGTTCAGCTTGAAGCTTTCATTTGTGCTGGCTGGCAGCTTGGCACGAGGGGGATGTTCGTGCCTGTGAGTCCCAGGGGACAGGACCAGGCCACCTGATAAAAAATAAGCACTTTAATAAGGGTGGGCCATTCCTGCAGGCAGTGTCCTGTGGGAGGTACAGGAGCTCTCCCTCCCTGTTCGTTCCCACTGTTCCCCATAGCCTGCAATGCCTCACTCTTATGGTGCCTTCAGAGGGGTTTTAACCTCTTGCCCATGTTTGTTCTCCAGCACTTTCTACTGCCCCAACTTTTGTTTTAGGCCATCAGGTTCTTTCAATAAAAGGTTTCCACTTAGTGACTCTTTCTACCTCATCCCTCATCTCTTCTTCATGTGACTGGATTCTGGGGTTCAGGGAGGGCTTCTGGAGCAGCTCAGGGGATGCAGGAAGGTCTGACATGGATGGGATGGATGGGATAAGTGTCCCATGACACTAATCAGGGGTAAAAAAACCCCAGGATTGTACCAAAATACTGTCCTGTAGTGAGACCAAAATCCCTCTGTGAGTGTTTCTGTAGACTCCTCTCAGCAGAATTCATTCTGTGGGCCTGTGGGAGAAGAAGAGTTTCTTTTAGCTGTGCTAACCTCATCCTAAAAGGCTCCAGAACACTGTGACTATTTCAGCAAAGACCTCTAAACCCCATTTAGCACCCACCTATCTGCTGCTTTGACCCCAGCTGCCTTCCAACCTCCTGTAAGCAAAGCCCCAAACCCAGCAGCCTGTTCTGTGCAGTTCAAGGTTCCCCCCATCCTAACTTGGGTTTTAAGAGAAGTGAGCCAGGACCAGTAAGGGGTAAAATCATTCACTCCTTGTCTTCAGCCTGCCCCAACCACTCTCTGTGGCCTTGCTTCCACTTCAGGGATCTCAACCCAGCCTTTTGTAGGCTTTTAAAAATGATTTTGTGGTTTAGTGCTGAGATAACTCCCAAGCACATCTGAGGGGGCGTTTCAGAAGCCCTGTACCTCACCTCTCCTCTCCTGCTGTGTTTCATAGGCTTTTTCCAGCAGAGTGAGTGCTGGCAGGATGAGGAGAGAAGAACAACATGTTCCTGGAATTGCCTCCAACCTGCCCACTCTCCTCTTCCTCTGTGAGGCCGCGTGAGTGAGGGGAAGAGGCCGAATTAAATGTTCAGCCAGTGTTTGGGAGGACAGTGCAAGCAAAAGACAAAGTCAGGGAGGCTTTGGCCCTGGAGTTCCACCTTTGGCTGCAGTTTGATTTTTATGGGTTTAAATTGTTTGTAGACTTTTTTTTTTTTTAAATACCCTTTGCACCACACTTGGAGCCAAAGCCACTGAATTGGTGTCCCTTTTCACTCCAGTGGCTGGTTTGCCTGCCTTCCCCCACCTCCACTGGTGTTAGTCCCTGTTCCCAGCTGCCTAGAAATCCTTGGTGGGAGAGGAAACATCACCCTGCAGATTTTTCCTCTGCCTCAGCTCCACAACTTGCTGAGTTGCAGTGCTGGATGCTCCGTAGCTGCTACGTGTCCATCGCACCGATGGCGCTTGCACGTCCACGGCTTCAGAGCCTCGGAGGGAGTGCCTGGATGAGCAATAGCTTTGCTCAGAGCCCAGTCCTTTGATCAAAGTGGCAATAAGGACTTGCTCTGCAGCTTTCCCCTTGTCCCTGCCTTGAGCCTGACTCCCCTGCAGCACCACAGCTTGGCTGATGTGTGTCATCCCCAGCCACTCATCCTTAATTGCAGGATTCGCTCCGGCCCCAGGACCTGGTGCCATGTCTCCCAATAGCCAGGTGTGCTTTGTACAGAGGGATGTTAATGGAGGGATTCCACCCACTGCCCTAAAATCCAGTTCCCAAAGGCTCACCCTTAAGTCTTTGAAAGACGATTACAGCTTGACCTGTCTGGCAGCGGAGTCGGGGATGGAAGGGACAGATTAAAAATGACTCTGCTCACATGTGCTGACTCCACTCTAATGAGGAGCAAATGGCATATTGATGCAGTGTTATGTGAGGACATGCTTGTTGCCACCTAATGAAAGGCCTTGGCTGAAGGTGACTCAGGACAGAGGTGGAGCAGGTGCTTGCAAAGCGTTGCTCTTCTTACCACTGCAGCTCTCTGAAGATGAAGGGCTTTCTCTTGATACCTAATTAACATAATTGAGTTCCTCTTAAAAGCAACAGACTGACTTATCTGTTCCTAAGGAAGCAGAACTAATGAACTTGAATTGCCACTGTTAGACCCCCCTCCACTTGGGCAACACTACCCATAAATAGGCACGAGGCATCTGCTGTGTTCTTGCCTCTGACAAGTGTGTGGTTTGGGCTGTTGGTGAAAACACTTTCCATGGTAACCCTCTACTTCTCTGATTTTCCATGAGCCCACTGGTGAACTAAGTCACTGCCCAGGTATGAGCCATGCAGAGCTTGCTGTGGTGACAAATAAGTGGGTTGGGAAAACTGTGTGGGTATCTACAGGGTCTGTTTGAGGTCTATCAGATGCTGCCTGCCTGGGTGAAAGTTTGCCTTCTTCATCCTGTGGAGAGACAGGGTCACCTCTTCTCCAAACACCACGACCTCTATGCTGTGTGTGGAGAGGAGCAGGGTTGCCACACTTGGTTTGCCCCCAGCTGGGCCAGAGGATCTGGATTAGATCACCTGTTTGCTTCCCTTTCAGGACCAACAGGCCATTTTCCCCCAAGCTATGCTGATACTCTTTGCCACTTCCATGTGAAGCAAAGCCCCACAGCAGGGATTTGTGATCCCCACAGCCTGTCCCTGGTGATGTCCCATCCCACCCTCAGGCCAGCTAATTGTAAGATCAGAGACAGCTGTAGGCAGCTTTTCGTCAAGCTCTTTGCTGTTGCTGCCACCTTCTCCCAGCTCTGCTGTCCCACTTCTTGCTGGTGATCCCTGTTTCCATGCTGAGAGCTGCTTTAGCTCCAACCCACTGCTGCTCTCTTCTCCCGATGAGAAGAGCTGTGTGAGAGCAGTGGGGAGAGGGTGAGACAAAAGAAAGGGCAATTTTCAATAGTTATTCACCTGATCTAAAGAAACATGCCTCATCTTTTATTCCTCTCCCTGTTCCCAGCAGGAGAGGAGGTGTAGATAAAGAAGAACTTATCCTCAGGGTGGCTCAGCCTGTGCTCTGCAGGAGGGGACTACCCTGATTTATCCACTGTGGGATAAATTGGGGCACACTGTGGCCTGGTTCTCTGTGCAGCAGCTTCTCCCCACTCTAAGGACACATATGGGTTGTGGGGGAGGACACTGTGGTCACATTCAAGCTAAAGAGTAGCCAAGCTGTTTGCACCTTGAACACCAGCAGCACTGAGTTCTTCAGGACACACAGAAACCTTCCTTGGTGCTGTGCTGCTTGAAATGAAAGTGGGGAGGATGTGATTTGAAGTGAGTCACGTGGCAGGAGGCAGGAGAGGTGATCTGGCTCGTGCATCAAGCTCCTCTGAGCATCCAGGAGTGTTCCCTGCCCGAGGAGGAGGCTGGGCTGTGCTGTGCTGCAATGCACCAGGTGTTTCCTGCCTACCTTTGAAGTGTGACAGGACTTGCATGAGCTCCAGACCTGACCAGCTGACGTGGTGCAACACCTCTGAGGGAGATAGGAGCTCTCCTGCTCATCCTCAACTTAATTAAATGGTACTTACTTCTGGAACTGGAAAAGTCTCTTAGTGATGCATGTCAGAGGTGCTGGGTGAGTGGTAAACAAGGTTAGCAATACTGGGACCAGCTGCTCCAGCAGATAGCAAATTAAAAACCAAATTGGTTGATAAGTAAACCAGAAAAACATCAGAAAGGAAGCACGTGCAAGTCTCTGAGAGAGGTTAGCAGCAATACAGAGCCAAAGAAATGTGCAGAAATATCTTGACAGCAGCAAAATTCGGGCCTGGAGCAGTTGGGCTGCTGGGGTTAGGGAGAAGAAATCAAATTTCTCCTTTCCAGCTTGACAGAAGTGATTCCCCTTCCTGCTGCAAGGGGCCAGCCCTCTCTTTGTTTGGCTGATTTTGGTCCTCCTTTTAGTGAGGACCAGCCAGTCTTAGCTGTCATAGTCTGAGTGCTCAACAAAGAATGAGCTTTTCCAGCCAATCCTTTCTCCTTCACCATCAGTCTTTGCTTTGGAGCTTTGCTGGAAGACATGGAGGGACAAACATCATGACTGACCTGACCACTCTCCTCCTCCTCCCTTTCCAACAGCAGTGGCCCTATGAAATTCATTTTGGAGTGTCACATGCACCTGTCTCAGCATCATCCAAATGCCTTCATTTTGCCCCACTCAGCATTTGGAAATGTCTGCTCAAGGCTGGGCAGAAAACATGGAATTTCTCCCTTGTGTTCCTCCCCAGCATCCATAGGAGCATCCATGGAGATATCCAGCTAGAGCTATGTGACAGTGGTGGGGAGAGGGGAAGACAAAAGAAAGGGTAATTTTTAATAGTTATCTGACCTGCTTTAAAGAAATGTGTCTCATCTTTTATTCCTCTCCCTGTTCCTGGCAGAGGAGGTGCAGAACTTCCAAATCCAATGATCTGGAGGAAGCTGTGGTGGGCAGTCTCTGCATGCACAAGGATTCACAGAGCCTCAGAGGGGCCCAGCTCAGAGAAGGGGTTCTGAAGAGGCAGACAGGCTGTTCCTGGGGTGCTGAGGGCCTGTCTGTGTCTGTGGAACACACTAAAGGGAGCACCAGCAGCAACCGCTGCTGAAGGGGCTTCAGCTGGGGCCCCACGTGCCTCCTTTCCCCAGCTGAAGCGTGCTGAGCTGAGGCTGCTGCAGGACACGGGTGCTCTATAACCCATTTCACAGCTGTCCTCTCAGCCTTGCTCTGTGCTGGTCCTGGTGTGTGTTGCTGTGAGCTTTTCCCCTTGGTCCTTGCACGGAGTGAACTGTCCCTGAGCAGTGGCTGCTCCTGTGTTTGAGGTCTCCAGCCTGCAAAGCCTCACACGTGTGCTCTGTGTGTGCAGGCTGACGTGGTGCTGCCAGGGCAAGGATGGGGCTGCCAGCAGTGCTGAGAGGGAGAGGAGAGGAGGAGTGTTGGCTTGTGCTCACAGCAGAGCTGACTCAGGGCTTTCTCCCCAGGGCCGGGTGCTGACTCAGCTGCTTTGCCTTTTACTGGCTTTCTCTGGAAACCAGAGGCATCTCCTGGGGCTCAGAGGCCATCATAGTGCAGCAGGAGTCAGCATTAGTTGGTTTTGGGAGAGTCACGCCTTGACTGTTTTGGGGCAACAGCCAAGAAGTTCAGTAAGAGCCTCAGGATTGCTTCTGGGTGTGTTTTGCACTCCTGCTGGGGAGCACGTGCTGTCCATCCCGGGCTAATTCCTGGGGCGAGTGTGTGCTGCAGCAACCCTGCTTCTGCTGCTGTGTCCCCCCCATTGCAGGGGTGAATCAGGGCAGGGAGGCTCCTCCTCCAGCTGGCAGAGCCTCACTCTGGAGTGTTTTTCCATGGTGTTACTCATGCTTATGTCAGAACATACTCCCTGCTATGGAGGAGGCTGGGTGAGGCTGTGATGAGCCTCTGGGTTGCAAAAAGCCCCATGGAGGTGTTGTCTCCTGCTGGGAGTGGGGCCATGCTGGGATCACAGCACCTGAGACTTGGCCCTGCCCTGCACAGCCAGTGGCTGGGTGGTTGGAAGTGCTGAGCTGGGCTGTGTGGAACAGTTCCTGCACGTAATGAGGATCTACCTGTGTGTCCAATCTACCAGAGGGATCTCCAGGTAACAGCAGTGTGTGGGGTGCTGGGAGAGGCTCCCTGCTCCACCTCCATTGCAGCAGGTCACACCTCTGGGACCCACAGCAGCACGTTGCTCACGGGTGGTGGTGTGTCAGGGTGTGCAGAGCCAGTTCTCTCACCCCCTGGCCCACATCCTGCAGCATTAGTGAGCTGGGGGTCAAAAGTGGGGATCCCCCTTGGGTCTGCTGCCTCTCATTTGGTCCCCAGAGAGGCTCCCTTCGGGATTTCCTACCCTGATGTCTGGGATGATGTGGGACCCTTCTCTGGCCAAAGAGGTGTTGAGCTCAGAAGCTTTGCTGCCAATTCCATGCTGTCCTGAAAGGTGGATGGCTTCTTCCAGCAGCTCCACGGGCTCCTCTCCATGTAGGAACCTGAGGCCATCAGGGTGAATCCTGCTTGGTCCTGGCTGCTCCTGTGATAAACATGTTTATCGCACTTGAAATGAGCTGAGGGAGCTTTGGGCCAGGCTGGAAGGAGAGCCCTGCTGCCAGGGTGGTGAGGGCATTATTGACTGCATGGAAAGCTGCTGAAATTCCTTAGGAAAATGGTAGAGATGACGAAAGGGTGGATGAGGTGCCATCTCTGCAGGTGTGGGGAGCCGGGACAGGTGCCCACCCAGGCACTGTGCTGGTTGTGGAGGGGTTGCCCCATCACCAACTGGTTCCTCCAGTTCCTTTGGGAAGCATCAGATTGAGTTGGAGTCAGACTGGTTTGTGCAGAGGCTTTATTTGCCTGGAGAGGAAAAAATAATAATAATTAAAAAAAAAAATCAGTTCAGTCGCCTCAGCCCAGAGTTGTGTTTTTAAAGGGAGTGGTGTGGGGGAGAAGGTCTTGGGCATCCCCCGCACTGCTCTTGTGCTGTCGCCAGGCTGGAGCCTGCCCTGGAGCTGAATTACTCTGTGGTTTTTGGAGAAGACAAATGGGGACTCGAGTGAGACACAAACAAACACATCTTTCATTGTGATCTGAAGGCGGCAGTTCCTGGAGCCGTGTGTCGGATGGAGCTGACAGTGTGCTGGTGACACAGCCTGCCTGTGCAGCCCTGCCTGATGGGAGGGGCAAATTCGGGCATGGACACACCTCAGGAACAGATTTCAGAATGGACATGAAATCATCACACGGGGCTTGAGCTGCTGCTGATATAAACAACCACAGCAATAGTCCAAACCCTGTGGAACATTGGCTGGGGCAGCTAAGCCAAGCTTGCCTTGCCCTTGGGCTTTTTCCTTCTCACTATGCAGTGTTAACACTCTTCCTTGGGTTGTTCTTAATCTGCTTATTCCAGAGAAATCCTATCTGCCTATTACTCTGCCCCAAATGCAAAACGACTTTGTGTCTTTCCCAGGGTGGAAAAAATGCTTTCAAAATCCCCTGCAAATGCTGCTGCCCTGCAATGGTTTTTTTTTAATCCCCCAGGGGACGTTTTAATCTGAATTTCTGTCAGTGCTTGGGGGGGGTCACAGGGACATCCCAACCTGAACGGTGGTGGATACCAGAGAGCTGGGTACGAATGGTGGATTTTGGACAAGGAATACCTGGGCTGGTCAGCCTGGCTCAGGCACTGACTATTTTCAGCTATGATCAGTGGGGATGTGCCCCTGCCTGGGCTCATCTCTTCAGCCATCCCTTAGCTCTGAAAGGAGACCAATTGTCTTCTACTGACCCATGGGTGCGAGTGCCTTCTTATGTCATGGGTGTAAACACTGCAGGACTGGCTCCTGGGGGTCAGAGGATCTAGTATGTGTATTCATCATGCTTAAAAGACCTTTAAAAGCAGTTACACTTTGGCTTTTATTTCACTTACTTTTTTCCACTGCTTCCAAAGCCTTTCAGGAGGGATGAGCTGAGCTCTGAGCCAGGCCAGCTGTGTCTGCCCACCTTTGCAGGGTTGTTTTGGCTCACTGCCTTATCTCTCTTGTGACACCATGTGCCCCTTCCTTCCCCCTTCATGGTGCAGGGCCCTCTCTGAGCAGGGAATGGGCCATGATATTAAGCAAGTCCTGTGTAAGCCCTGTGTAAGCAGCCTGGTTTTGGGGAACTGCTGCAGAGGCAGCAGAAGTGAAGCTGGGTGGAAAAACCCCTCTGTGCTTGTTGTTGAACTTCCAAACCCCATGCAGCCTTAGCTCAGGTTCCAAAATTAAACTATCATTCCCCTCAAAGCCAAAGGTAGCAGAATGTCTGACCCTTGGAAACATCAGGGGTCAAATTTGATGTGCTGTGGCACTGTTCACTGGCAGTAGGGATGGGCAGTGACTGCCATGACTCAATGGGCACCGTCTGCTCTCACTCAGGCTGTGACTCTGGTTGGGGCAGCTCTCCCTGTTGTTGATTTTTGTCTCAGTGTTTCCCTTCTTTCCATGTCTCCAGACTGGCATTGCTCTGCCATGGGGATGAATGAGCACACCTGAGCTGATGTGCCCTGCCTGGGCCCCCCGTGGGTCCTCTCCCAAAGCCTTTGGGGACTCCCTTTGACAGTATGGCCATTCTTGGCAGATGAGCTGGGCTGGGGGTGAGCACAGATCAGGCATTTAATTTTTGCCTGTTGGATCCCTGTGGGTCAGGAAACCTGATTCAAAAGCACTACAAGGTCAGCTCAGAGGGTCTGTGCTGTGCATCCCACAGCCTTCACACTGTGGACACGCTTCATGGTGGGGTGAGTAGATCCTTGTCCCCACATGAGCTGTGTCTGCTCATGCCCTGTCTGGATCCTCCTGGACATGCTGGAGAACTCTCTTGGTTTCCATGTGCTAAGGAAAGAAAAAAAGAAAAATCCAGGCTGTCATTCAGAAATAAGCAATGGCAAAAGTGGAGCAGACAAGGGGGGGCACACCATTGAGCCAAGTGCTTTGCTCCCCACAGCCAGTCCAACTGGCTGCTTCTCTAGGGGACACCAAGGACCAGTAGAGGGGTACTGGTGGCCCCTGCTCTGGTCTGACACGAGATGTGGGTCTGTTTAAACCCTGAGGATTAAAGCACGTGACCTGTCCATATAATCCCCAGGGTGCTGATGCTGTTTGTAATTATGGGGAGCTGCAGAGGACTGGGCTGCTGAGGAGCAGAACCCACAGCTCCTTAGTGCTGCCTGGGCTGGGAAGGCTGAGAATCACTCTCTGGGGGTGTTTGATGGCAGTAACTTGCTGATATGAGGGTCAGCAAGTACCAAAGTGCTGCTTATCCACAAAATGGAGCCTGGGCTGCCCCCAGTTGGCCCCTGAGCAGGACAGAGTTGCCCTGCTCATATCCAGAGGAGAATTTCCTGGAGTAAATCCTGCAGGTTGCAGGGTTGCTGTTGCTTAGATGAATGTGAGATAGCTCAGCCTGGAGCTGAGTTCAGCCCTGGGCTCTGCAAGTTAAAGGCATACAAATGCTGCTGAAGAGTTAATGGGAAACAGAGTGTGGAGGAAAATAAAGAAAGACCTTTTGAGGTCTCAGCTGCTCAGGGTAATATTTGGGTTTGGTGACTCTCCGTATCTTAGAGATGGGAATGCAGCAAAGCTCTTTCAGTCCAGAGTATACATGGAGCCCGACAAGATTGTGGGCTAATATCAACAAACCTTTTGGAAAAGCAGATCCTGTCTGCTTCAGCAAAGCCGCAGTGTTATTTTTCTTTCAACAAATGTATTGAGACAATAATAATGCTGTGCAGATTGGTCGTCCCTGGCCTACATGATTTATTAGGAAACAGAAACAATTGCAGTTGCTGAAAAAAAACAAGCTTTGGATGTGGATTTTTTTTTCTTTTTCTTCTTTTTCTTTCCTTTTTTTTTTCCCCTTGAATTCCTCATGAACCAAAAAAGGGCCACCTAGTCTGGTCCCAAGAGAGGGGTTGCCTCCCTGCTTGCATTTCTTACCAGACCACCAACCCTAGGCTTGCTGCTTAAATAATTCTGTGCTGGGGAGGAGAGGGGAGTGAAACTCTGCTGGGGGAGAGGCTGGAAGAAGGTGATACAGCCATGCAATAACATTCCCAGGCAGGGAAGCAGAGCAGGTCTGGAGGAGGAGACCTGCAATCTGTTTCTAGCTGTCGGTGACCCGGGGACAAGTTGCTTCCTCTCTCTGAGCCTCCCTTCCCCTCTATTTATCCCATTTATTTAGTACTAAAGCCACCAAGAGTGGTGCTGCTGTCTGTGTGTGCTGCACCAGGTCCTCAGCCCCACTTGTACCTGCCGGTGCAATGGAAGCACAATCAGCAGTGGTGGCACATCACACTCTGGCATTGGCTCCTGCCCTCAGCTCAAGCAGAGAATGGCTTTGCTTCACAAAGGTTTTATTCACTCTCATGACCAGTGACAGGACTTGAGGAAAGAGCATAAAGCTGAGTCAGAGGAGGTTGAGGCTGGATATCAGCAAAAGGTTCTTCCCCCAGAGGGTGGTTGGGCAGTGACCAGGCTCCCCAGGGCAGTGGGCACAGCACCAAGGCTGCCAGAGCTCCAGGAGCATTTGGAGAATCCTCTCAGACACATGGTGGGATTGTTGGGGTGTCCTATGCAGGGCCAGGAGTTGAACTCAATCCTGATGGGTCTCTTCCAACTCAGGATATTATGTTTGCCTCCTTAGTCAGTAGCACCCATGAGAAGGGGCAGGCAGGGCCGGCAGCTCCCCACTGCTGGGACCTTTCCCCTCACCACTCAGGTGAGCTGTCTGGTTTACAGAGAGGACCATCACACTCTCTGTGGTGGGTGCCCCAGGCAGCCATACCCTCCTTGTCCCCACTGTGCTGTTCCACACCTTCCCACCCTGCCTTTGCCTGTGATGGGGCAGACGAGCTCTTTCTCCGAAGGCCAGCTCTCCTGGGGACCATGGCTGTGGGGTGCTTCTCCATCCAGGCGCAGCATCCCCAGGGCAGTGGGATGCAGCCTTTTTGTAGTGAGAGGTTTGCTGACCTCCCTGGCCCACTGGCAGCCACCCAAAGCTCCAGGGGAGCTGCCGGGGGCCGTGTCCTCCCTCCGGGCCCAGCCGCTGTGCGCGGTTATCGCTCAGGCCGCCTGCCCGGGATGGGGGCGGAGGGATGGCACTGGCCATGGAGCTGGAGGAGCTCACTGGCCTTGACGAGAGGCAGCTGGATTATGAGGGTGCTCCTCCACCATGCTGCTCCTGATGAGTGAGGGTTCTGTTTAGGGATCTGTCACACCCACCCCAAACACCCCATGGGGACGAAGGAGGGCTGACCCCACCCAACCTCAGGCGGTCCCGCTTGCACCCACAGCCCTGCACATCAGCTTTGCTCTGTTTTCTAGAAAAAAAACCCATGGGTTTGGTTAATACAGCCTGTGGGGCTCCCTCTCAGCTCACCAAAGCATCTCTGACTGCTTTTCTGAGGCAGCAGGACCAGGTGCTTTGGCAGTGAATGCCGACCGGGCGTCTGTGCGAGTAAGTGATATCATCAGGGTTTGCTTTGCCTTCAGAAATGACTAAAGAGATTTTCTCTGGTTTCTAGTTGACCCCGTGGCTCCCTGTCGATGATGGGAGCAGGCTGTTTAGGTTCGAGTTAATGCTGCCCCTACCAGCCCCGAATCAACCTCAAAAGCTGGAGATGGATTCAGCAGGTAGAGGGAGAGGGAAAAGCTGCATCCACTGCACCCAGCCCTCACTGGTATTAAATCAGGGATTGCTGGGAATCAGCTCTGATTCATTCTCCAGCTGAAACACAAGTATTTCACATTTGTCTGAAAGGATTAAGTTTTTCAAGCTCCTGCCTTTCTGGATGAATGTTTTCCTTCGAGGGGTCAGTTAGTCTCGGCTCCCAGTTTTAAAGAAAGACTGGGGGACTGGGAGTGATTTTCCTTTGTGATCTTTCTGTTTCATGCCTGGAGTCAGCACAAAAAGGAGTCAGTGAAAATTAACTATATTTGATTATTGCAGGGGGCTAGAGGAGCCCTGGGTGATTGCTGCATTGGGTTCCTTTTCTCTTGGGTTTCACTGACATTTTGGATAGAAAATGAGCAGTTCCTTTCCCCTACAGATGTTTTCTGTTGGTCATAGTTGGGGAGAGACTGTAGATGCTAAATCCATGTGCTTCATTTGTGGTTTTTCTAGTCTTGTTTAAATCAGAGTTGGGCACAGGGCTTGCTTGGCTCTGGATGCTCCTGCCATTGGGGTGGGCGACAGCAGGGGTCCCTTGTTGGAGGGGGTCACTTGGAGTAGCTCCGGGAGTGCAGCCTTCACTCCCCCCCTCCCTGCTTGTGTAAGAAAGGAGGTAGAGAAAAAGTGCCAGGTCCTTTCCCTCCCCATCCCAGCTCCTGCCAGACTGGCTGAAGCACAGCCCGGCTGGATGAGCACGGAGGGCTCACGCCAGAGCAGTCCCGGGAGGAACGACTTGGATCCGGCTGTAACCAACCACCCAGCTCGCTTTCCACCCCCAACCTCCTCCTGTCAGTGTTGGAAAACTGCAGGCACGGGGCCATGGCACTGAGATGAAAAGCCTCCCAGGTGCACACTGTCCTCCCCGGCCGCTGGGCTCCTCTGGAGCTGGGAGTGGGTTGGAACAGGGCTGTGCCGTGGGGTCAGGGCTGCCTGTGCTCTCACTTCGCTTGCAAGAGTCAAACCTGCACATCTGCCATGGCCTTGAGCTCTGCTTCACCCCTGGATCAACACTGTTAGACACCAGCCAAACCTGTGCTCCAGGATGAGGGAAGGGAAATTCAGCTTTTTGTGCTGGCTCTGGGACAATTTGTCTCTTAATCCGGGCATATACACATGATTTGGAATGTCACAGGGTATTTCTGGGTTCCCAGGCTTTTCCTGAGCTTCTGCCAGCTGCTTCCACCAACCATCAATGCTCAAGGACATAGACAAGGTCTAAGCATCACTTGCATTTTGGGAGTAATGTTGTGTCAAAATTGCCTACAGGTTTGTCTTGGCTCCCTGGAGAAGGTGCATCATCTTTATTGGTCCTCTCTGAAGACAAAGGAGCAATCAAAAGCATATGAGGCACAAAGGATCTCTGTACAAGGTCTGGATTCCTCTGCACCAGGACACAAAGGAGGAGGAGAATCCACAAGATTCTCAAGAACTTTAAATACTGGAGTTTTATAATAAAGCCTAAAGTTTACGGAACAATCACCAAGTGTGACTCACTCTGCCTTTGCTTTGGACTGGTACACTTGGGATGGAGAGTCAGGGTATGCAATGATGTGGTGGTTTGCCCAAACCCAGGAGCCTTCCCCAGCTGCTGCCACTCTCACACATGTTTTTGAGAAGGCAGCAGCCTGCAGAGGCTTTATGTCCTGAAGTTCTGGGTGCTGCACAGCTTTGAGACCCTCAGCCAGACTGGAGGGGCCTTAAACCCCAAAACAAGCCAGTGGGGTCACAAGGAGTCTTTGAAGCTCCTCCAGTCTGCCCAAGCAGCAGGGTGGGGTTGTGAACCTTGCCTGTCATTCTCTGTGAGAATGTTGCTTTTACAATTAAAGCCCACGCAAACCCCCAGCCCTTGCTACCGCTTGTGTTACCCCAGTGAGATATCTGACATTTGAGACACAACGGGAAGTCAAAGAATGTGAGGAATTTGGTGACTCAACACAGAGTTTATTATGCCAGCCCCACCGTTTAAGCCCATGTAATGTAAAATTGTTTTACGGCACGCAGCGCAGTTCTGTGGGTTAATTTATAAGCAAACAATAATTATTCAAATAGGGACTTTTTTTTTCTGGGCCTACATAAACTTGTTATCTGTTTGGCAGCGGGGGATGCTGCGGAGAAACCCACATTTACATTTTTTGAGTTGATGCTCTTTGCTTTTCCTGGAGCAGCTCAATGGTGCATTGACTACGAGGGCTCACTACTGAACTTGACCTGGGAGTGGCGTGGAGATAAGCCAAATGTTAAGAGAAAAGGAGCCCTTTGTGAGAAGATGCCAGTATATTAGGTCTCACTTTTAGGTCACACACTTGTTAGGGGTTCCTTCAAAGTGATGGATTCTTCTGCTAAAATTTAATGATGTCCGTTAAATCACAGGGTCATGAACTAGTGCATGTGCTGAAAATGGTTTGCCAAGGGACCATGAAGACAAGGCCTTGTGTCAGGAGACTTCCAAAGCAAATTGGATTTTCCACACAGCAATGGCTGCGTTTGAAGGTCTGTCAGTGGCCTGTAAAATTCTCCACCAGTGATAACAAGACAGAATTGCCAAGCGCTGAAGCAATGCCATGAGCATTATAGAACAAATCACTCCCCTCTCAGGACATAATAGCTTCTTGATCATCAGTCAAAGAAAGAATTATCCTAACCAGCAAACAGGCTGGGGGAAGCTGCTCCTGTTCTTCCAGGAGATTATTCCAGAGCTCCTGGGTTAAATCTGCTGCGGGGAGCTTGGGGGTTCCTGAGACCCTCAGTCTGTAGCTGAGCAGTTGGGCAGGTGGATTTTAGATTGGTACAGAAAAGGATGAAGCAACTAGATGTCAAATTGTATTCCTGAGCAGCCCTCTGGGGTCATCCAGCCCTGCTGCTGTCCAGCCCCAGGACAGGCCCCGCTCAGGTGTCTGTGCTGAAGGAAAGGTGGACCACTTGGGAGACACTGTGTTTCTCTCCCTGCCTTCACATACTAGGGAAGTTCATTTTCCCCCTCTTTCCAATTCTGTTAATTCAAATTGATTTTACAAGTAATCAGGCTGATTGGGAATGCAGCCTGAATTCCTACTGAATCCACAGAATACCTGCCTGCACTGTTGCTGCTGGTCTCAAGGCTGGTTTCCATCCAGTCTCTCACCAGTTTGGCTGAAGATGTTTGGAGGCAAACTGTCCCTGTGCTGCCAGTGTTCTGTACTTCACTGTGCCCTCCTGAGCTGCAGATTGTATTGCCACCTCTGAAAGCAGAAGGAAGTCAAGTCCCCTGTTTGTCTGGCCCTGACCTTTCAGCTGAGATCTCCACCCCAAAGAGGGGCAGTTTCTGATTTCTCACCAAGGGAAGCTGCAGGCAGACAAACAAATATCAGAGCACTTAGACAAATGAATGGCAGATCTCTTGTTCCAACATTAGGTTTAGGAAAGCCAGGAGCTCCCTCCTGGGCCAGCCACATGGGCACTGCTGCTCTTGGGCCAACACCAGACCAGGGAATGCATTGGTCACACATGTGCTGACCACTGGCTTCTCCAGCCTGAGCCTGGATTGAGTGATGGAGGAGGCACTTCTGGTTCCACCCAGTCTCTGAAGGATTTGATATATTGTACTGCCAAAAGAAAACAGCATAAATCATCCCTGAGTGTGGAGCTGTCTGGCACCATTGGAGGGAAAGTGCAGTGAGGGTGGAGCAAGAGGACACAGGGGTGATCGCTGCCTTGGGCTGGAGGGGTACAAAAATCCCCCCCGAGCTGCCTCCAACCCAGTAAAGCCTGGGAGGTGGGTGGCTCTGTCACGGCCACGCCAAGTGATTTCTTGGAAGAGAGGGTGCCTGGGGACTGCTTCTGGGGTGATGCTGCACGGAGCCCAGGATGGCCTAGGGCTTTATCCTCTTTCCAGTGAGATGTGTGTGCATGTTTACGAAATCTAACTCCCTGGGTGATGTCACGACACGATGAGAAACTGGGTAATAAATTAAATGGAAAAAAAAAATAGACCCCACTGTGGGTCAGATGATGGCAATAAATTCAGATAACAGCTCATCAGTGCCTCTTCCCTTGTTCTTGTAAGTGTATGCATTTTTATTTCCAGTTGGGAGAAGAGCTGGTGAGAAGCAGCTGGTTTTTATTTGTTCTCCATCCACATCTGATTAGATAGTCCTCCTTCTGC
The DNA here is from genome assembly GCF_003984885.1 of Neopelma chrysocephalum. Taxonomy (NCBI): domain Eukaryota; kingdom Metazoa; phylum Chordata; class Aves; order Passeriformes; family Pipridae; genus Neopelma; species Neopelma chrysocephalum. The sequence continues at coordinate 3,010,991 of NW_020897746.1, read as the reverse complement.
CCACTGAGACGTGCTCGGGAACTCTCCCAGCCCCTCTGCTCACTCATTTTCTGGGGCATCAAGGATTTTGGGACTGTTGGAGCTTTGTTTCACAAGCTGACAGCATTGCAGATGTACAAAGGGCTCCTTCATGATCACGGGGCTCAGGTCCCACCGGGCCAGAGGGCACGGCCAGACCCTGCAGTGGGGCTGTCTATGAGGTGCTGTGGGTTTGGGCCTGGGAAGGCAGCAGTGGGAATGTGTTTCTCTCCCTGACATTAGGCTATTAATTTGTTTTTAGGCAGCTTTGGGGCTCTGCAGCCCAGGAGGAGGGGAATTACCCTCCAAACTCTGTGAACGTGATCACTACCAAGGCTGATGGGGAGGGGGCTGTGCAGCAAAGAGGAAAGTGGATTGTGGTTTTGGACCAGTGGGAGAGGAGAACCTAATGGTTATGTGGGTAGTGTGGGAGGGGGGCAGAAACCAAGGTGAAGGAAGGGGCATGTGTACCCCTGAATTTATTGCTTACTAAAAGCCAAACAAGGAAAATGGTGAAGTTCTGGCTTGTTGATGCCAGTATGGAAACTCCCATCAGCTCCACTGAACTTCAGATCAAACCTTTCCAGGCCAAGCCCATAAGGTTTTTTCACATTGTGCTACTGGAGGACTCTTCCAAGAGAGCATTTTGCAGGCAGTTGTCTTCTTTCAGGAGACACTTATGAGTGTTTTGCTCAGGGCAAGAAGACTGTTCTGGTCCTGTCCTGCTTCTGCCTTCCCTTCCCCTTGCTACACAACTGGTTGGCAAGATTTTGATGTCTGGTCCTTTTCTTACCCTTTGTGCAGACACAAAGCACCAGCGAGGGTGGCTGTTCATGGATAGATGAGCTCCTCACTGAAACAAAACTTTGAACTGGAGACTTCTCTGGTCAGCAGCCCTCCTTGAGCACCAGGGAAAGGACAGGTAAGCTTATCTGAGCCTGAGAACTTTTGCTTTTTTCCTTTGCTAGGTGGGAAGGGGATCTCCCCTGGCAAGTCTGAAGCCATGGTGTTGAGCTCCCGGTGCTGTGCCCGGGCAAGTCCTGACCACGCTCCCTGTCATGTGCTGAGCAGGGAACGTGCAGCTCACGTAACCCTCACCTGTTCATCCACGGGGTGAGGGGCTCTGTGGCTATGCCTCAGGTCCCCAGGTGAACACCTGAGAGTGCCAGGTTCACTCCTGTGAGTGGGGATTGCAGAGCCCCCGAAGCCGACGTTCCTGGGGAAGAGGAAGGGGATGTGACCCTCCTGTATGTCAAATGCAAACATGGAAATAATAAGGTGGGAAACGTTCTTGAACTCATCCCAGAAACAAGTTTTCTTTGGGTCAGCTCAAATTCCTGGCAAAAATTCACAGCTGATTTTATTCCAAGGTTGTTTCCCCATTCCCTTTAATCCACGCAGCTTGCATGCTAAAAGCCACAGAGACAATTTGACCCTGTGCAAGGGGTCAGCCAGTGTCCATGTGCCCCTCGGATGTGTGCTGAGCCCCGGAGGTTTCCACGCCAAGGGGAGGGTGAGGGGGGATTTGCCCTGCCCAGGTGCTGGGGATGACACAGAACTTGGCCCACGTTGCTGCTGCCCTGGCCTGCAGTGACCGTGTTGATGCAAAACCTCCATCTGACTCTGCATCAACAAGTTCAGTTTCGAAAAGAGGGAATAACTTGTTTTATTTTACCAACGCTTTGTGAGATAGGGAGGTTTCCGGATAGGATCTGCAATGCTCAGGTTCAGGTATCAGTTGCATAATTTCCTGTGTTATTTCAACACTCTTGTCTTTTTCCTTTCCTTTTTGTTTTTTTTTTTTTTTTTTTATGAGCTTCTTTGCATACTGGATAAGTCTTATATAAGCATATGTTGGGTTGGAAATTTTTTTTTTCCCAAGTATTTTTTTTGGCAGGGAACTCCTGGCACATGATACAGCACTCAGAGCCATCAACCGTAGCTGTGATACAGATGTTCATTGCCTGCATAATCTTTCTCATATCAAGCAATTACCCCGAGCCAATTTCTTTTTTTTAAGCACCTTGTTGTGGGAACGGAGCTGTAAATGCATGAATTGCTGAGTTCCCAATACCTGTTTACAGTAGACAAACAAAAAATTCAGCACAGGGCACCGGTGAAAATCAAACATGAGAGGTGTTTTAGATAAGGAAGGACAGCCACTAACTGAGAGTTTAAAAAAAAAAACCCTCCCTCTCACAAGATACACTGGAGGAGTGCCAATAGCACATAGCTGCATGGAGACTAAATAAAACCAGGTGAGTTTCCTGCCATTGTGGAGTATCAAATGTGATTTCCATTTGTGATGGACGTGTTGTTTCTGCCAAGATCATCTGCAGGTTTTCATTTTAGGTCTTATTATTTTTGTTGGCCTAATATAGAGCTACAGCCCGGAGTGCTAAAAGGGAATGTTGCAGCAATGACATTCACAGCAGATGAGGAAAAATACTCTTTTCAAAATGAAAGGTTCTTCCTGGGAGAAGACTTTTCTATCAGCAGAGTAGGTCTTAGGATTGCTTTGAATGCAAAATAAATGGGATAATCCGATGAGAAGTGATGCATTAGCATTGATCCTTACTGCTCACCAGGTAACATCCTTCCCGATTAAGAATCTGGCTTGGTCCAAAAACATCATTCAAAAACTAGGTGTGAACCGGAGATGTAGATCAGGCTGCTTTGCACTTCTGAAGAGATACAGGGAGGCTGGCAGGCTGCCCTACAACAGAAACAAACAGTCAGAGAGGGTTTGTGCAGGGATGTGCAGGGTGGAGCAGAGCTGGACAGGCCCTCCTGCAGCCTCAGGGTGTCGGGACAGGAGGATCTGCCCCTGGTCTCCTTTGCCACATGAGCTGAGCTGCCCATTTTATTCTTCTCCCACTCAGGAGCCTCAGGAACTCAGTGCAGTCACACCCTGAGGCTGTGCCCAGTGACCGTGGGGACACGTTCATGGGGACATGTTCAGGAGTGCACCAGTCCAGTCGTGAAGTTCATGCTAAGTGAGCATCACGTGTGCAGGAAATTTGGGAGCAGCCCTTTGCTGTGGCTTGGAGTGCACTGAGTTCACTTGAGTGAATGCTCAGGGACTTGCCTGGAGCGAGGCCTGAAGGGGATCCACTTACAGGAATAACAAGAATATGCAGTAAAAATAGTTAATGCTAATGATGTTCTGAAAGGGGTATTAAACTTGCTGCTTCGGGGCTAAGCAATCTGTGGCTCTAAGAGGCCAGAGTTAAATATAACTTGCTGGAAAATGAGTCCAGAACTGCTACTGGATCAGGTGGTGGGAGCCCTGAGACATAATGGTCTCCTGGAATCATGGATTTGGCATTTTTCACGCTTTTGCAGATGGACTGGAGCTGATTTCTGAGCAGCAGTTGTTTACTTACAAAAATGTCACATAACTGGATCAAAACTTTCTTGTAAGAGATCTTTCACAACAGAGGGTTTAAAGAAGGGCAGCCTCCTGCAAAATCCATACCCATTTTGGAAAAGTTGCAGGCATCTACATGCTCTGTGCCTCCTGCTTCAGGTATGAATTTCTCCTCTAATAAAATAAGTCATTAAAATCTCGTTTGGGTGCCCATGGACTGGGGAAGAAAGAGGGGGAGGGAAGTACAGATACGACAACCCATCATGGTCCTTCCAGCTGCCCAGCTGCCACCTCTTACCATGGAGTGGCCACAGCAAGCAGCTACTGGTTATACTGGGGCAGTGGTTATGGGCTGGCATGAAAAAAATTTTGGGAGCACCCACCTGTCATTTGCAGGTAGGTGAGTGCACTTGTTATTCAGTCCTGTGCCTCAAAGGGCACGTGAGGCACCTGAGCCAGACCTGGCCACATTCCCAGTGGTGTGACCTGAGATGTTGGGATCCAGCCTGTGCCTTGGGAGCACAGCCCTGAGGGCTGTGGTGTGTGAAGGTGCCTCACTCAGTGGGAACATGGGGGGCTTTGACTTGTCTCTGTGGAGCAAAAGACCTGAATATTTCCTGAACGTTCTGGTCCTGTCACAGGGATTTTTGCAGAGGCTGAGGTCATCCCACACAGAGGTGATACTGCCACTGACATCCTGCTGGGCAGTTTCTTTCCCTGAAAAGCCAACTTTCCTGACTGGGCCATGTCCACATGCCATTTTTTGGCTCCAGCAGAAGAAGCTCTGACCAACCCATTCTGTCTGCTCGCCACATCCACCTTCTGGGAGTCACTACCTCTGATCCAACTAGCTTGTTCCATTTTTCCCTAACCCAGTGTCTGGTGGGACATTGAGGCTGGGGTTGGCCAAGGGGAAAGGGATCGTCCCAGAAGAGCCATGGTTGCAGGAGGGGCTGAAACTGTGCTTTCTACCTACCCCTGCACATCTGGGTTCTCAGCATCCTCCCACCAGCCCCTTGCTGGGCCCAGGATCAAAAGGGATTATTTAGGTATTTGCTTGCTATTCTGAAGTTATTCAGTTGTTTCTGGAATAGCTGAGTTTGAGCTGGGATTTTGTAGGGATTTTGCAAGAGCCTCTGTAATGGACAGAAGTTGTTCACTACTCAGAAATTCTCCAGTGGTCCAGGGAAGGTTCTTCTGTCAACTATTGTTGATGGTGTTGATTAACACCACCTCTTCCCTTTGACAAATCGTGCTGCTCTGTTCCAGAACTTCCATTTACAGGAGTCTCTGGCAGCCTGCTGCTTCCCAGATAGAAAATCCAACAAGCAGTCTGTTCCTTCTCCTCACTAGATTCATAATGTCATTTCTTTAGAGCCAGGATCTCATCTGTTGCTCAACCTTGGTGTAAGTTTGCAGATTTCTTTCTCCAGTTCTTCACCAAACCATTCTTTTCTGCACTTATTGTTGGGATGTGTGTAAAGATTCACTATGCTTTTTTCCTAAAGAGATGGAAGGGAATAGGTGCATTTGGAAATGTGGGTCTGATGGGTCTGACTTTGATTTTTTTTTCATTTCCCCTGAAAGAAAAGAACTATGAGGAAGGCTCAAAGCCAGGGGCAGGTTCAAAGCAGACTGGGCCTGCTGGAAGCCAAAGGTAAAACATGCATAGCCCTCCCTCAGAGGAAGCAGAATTAATTTCAGGAAAGAAATGAATGAATGTAGAGCAAGGATGAATTTGGCTTCTTGTGCCACAGGAATGCAAGAAATTGTGCAGCAAAAGAAAGCCAGACAATGCAAACCTCACATAAATCTGGGGAGACGTTTAACCCAAAGTACTTGCTGACCTTCAGTGATGCTTCCCTTCATCTCACCAGTATTTTATTCTTCTTAAATCCAGCCCCACCACTGGCAAATCTTCAGAGAAGTCAGTTCTTGCACAAACAGGAAAGCAGACTCCCTTCCCACTAATTTAGGTGGTGTTTCCAGACCATGGCCAGAGGACACAGGGGCAGGGAGGTGTGTTTGCCTCCAGGACCAGGTTTGAGGATGGTCTGGAAGAGATTAATTTCCCAGGTGGGCAGATCTAGCCCTTCCTCCGTGTCAAATTCAGGGCCAGAGCAGGGGTGAATTTAGAAACTTCATCTGGTTGTCCTGTGGGGAACTGATTTATGGTCCTGAGGGCTTCACCCCACACCACACATCCAGGAGTGTCTGAGGATTGGACCCTTTTACTGATCCCCCTGGATTGTATTTCTCAGAGACTGTGTGGGATGTAACTCAGTCCCATTTCAATTTAATGAAGTTAAACACAATGATATTAAACACAATGGTATCTGGGACCACCCAACCCGAATCCCCTCCCTCTTCCATGACTGTCACAACTCCAGCAGCAGCATCTGAGATCATCCAAGCACCTGGGACCTCAAGGATCACCACTGCCTTTGATCTTGCCTTCCCCAGCCGAGATGTAAATTGGCAGAGGCCACACCAGAGGCAGGAGGGAAAGGTGAACTTGTTCCACTTCTGCAGGTTGGACGAGCAGGACAAGAAGATGATTTTAGGCAAATAAGCAGCTCTTGGGGATGGTGGGAGGACAAAGGCTGGAAGGAGTTGATAGGGACAGAGGTGGGATGGCAGTGGACGGGAGAGTGATCAGGGGGATCCTTTCCAAGAGCAGCTAAAGTGTTCTAGGTCCTTCTACAGCACTTTGCCAAACAGGGACAAAAAGGAGAGAAAGCAAAAAGGAACATCTGCTGCCCTCACATAGTATAGCTGGAAAACTGGGCAAGCTGGAGTATCTCGGAGGTTGTTTTTTCATGTAAAGCCTGGACAATTAGACTGTGCAATCCTATTTCTATGGTGAGGCAGAAACCAGAGCTCAAGAACCAGAGCTCATGTGCTGGAAAAGCTGAGAAAGGCACCAGTAGTGCAGCCTTGTTAGGCTGAGGTGAGTTAAGTGGTGAAGGGGGCCCAGCACAGGCGCTGGGGTCTGGCTGTCAGAGGGCACCCTGCAGGGTCTGGGGTAGGGGGGCTGTGCTCCAGAGCAGGGCAGAGCACGTGTTAACAGGGTATGGTGGGAAAGAGCCCTTTTCAGTGTGGCTGACCTTGACCAGTTCAGTGAGAGTAAGCACTGGAATTACAACAAAGAATTGGTCCTAATGAACCAGAAAAGCCTTTGGACATGTTTTTTCCATGGAAGGCCAGTTGGAACCCATTATAACCCAGAGTACATCTCCTAGGTGTAGGGCTTGCTGGTATTGTGCAGATACATTATTCCTTTAATAAAGGCAGATGAACACAAGGAATGTGTCTGTTTAATCTTTGTCTTGTATAACCTGTGAAAAGTGAAATGGAAAAACGCTCAGCTGGTGTTTCAGGCCAGGAGATTTTCTCCACGTGGATCTGGTGCACACACCCAGCCCTGACACGCTTCCAAGAATCCCTGTCTGAGTCCTGGAATAAAACTCCAGCCACTCCGTGCCAGGAGAGGCCAATTGAAGACGCAGCGCACGCGGCCTGTGCTGTTCACATTTCCAGGTTCTGAATCATTTCCTCCACTCCTGTAGCCATCTCTCCCCATCTGGGTTTGGGCCTGTCCAGCTCTCTGATCTCTTCACTTCCTGAGCTGTGCAGGCTTTGGATGCTGCCCTGGCTGTGCTGCTGTGGCCGGAGATGAGTCCCTGGTGGGCTGCCAGCAGGAGCATCCCTTGGCACTGCGGATTTGGGAGGAGTCAGCTGCTGTTGCTGGATCCCTTGGGGCAGGGTAGGTGAAGGATGTCCAGAGGCCCATCATGCACAGCCTCGTCTGGGAGGAGAACAGACGGAAATGTCTTCCCCCAGTGCTGGGTTTATCCCAGGGTGACCCCTCCAGCGGTGTGTAGGATCTCCCTGACCCTGGGATACCTCCTCCCACTGCTCCCAGTCTCATGAGATGGACATAGCTCTGGGTTCAGAGATTGATGGGAGGGAGAAAGTTGGGACAAGGCGAATCCCTCAGCAAGGGGTGAGTGTTGGCTGTTGGCCTGTCCCAGGAAAGGGGGTTGCCCCCAGCCCTTGCATGGCTGGCAATGTTCGTGCTGCTGGAATACAGACTGTGACTTGGGCCAGGATTTATCTGCTTCCTTCCAAGTCCTTTCCTCTGCTCACACCCTTGAGAGCTGTGAGGGCAGTGCATGCACACATCCTGCAGACCCAAAAATACTCTTGCTGATGCCTGAAGGAAGAACTATCTTCTACAATTGATCAGCTGCCAGAAATCCTCTTCAGCTTCTCTGGCCTCTCTCTCCCTGTTGCCCAGCATCCTGGATGTACTTGGGAGCTATTGCACCTGGGTCTTCACCAGACATAAACAATCAGACCTTTGAGAATTGAGGTATCTGAGGAGCCAACCTGTCCTTGATTGAGAAGAAAATGTTTGCATGGGGGAAAATGAAAACAACAAGCAAAAAGGTGAAACCACGGATTTCAGTGAAGTCTGTCATTAACGCCTTGGGGTTGCTCGGCAGTAATTAACAGAGTGGCACAGCCACACTGCTGTGTTAGAGGTGAAAAACAGGTTGAGAAGGGGAAACTGAAACACACACTCACTCCTTGGAACCGTTATGTGGCATGTGTGGGGCAGGAGGTGCCCGCTCCTGCCTGGCAGGACCTGCGAGGCCGGGCCTATCACCCAGAGCAGCCACAGCACCCCCAGTCCCCGGGCCAAGAGCTATTTTGGCTTGGCCAAAACAAATGGCAGTTTCCCCTCTCTCTGCAAGTTTTAAAACATAGGTTGTCATGTGGAGGAAATTGTGCACGACGATGATGAATGGTTGTGAAATACCATTTGCCAGAAGTATTTCTGGATTCTGCAATTTAGTTGCAAATTACAGAACACCGAATGCAGCCTTGACGGGGAGGATAAAACCCACCTTCCCCCTGCTGTGCTGTGGGGGGGGATGTATATGACTATACCCCTCTTTCCCTTCACCCACCTCACTCCACCCAGACATTTTTAGCTCCAGGGCATTTTCAGAAGACAACATATAGGCTCCGAGAGCCGGGTCCTCGCTGGGCTGAGCTGTGGCAGAGGAGCTGTGACAGCTCACATCTGCCGGCGGTCTGGCCCCACACCCCTCCGGAGCTATTTCAGGATGAGCAGAACGGAGTGGTTGGAAATTGTGGGTTCGTTCGGCAGGCTTGGCTGCCGCGCTGGATGGCGCTGCAGTAGGCATAGCAACAGGAAAGGAATGTTCCCTGTAAAAAGATAACGGTGCTTTGCCGAGGACGTGGAGCAGTAAAGTTTGTTAAAGCAATCAGTACGTGTCATAATGTTTATTTAACTGAGAGCAGGGACGATGGAAAAGCAGCGCAGCTGTGGAGGAGCCCAAGAGTGCTAAGGAGAGGGATGGGGAGCATAGATTTAGTAGCTGTCTTCCCTTGAAAAAGAAAACAAGCTGTGCTATCAGGCAGTCGATGGGGCAGATAGTGGGAGAGCACACAAGGTAGCTGCTGATTGCTGGCTCTTCTGTAGGGGTGAGGTTAGAGTTTTATTATCTGAAGTTCACTTTCAGGTTAACAGCTTTGAGGATGTGGTTGCAACTCTAAAGGGAACAAATTTTAATTCTTTTCTAAACATAAGCTATTTGTGTTTGAAGGCAGATAACCTTTTTGGCTGTGCTATTTGCCCGTGGTAGAAAGAAAGGCTGGAGCAGCAGAGTGATGCTTGAATTCCTCCCGCAAATAAAAGGGGAGAACTCGACACTGCAGAGTCAATGTGGGGCCAAATTCTGTTTTAGCCCACTTCCTGGGGAGCCCTTGAAAAGAGCAGCTCTGGTGTGACTCCTTCTGCAGGAGGCCAGAGCAGGGCAGAAACAGGACTCTTGGTAATTCATACAGCAGTAGATGAAATCAAATACTCGGCCCAGTGCTCTGGCAGGGGAATCTGTGAGGCTGCAGAGCAGTGCCAGGGGATCTGGGAAACTCACTGGGCTTGCTGTAAGGGATAGACTTCCCTTACTCCACCTCCTGTAAAAAAAAAAGGCAAAAAATTTTGCTCCATTTTTTTGAACAGAATTAAAATTGCTTTTGGTCAAAATCACAAATTATGTGGGTTTGGGGGTTTTGCTTTTCCTACAAAAATTCAATTCTCTTTTGGGAAGCACAAGCCTTTCCTTCACTCTGGAAATTGCATTTTAATTGAAGGCAACGTTTTCTATCAATGAGGGGAAAATATTGCCTCAGTTGTTCTCGGGCCATCTGACACTTCATCAGCCAAAGTACTTGCAATATGCTGAGCAGAAACAGGGCTGTGCTGGCTGCCCAGGCACGAGCCATCCCCTTCCCCACCCAGCTCTCTGTGTCCGTGTGTGGATGGAGCCTTGCAGAGCCCCCCCTGTCTCAGACACAGGACAGTGGCTGCTCAAAACCTCCTCTGCTCCTTCCTCAAAATATACAGCCCCTGTGAGAGCCACCACTCAGCTCTGCCTTCCCAGGGGAGCTGGCACATATGTGTTTCCTCCGGGGATTTGCTGCAGCAGCTCTGTGAGTGTTCACTGCTTTTCCCCGCTCCTCTCCCTGCCCGCTCAACCGCTATCTCTGTAACAAACTCCAGGCTTCCCGGTCGCCCTGCAGAAAAAAACCCATAAAGCCCATTTCAGAGCCCAAATTGCCCGTAATTTACATGCCTCTCCTCACTTTGAAACGAAAGACGGCTGATGATAACATCGGGAGTGACAGAAGCGGTATCTGTTGCTAATTACAAGCTGACATTATGGTCAAGCAGAGCCATGGGCCCCATCAAAAGCTTATTCAAAGTTGCTTTTCTCCCACTTCAAACACAGGCTGGACACAATGCTAGGCATTTTCCACCTTCAGAAGGAGCAATCCCTCTGAACTGGCCTGGCAGCTCCTTCCTCAGGAGAAAAATTGCTCAAAGAAGCAGCAGAGGTTACGACAGCCTGGTCTTCACATGGATGGAGCTGACCCTTTAATGATGAAATTTGTTCATCTTTCACGGAGAAAAACAATGGCCATTTCGATTTCCAAACCACCTTCTCCCTCCTGGGTTCTTCCAAGCTGTCCCAAGGGCTCACCTGGGGATGGTCACCACAGTCAGGTGGTCAAGTGAGGCATGAAAAAGTGCAGTGGGGACCTCAGGTTGCTCCATGTTGGAGTTGTACAGTGAGAGAGCTGCTGCCACAGTGCATAACCCAGAGTGACGAGCAGGGAGCTCTGCTCTGTCACTTTTCTCAGGTAAAAAGTGATGGACGAAGAGAAAGTGGCCTCAAGTTGCACCAGGGGAAGTTTAGATTTGATGTTAGGAAAAAATTCTTCATGGAAAGAGCTGTCAAGCACTGGAACAGGCTGCTGAGGGCAGCAGTGGAGTCACCATCCCTGGAGGGATTTAAAAGATGTGTAGATGTGGCACTTGGGGACATGGGTCAGTGGTGGGCTTGGCAGTGCTGGGCTAATGGTTGGACTTGATGATCTTAGGGGTCATTTCCAACCTAAATGATTCTGTGATTCCTGTGCCCTGTGGGACCTCTGGCAAATCCCATTAAAAGCGGTGATTAAAATCCCATTAAATCTTCCAGCTGTGCTTTCCGGGCTTTGCCATAGCCCGAGCTGAATTCCTTCTTTCATCCTAAGGACAAACACTCAGTTGTCCCATGGAGTCATGTCTCTGGTACAACCCTCTGTGTTTTCCTGCAGCCATTGGCCATGGCTGGACGCTGCTGTGTAGGCAGCAAAAATGCATCCTGACCACATTTTCACAGTGCCATTACATGGTGCTCCATGGAGCTCCCTTGGGACCTTTCTCCATTATCTGCTGTGGAAAAAATGTCTTCACCCCCAGTTTGTGAAAAGTGGGACCAAAAATAGGTCATAGGAGATACAGCAATCCATGAACAAACAGATCCTGCACTGCAAGCCTGGTTCTTGTAAGAGCTAAAAGGGTTTCCAACCAAATTTTCCACTGCCCCAACTACACAATGAGGAGCAGGGGCAACACAGAGAGTTCTCTGCACCCTCCCCGGAGGGGGGTAAATAAAACTCCTTGTAGAGAGATGGTTGATCTGAATTTTAATACATTCATTCTATTTCTTATGTTCCTTGAAAACAAACTCCTTGGAGCATATCTCAGGGCCACCCTCAGCCCCCCAGCCTGCCTGGTGGCATCCCCACAAAGGGGGATTGTGTGTCACATCTCAGTGGTTTGAACTCTGCCAGTAAGTGGAATTTGTGAAGTTTTTGCTGCCCCAGTGCCCCATAAGGATCAAACAGACCTCTGGCTTCTCCTCAGAAAGGTGCCACACAGGCTGGGGAAGGTGGTTGCATCAGGGATTTGGATGCCAAAGCTTAAAGCTGGGTAGAGGCTGTGCTGTTAAATTTAAAGGTGGGAAAGAGCTCTTGGTGGTGGAGAGGATCTCATCGGTGCAAACCTCCAAAGGTGCTGGTCTGCAATCCTGGCAAACAGGGCTTGCCATCACAGCAGAGAGAGGCATGGCAGGGTGGGCTCCCTGCAAGTGCCAAACACTCCTGGGGGCCTTTTCCAGTTGCAGAGGAGTCCCTTGACAAGCCTCAGGCAGATCTGTTGTGATATTTGCTTGGTTCATGCAATCCACAATTCATGGCTCATTGGCAGCTGCTCTGTGTGGATAAACCTTGCCCTTGCAGAGGCACATGGATGGCACTTGCTGCATTGGGTTTGGCTGGCACAAGTCACACATTAGCTCTTTATCTCCTCCAACTCAAACATGCAAACTGGTGACTCGGGTGAACTCCACCCTGGGAGCTTTTGTCAGGACAGTAAATGTCAGTCGGGGTGTGGAGCCTTGGATTTCTTTGGTGGCATTTCCAGACAGACCAAGAGATCTGACAGACAGCTCATTGCAGATGCTGAAGCCTTTGCTTTCCTTGGGGACCTCATCCGACCCCTGCAGCAGGATTTCTGTCCCTTGGCTGCCCCTCATGTCCAGCACTCAGCAAGGAGGGTGGCTGGCACCGCAGTGCCCAGTGTGAGCAGGAGCAGCTCAGGGGCAAGCACGAGGCCCCTCCAGCTTTGGGGGAAATGTCTCCAAGGTGTGGGGCAGTAACACAGAGCAGGTGTGTGTCTTTGTGCTTTAAGTTGTTGCAGCTGTTGAGTTGGTATAAATGAGCAGGAGCTGGAATGCTCCAGCTGAATTGTCCCAGAGACCTTTGCTAGAGGAGTTTGTTTAGTTTGCTGACCTGGTGCAAGCTGTAGGTAGGACTAGCAAGCACTTTCTGGAGAAAATTCTACCTAAGTTTATCAGTGTGATCCTGTTACGCTGGTGTTGCTCTGGAGTCACATCTGTGATGTGGTGAGAAGGTACTGCCATTCAGGGCAGGTGAGAGTGAGGTGGGAGCTCACTGCTCTCCTTCAGGTCTGTAAAATTAATCAAGACACCTCATCTGCAAGTTCATCCCTGCTTCCTCACCATGAAGAGGTGCTGCTGGTGAGTGCCTGGGAGCTCAGTGTCTGGGGAGGGGGTTTGCTGGGGACCTGGCAGGGTCCTGCAGTGCTGGGGGTGTTTGGAGGGTGGTGGGTCCATGGCTTGGGGTGAGAGAAGCTGATAGAATTTTCAGAGGAGAACTAGTAGGGCAGAGATTTAATGGGAGTAATCAAATGTACTTGGCTTGAGAGCAGCCAGGCCTGGGGCTGCCTTCTTTGAGGGTGCTGGTTTTCAAAGGTGCAGTTTAATCCATGTGGGAGCTGCCTGTGTGGGGAGGGTTAGAGCTGTGCTGGGGGTGAAACGGGCACCCTGGAATAGCTTCCCTTTGCCTGTGGGCTTGTTTCCCCTGAAGCTGTGGGATAAAAGGGAAAATTCGGGTAGATAAGAATAATGTAGTTTAGTGCTTTGTTTTTGTTTTTATGTTTTGTTTACTTGCTGCTTGAACTTGTGACTTGCCAAGTACTGAAAATCCTGAGATTTTCCTAGAATGTGGCCAGTGTGAAGTAGCTATTGTTGTTCTGTCATTCCTTAGCCCAGGGCCCTGCTCTGGGTAATGGGAAGAGGCAGGAGCAGGAAATAAAGGTTCATGGTCACCCCTTACCTGATTTAGGGCTGGAGGGGGAGAGTGTGGGTCAGGACAGTCAGCTTTGCAAGGCAGCAGCTGCCCTTTGCTGGCTTTGTGGAAGTGTTTGTGCACATGTACTACAGACCAAAGCAAAACCCAGAGGTTTGGACCCTCTACAGTCACCCCTGTGAGAAAGGAAGCAGAAGAGATGAGTGTTTGCTCTTTACTGGGTGATCTCTGGAAGCAAATCTTTTTTCTGCCTCTAAAGCATTTTTTAACATGTACCAAACTTGTGTTCCCTCTGTTCCTTTTGGGAAACCAGTGGTGACCTGAGGCACCTGTAATAGAAATTTTGAGTGTCCAAAGAAGGACAATGAATATGATGAAGGCTCTGGAGAACAAGTCCTGAGAGGAGACTGAGGGAGCTGGGGTTGTTTGTCCTGGAGAATAGGAGGCTACCTAAAAGGAGGTTGTAATGAGGTGTGAACTGGTGTGTTTTCTCAGGTAGCAAGAAATAACACAAGAAGAAACAGCCTCAGGTTGCTCCAGGGAAAGTTTAGATTGGATATAAAGGAAAATATCTTCATGAAAAGGGCTGCTAGCATTGGAATAGGCTGCCCGGGGAAGTGGTGGAGTCCCCATCCCTGGAGGAGTGTGAGACATGTAGCTGTGGCACCTGGGGATATGGCTTAGTGCTGGGTTAGTGGTTGGACTCTGTGATATTAAGGCTCTTTTCCACCCTAAATGATTCTGTAATTCTAAAGGGAAAGACTAACAGACAAGTTTGCTGTCCTGGGAGTTGGCAGCTCCCTCCACAAAGCACCCAACAGTATGGGGGAAAAACTGGGGGATGTTTTGGGTTGACCTGAACAACTCATAATGAGTGCTCATTTTTCAGCCTCACAGTGGAAGCGGAACGTCTGGGACTGGTGGGTGCTCAGGAAAACTCCCTGGCAGAGGGATGTACTTGACTGGAGCTGCTCCCCGTGGCTGCAGGGATGGTTGCCCTTCCTGTTAAGGGTGGGTTGTCACACACCTCATGGGGTGGACACAAGCTCCCAGGGAGCTCTGGCAGTACCAGTCCCTTGGTCTTGCTTGTCTTCACAGCAGTGCTGTGTGCAGGTCTCTGCACATCATTCCCTCTCTGTGACCACAAACACAGTTCTCAGCCAGCCCTCACCCCGTGGCAGCAGATCCTGGTACACACACGTGTGTGTTCCTGCTCTGCCTGGAGCGGTGCTGGAAGCTCAGCATGGGATGGGCCACACTCTGCTCAGGGAGGGCTGGCCCAGGCTCGAGCTCAATCTGCAGCAGTGCAGAGATGCAACACCTTGGCAAGGCGAGAGGTGTCAAACTGTAAAAAACCCTGTGACTGGCTGAAGGTTGCAGCAGAAGCTGCTGCTCTGCCCACATGGGCTCGCTCTCTACAGCAGGAGATGCTGCAGCCAGCTCAGGCAACTGGGAGCTGAGAAAAGCTCTTCTCAGCTCTGGTTTTGACTTGGTGGCTGAGCCAGAGGGATGGGCTGGGCCTTGGTTAGCCTGGTTTTAGGTTGGGGGAGATGCCACACAGCAAAAGGCTGTGTCAGCCCCTGCCTGGCAGGCTGTGGTGCCTCTGCCTCGGGGTGCTTTGAGGAGAGTGATGCATTTCACAGGCTGTGGAGTGGGGCTGCTCTGGTGCAGGACGGGTCTCTTCCAGTCCAGGTGATTTGAATGGCTCTGTTTTATGTCCCAAAATGTATCTCTATCTGTGGTTTATCCCTTCCCTGCCCTAACCCCATCCAGCTTGTGAGGCTGGGAATTTTGTTCTGTGAACATCTTTGGATGTTTGAAAAAGCTGAAATGTCAGATTGACCTTTCGAGGTTTTTCTTTTCTCGAGGAAGAAGGTTTCTATACAATTCATGCCATGAATCAATCCAAAGGGATGCATTTTTCTGCACCAGTTAAATAAAAGATCATTAAACCTAACAAATGTTTCCCAGCTTGCCTGCACTTTCACTCAGTGTTCAGCTATAAATATGACCTGTGCTTATGACAACATAAACAACGTGCTCCTCAAAAGCAGGACAGGCTATATACCTCTCTTCTTTTTATTTTTAAGCTGCCCAAGAAATATATACACACATTCCTAATATGTTTACTTAAGCAGGAAACAGACGAATAGTTTAAGATAATGTTTCAGCCTATTGTGAGTTATATGTGCTGCAAAGATTGTTTCCTTTATGTAGTAATTTTTCAAACACAGAGAGAAAAAGCTGAAAAATCTTGTCAATTCCTTAATTGTAGGAAAGATCTGCAGGAATTTCTACTGCAGGAGTTTCCCTCTCAAAGTGACATTTGAGACCACTGATAAGGGGAAAAGGAGATTAAGTAGTCCTAATTCTTTTCATGTACTATGGAGACTAATTCCTCTTGCTCTCAGCACCATGTCCAGCTGACTGGCTCGCTGCTGATTTCCCCTGCTTGTGGAGAGATCTGAGGGGTGATATGAGTTTGAAGGCCTAGAGAAGGAGGGGATCAGTTTAGAGAAGGAAGATGCTTAATTTGTAGACAAAGCTTATTCTGGATTTGGTCACATCCTAAGATTCTGCTGGGCTTTTTCTCCCCCCCCTCCACTCAAATATCTTTTGGCTGACATCATCAGTGGAATGGGACATCAGAGTGGCTTTGAAATGCTACAGAATTTGAGTGCTGGCAGCTGATGAAGCCTCATCTCTGGCAGGGTGACCGGTGGTCTGCAGGCACAGCTGAGGGAGACCAGCAGGAACCTTTCTGGGTCATGTGAGCAAGGGCTGGTTGAAGCTTCTCCATCCATGAAAACCACCCCAGGCTGGGGGTGTGACTGAGATCACAAATGATCTCTTGTGCTCAAGTCAGCCTGAAAGGGACAGTGAGATTTGGGAGTTGTCCCATATGTGCTTGTTCCTGGCCGGAGGGATGAGTCTCTATTGCCACATCCTTCCCATGGCTGTGCAAGGTCCAGGGCAATTCTCCTCCCATCCATCCTGTGATGCTGTTTTGTGCTTCCCAGGGTGGGAGAAATCCCCCCCCATAGGTTTCTGAGGATTCTGCTCCACCCCAGCCCTGGGCACAGCCCCTTGCCCTGCCCCTGCCTGCAGCAAGGGCCAAGGTGAGGCCTTCGTGCCAAAAATTGCAAAAGGCAAACCAGCCAACAGGCAGCTCCTTGCAGCCAAATTCTGCCCCTGGCAGAACTTTATTTTTTTCTCCAGGTCGGTCAGGAAAATAATTTAGCCTTTCGTGCACCCCGGGGGGTGGGGGAGCCCCCGGGGGCTCTCGCTGGGTGCTGGGAGCAAGGGGAAGAAAGGCAAACTGTTTAACTTGCAGGATGCTTAGATGGGCTGCAAATAGCTTGGCTGGTGCATATTCTTTCTTCTCCTCACCCCCTGCGTGTCTCCCCCGGTGCCATGGGAACACCGAGGGACCACCGTCTGTGCCCATGGCAACGCCCCTCGGGTGTCATCCCCCCTCAGCCCCTGGTGCTGAGCGGGGCTGTTGTGGTGGCTGGAGACCACAATGAAGGTAAAGAGGAGAAGCTTGGGACTCCTAGTGTCAGGAGTAAATTAAAGCTGGGTGAAGAATGAGGATCTGATGGCGGTTTCCCCAGCCTGGGATCCTGTCTCGAGTCAATGGGGACACTCAAAGCCTGAGGAGCAGCTTTGTGGGGTGTCCTAAATCTGATAGACAGCTCTCTGATAGGCAGATAAAAGGCAAGGACATATAAGGAAATAATTGTGGTGGGGCTGGAGTCTAATTAAAATGGTGGTTGTTGGTCAAAAGTGAAAAGAAAAATGCAGCCTGAGAAAAGGCACATGTGAGCAAACAGACAGGAGGAACTCTGACCCTCCAGCTGAGAGGGGAAAGTGGGATGGTGGATGGCTCTGTCCTCTTTCAGGGCCTGGAGGGGTCCTGGAGGTTTATGGGCAGGGCCATGCAACCTACAGCTCACCCCTGTGGAGCAGGTTCTTCCTTGGAGTCCTCCAGAAGTGTGTGGAGGTTCCTACTCAGACCTACCTCTGGTGGGCGGGAAATGGGTGCTTTGGGTGAGTTCTCCAGTGCCCAGCATGGTCCATGGGGTGCAGATGCTGTGGCTGAGGTCAGTGGGATTAGAGATGCTCCAAATGGCTGCAGAGCTTGCTTGCCCAGCTCTGTGGATGGAGCCCTTTTGGGTTGCTGCTCTTACAGCTTCCTTAGGACACGCTGATCCCTCAGTGTAGGAACATGTGAACTGCCCCTGCAAGGGCTGATCCCAGTCTGAGGCACTTCATGAAATGCCCCAGGCCTCTACTCCCATCCAAACACCATCCAAAGTTAGAGAAGTGCTTTATCCATGTCCCTGGCACGCCACCACTCTGGGTGTAAAGCGATGCAGGATCATTTTTCAATGCCTTGATGTGGTATGAGCACAGCAGTGGGTGCAGGGACCCCGACTGTGCTGGAGTCTCAGAAGGCTGGCACGGAGCTGCCATGCACTGTCCCCCAGCGAGGGGGATGGTTGGAGCTGCAAGGGCTGGGGGACATGTCCTGCCCCCCATTCCCTCAGCACTGACCCTGCCAAGGGCCTGGGGCTGCTCTCGGGAGCCGAGTAAGTGACACTGGGAGCAGCAACTGCACAGCCACTCTCATTAGGGCTGTTTGTTTTTCACAGTGAACTGTGTGTCACACTGAAAACTGATACTGCAGAGGGAAAACAGTGTCCTTTCTACCCCCACCCCTCCCATGGAAACGAAGGGGCAACATATATTTACTTGTAAAGAGATATGGGTGACTTGGTGACATAATAAAGGAGCTGCTGAAGAAGCAAAAATTCCCAAGTAGGGGGAAAAAAAGTAAAGGTTTTATTCTTTTCATTGCATTTTGCTTTCACTAAGCAGAGATATAAACCCAGCAGTAAGGGATGTGTCCCTGAGGTGCCCAAAGGGGCTTGTGACTGAGTAGAGGAGGTGGCACAGACAGCGCAGAGTTGAGTCTGGCCATGCTGGTGTGGGGATGAGTAACAACTCAGCTGTTGACTGACAGCCTTGTAATCCCATGGAATTGCCACTGAATGGACAGAGACCTTGAGATCCAAACCTCCTGATCCTTACAGGAACATTAGAGCTGGCAAAAGAAGTTTTACAAGAAACAAGCCATCTCGAAAGGTTTCTGATGCCTCGTGCTGCTCCTCTGACTGGTGTTAGGAAAGGGCAAGGGTTGTGACACTGGAAACTGCTGGCAGCCCTGTTTGCATTTCCTTCTTCTCTTGTAAATGCACTCAGTGGAGCTTTGTGTGGAGTCCTCCCATATCCAAGCCAGATTTTGTGCAACAACTGTACCAGGACAAACTGAAAGGGGGATAAAATTAATCACAGGAGTGACCTGCAGCAAGCTGAAATGACTTTGTTGAGCTGCACTTTTCCTAAAGGATAGATGTGTCCAGCACCCTGGCATAGTGAGGCAGGGCAGTGTGTGTGTCTTTACATATGTGTGTGGGGTTTTTTTTGCATTCACTTTATGCCTGTCCTGTGCCCACATCCATTGGGTTAAGTGCAGCATGTCTGCAGTCCATGACAAAGCTCAAAGGGAGCTCCAAGCATGTGCCCTCTGTTCTTGTTTTGGTTTATCTAATTCACTCTAAAAGGCTATTTTGGTTGAATTTCCCTCTCCATGCCCTACCTACCCTGTCCTCTGCTGCTTCTGTCTGCCTGTGCTCAGAGGTGCCGCCAGCACTATCTTGGAAAGGAGCTGGAGCCAGTGCTCTGGTGAATTATCTCGTGTTTGTTCAGTGTAAAACACTGCACTGTTTCCAGCTGTATTGCTGTTCTTGGCTTGGAAGTTTCTTGCTGTTTTCTAACTTGAACCCAAGCCCTGGTTCCCTGACTACTGCAGCAATCTGCCCATGCACAACCCAGCGCTGCCAGACTGGTGGGGACCTTGGCCCTGCCAGAGGGCTGCAAAGGGAGTATTTGGTGTTTAATCTTGACTTGGACTGGAAAGGACACATGATTTTGGTCAGATGGCCGAGCTAGAGTGGCAAGGGAGTGGTGGATGAGACTTTGTCACTCGCTCTTGGCTCTGTAATGGGCATCCTGTGCGGGTGTGCTGTGCTTCGGTGCCCACGGTGGAAGGCAGGATGAGGATAACCCTGATCTCTTCTGTAAGAATCATTCAACAGTGAGGAGATTATTTCTCAGCAGTGTTAGAACCAGTGTAAAGCAGTCTTTTTCATTTTCCATTGATTTTTTTTTGCTTTTATTTTTTCCCCCAAAGCTTGTAACGTTCTGCACGAGTATAAATGCACAGAGAGCGCATTTAAATATCGGGCTCTGCAGCTCTCAAAACAAACCATAAATCCACACCTTGATGTGGGATCAATAAGTTAGTCACGTCTGGATTTGAAATGTGTTTTGAAACCTAGTAAAGGAACAAATTATAGGGAAAATGTGCTGTCCGTGGGCCGGGCAGAGCAATGTCCAGCACAGCAGAGCTCTGCAGATGGAGGGGCTCAAGGAAGGAAAACTACTTGGTTTCTCACATCCAGCATCTAAATATAAGGCACTTGGTATGACTCTCCTACTGGGCTTTACAGGGGGAGGAATGAGAGCCCAGATGAGAAAAACATTAGGAGGGGGGGAAAAATGCTTGGCTTGGGTTAGGTAAGGGAAAACTCTGCAATAAGAAAGGACTCTGCTGTGGCAGCAGCTGATGCAGCCTGGTATCCAGCCTAGAAGAGGATTATGGGTTGTTTCTGGCACCTGGTTGTTAAAATGCTGGATTTTTTTCCGTGGAAACAGTTGCTACTGACTGTCCCATTCACGGGTTATTTTACTCATTCATTAGTTCCAGGTGAGCCCAGGTTTTTCCATAGCAGCTGGCCAGGATGAGTTTTCTGAGGACTGGTCCAGATGATTTGGTGTGAAGGAAACTGGATTTGGCCCCAGTTAAAAGCAAATGGTATTATTTGCTGATGGAGCAAATCTGCAAAAATGATAAATATCAACAGTCACAGCCAGATTCATTAAATTTCCTTAACTTGGATAAACACCCCAAATTACTGGGGTTTCAGAGGTGCTTAAATTAACACTGGATGCATAGCAATAATATCTCTGGAAAATAAACTTAGCTTTCACTGTGGAGTAGAGTAATCATGGGGTGCAGGTCAGATATGAGTGTTAAAATATTTCATTTTTTAAGAGCTCTTTGTTTCTGTTCCTGGGATGTGCTTGTCCTGTGCTGACTACAGCAAACACCTGTTTATCCCAAGTGATCTGCATGTCAGAACCAAACCCAGGCCTTTCCTACAGGTTCCTGAGGTTCACTCTGGATTTATGCCAGAAAGATGCATTTAATCCTTTGATTTCACTGGGGTTTCTAGTCAAGGCAGTGATGAATCTGGACACGTAGAACTAATTTTCATGCACTGTGGTGTCATCCCTGATTAAAACCAGTGAAACTACAACAAAGCTATATCTGATTTTTGTATGGAAAAAAAAGAGATATTTTAAGTTTTTGTGCTAAATAGCAAAGGGATGGGGGTAAAATTTATATAGGACCTTGTGTAAATCCCCACTTAACTTTCTTAGGCTCCTGCAGTCACCATTAGTGAGCAGCCCCTGCTCCCACAGCTCCACTGATGTCACTGGTGCATATACAAGGACACAAGCAAAAGGCAATTCATGATGAATTCCACCCGAGGACACAGGGAGAGCAGTGCCTGCCAGCCAGGAGGATGAGGTCATTGCAGGAATTCTTTACATTCTGCCTTCTGCACAGGGTGCCCGAGCAACGGGAGGAAAACTATAACAATCACCAACACATGGGGAGCTCTAAATGGCACTGAGCGTGTTTTCACTCCCCTTGGCCCCCTCCCCAGCAGAATATGGAGAGAATAAACTCTTAAATTAGGTCCTGTCTAGATGGAGACTATACAAGCCCTGCAGACAGCCCTGTTGCTCATTAGGAGTGTGTATACAGGGGGCTGCAGGGGTCTGGCCCCAGCCCATCCCTGCTCCCAGTGGTATCTGTACTGTAGGCTCTGTGATGGGGGGGCTTGGGAGCTGCTCTGAAGCTCTGCCATCCATGCTGTGGCTTATTAACCATAAATAAAAGTAATTCTGTGAGTCCTGAAGCTGCTAGAGCACAGTTTACTGTTGATTGGTGCCTGGTGGCTCGTTCAAGTTTTATTAATTGTGTTAAAACCACGGCGTGAGCTCCGTCGTCCTTAGAAGTCAGAAAATCCAGACCAATAAGAAATGTTGCTGGAGTGGGTTCCTCAGGGCATGACAATCATGACTAAAGGTTCCCCTCCTCCCCCATGGTGGGGGCACATTTCACCTCTTTCCCTGCTCCAAGAGATTTTCAGGTGTGCAAGGGATTTTTTTCTTATGCGACTGCCTTTCTTTCACTGGGGATGTTCACTGAGCTCTCCTTCCTTCTACCCACTTACTTTCTTTTGCCAAATGTGAAGGAAGTTAATATCTCAGATTTGTAGTCCCTGTTTAACATGGATGACCCAAACACCAGAAAGCATCCAATGAGTGTGCAGAGTGACTCCATAAACCTTGTTTCATTTGGAAAGTGGGATAAAAGACCCAGTAGTGAATTTGAATCCTTGGGATTAATGAGCAGAGCCAAAGAGCCTTCATTTTGCTCACAGCTATTCTGTGGGCAAAGGCTGTCTGTATTTGACAATTTTATTATTTGCTGCTGTTTATTCTTTTCTTTCTAGTATAGGAGGCTTTGTAGTTTTTTCCATAGATATTGTTTTATTTCTAGTACAGGAGGCTTTGTAGTTTTTTCCATAGATATTGGGACCAAAAGAGACTTTAAATCATCCAGGCTGTGACCTCTTGTATAGCACAGGCCAGAGAATTTCAACCCTTATTGAACCCAGTAACTTGTATTTGACAAAAGCACATCTTCCAAAACCCCATCCAGCCTTGATTTAAAGGCAAGAGATGGTAGCTGCTTTGGGAATTGCCTAGAAAAATATAGCTTCTGCAGCTGCCTCAGTGTTTAATGTTATTCTCAGGGGAGAAAGGGAGTGGGGGAATAACAACCCTTGCTTGTTTTAATGCCTTGGCAGGTCTAGTTTATGACCTTGTGCTGTTGGTATTATCCTCCAGCTTTTAGCAGCATTTTGCTGACCCTTTTCCTCTCTGGGTGTTTGTTATTGTGGGCACTGACATGTTTTGGGGGTGCCAGGTAGGTAAGGGCTCCGTGGAGATCTGACTTTCAGTCACAAATGGGCTCTGCAAGAGCTGTGTGAACACCTTCCTACTGGGACACTCACACCTCCAGAAGGTCCATGGTTTCTCTTGTTCTCCAGGAAAAATTAAAGCTCCCTGTCCTTGCAGGACTCTTATCTACTTGGAACTGAACTGAGGCCATGACTTCTTTTAGGGAGGTTCCCCCCAACAGCTGCCAGATGGCAACTGCATTCGGTTCCTCCATCAGGCTGGTGTTGAACCACTGACAACAGGGTAATAACTGCATATTCCTCTTCTTTAACCCAGCCAAATCCTGAGCTGGGCTTTCTTCCTTCCTTGTCCAAATGTTTGAATAAGCGAAGCCAAGTTTTCTAGTTTTTTTTTTTTTAATGAAATAATATTGCCTTGATTCATGTAGATGTTAAATAAACATGTAAAGTAAACGGACTGAAGCGGGACTGGACGTAAAGCTGAATTCCCATGGTCCTTGGCTTCGAGGATGTGCTCTCCTGACCCCTGTGGCAGGGCAGGATGCCTTTGGTGCTCTGTGTCTTTAGATGGACAGGCTGCTGCCTCTTTCCCTCTTCCATGATTTTACTGGGAAGGGATTTGGGACAAACAAGACCAGAATAGACTTCTAGGGACTGAATAGCTCCTGAAGCCAAATGGTCCCATGTCATTCATGTTTTTGGATCTTCAGGTCTCAATGTTCTGGTGGTAGAAATGCCTTTAACATCCATCCTCACTCTCCCTTGCTGCAGCCTTTACCTCTGCTGCTTGTCCCTTTTGGAATAAGTCCTTTGTCTCTTGTCACAGCTCTCTTATGCTTGAGCACTGCCATGCTTCCCCCTGGTCTCTCTCAGAGCCAGGGAATCCAGGGAACAGTAATTTTTTGGGAAGTGCAGCCGTTAAATAGACAGAACTTTGGAATCACCTGCCTCCCCCAACCTGCCATGGTGACCCTGGGCAAGTTCTTCAGTCTTGGTTTGGCTCTTTCATTTTTGTCTACTGATCCATGGACGTGTTTCCTGGGATTCCTCTTCTGTGTGGTGGACTTCACTTCCTAAGTGGGACTATTCATATTGGAATATGTAACTTTATTTTCTTTTTTACATTTTTTTGGCACCACTCCCTTTTCTCTCTGAATTCATAAACAAACCCTGCAAAGATTAAAGAGCCTGAGCTGATGGTGAAATGAGGAGCTGCATCACCTCTCCGTGCTGGCCTGTTGCTCACTCCTCCTTCCTGCACCTCTGCCTGCCCTCAGCCAGGATTCCATGGAGTGCTCTGCTCTCTTTCCTCTTTGGAGTAAGGTTCATGTCTCCATGTGCTTCCCAAAGCCCCAGGCTGTGAGGGTGCTTTAAAAATAAATCATTCTATCACCCAATTGCTGTAGTGTTTAATTACCCCCTACTTGATGGAGATGTCTGGAAACATAAACAGAAGGGATTCCAGCAGTTCTCCCCGTGTCTGGATGTTTGAACCACACTGTGCTTCATGCTCTGTTCTTTGCCACCCTCCCAACATCTGCCTGTCTCAATTCCAGCACAGTGTTGCTCTCTGCACACTCAGTTCTGCTGAAATCTGGGTCTGTTAAGCACTTCTAACCTGGAAAGGTGGCAAAGTACTGACTGTGTGCACTTGCTGATGACTGTACTGATGAAGGAAATTGGAATTAGTGGCATGGTGTCACCTCCAAGTGTCAAGGAGTTTCAAGCTTGTAGATATTTAGTTCTTCACACACTTAAATTTTATTAATGCATTTTATCCCTGATTAATAAGTTGTATGATAGCTGAGTCTTTTTACCTTCACCTGTGCTGTATTGTGTTCTCCTGCAGCTGACTGTGCTCCAGGGGATGGGCAGGAACAGACATGCTTGATTTCATGACCTCACACAAACCAATTTACCCCATTTACAAGCAGCATTATGCTGTGCTGAGTCAAAAGCCAGTTTTACAGCATTTTAACACCAGGAGTTAATGTTTCTTTTCTTTCCCTTTCAAGAAAGGAGCTGTCATTCATCCTCTCCCTTCTTTAAACCTGCTAGATAAATCTGTTCTGACTCTTTTGGTGTGCCTCAGTGAACTCCCCTGCAGGTTTAGGCTGGTATATAGCAAGAGAATTCAGGTTACCTTGCTTTCCCATCAGTTTAACAAAGTGTGTGTGGTTTGGGTTTTTTTTCTTTCTCTCTTTTTTTTTAATTTAACTTTAATGAAAGGCTGGGATGCTGTTGTGGGGTTGCAGTGGTTATTGCATCTTTAATATTTGTGCTGTCCAGGAGCACCCAACTCTGAAGCACCTTTCGAAGTCCCAGATATTGGATTTGACTCTGTTTTCCTGAGACACTTGAGAGTTCAGAGGACTATCCAGGGTTTATCCAAACTCATTATAAGCTCTTGGTCTGGACTGAGATCTGGAAACTTCACGAAATTAGAAGCAACTTGTATGAGGGTTCCATTGCTCCTGGGTTTTACCAAAGTGGAGCATGGAGAGATCAGCTTCTCTTGTGGTATTATGGCTTCAGGTGCCTGCCAAAGCCAACACAAGTTGGAGATGTGCAAAAATGCTGAAGTAAAGCCTAACAAAAAGATATGTTAGCTTGATGCTCTCAAACCTCGGGAGTTTGGCTGGAGTCTGGCTGGTTTAGCTTTGGGCTGGTTGCTTTTTCTGCTGAATCCAAGCCCAGATCCTGGAGGATGCCAGGAACCAAACCCTGATCATGGTGTGGCTGCTGCGAGCAGTGGTGAGGCCTCTGAAGCTGTCTTGAGGACCTTCTCTTCCTCCTGTGAGGGAGGGACAGGAGGTGGCTTGAACTTTGTCCAAATCATAAGGTCAGGCCCAAACTTGGAGTTTGTTTTGTTTGGGTGTTTCTGCTTCCAACCTTCCATCAGAGCAGCGGAAGCGGGGCTGGGCTCGTCTTGGAGCAATGTTGTGTTGGCTCTCTGGAGTCCTCCAACCCAGCAGTGAACCATCACACCAGGCTGTGCTTGCTTTGGCCAAGTGGGAAGAGTATGGGAGCAGCCTCGGAAAGCCCCAGCTGTTCCTGCAGCCTGAGGAATGTGTGCTGATGAGCACTTGATCTAATTATTGTCCTTTGGCCGGGGCTTGTCATTCCAGTGTTTCTGCTCACTTTCTCCATTCACCACGTGCTTGGTGTGCTGGTAGCAGAGGCTGGAGGAGGAAGGAGAAGGAAGGATACAGCAGGGAATCTCCTGGGATGTGCAGCAGGCCAAGGAAAACTTTGCTTCTCTTCCATGTGCCATATTGGAGGTGGATCATTAACACATCAGCCCGTTTCTTTGGCTGGCAGCTGTGGAGCTGTCACTTCCTCCCCTCCCCTGCTGGATGAGAAGTTCCTGTGGAATTAAGCACATGTGGCTGAGAGGATGTCCTTTGCTGGAGGTGGGGACTGGGATGTTATCTTGGCAAAATGGGAAGTTATTTTTGACTCTGTCCTGCATTTTGATCTTTCTATTTATGGTGGGAGGAGTTTGGGTTTATGTAACTGTTCTCATTTCAATGCATTTTGGGTGAAGGCCAGTTGTTCCCAGTCTGGAAAGAACCAAGGTTTCCCTAAGCAAACAGCAGTGTAAAGCAGAAGGGCCATCAGCTTGGACCTGCCACCTTCCACAGTTCACACTCTATTTTCCTCCTGCTGAGATTCCAAAAGGGTTTTCCACCTCTACAAGCCCTGTCTGAGGGAAGTTAAAAAAGAAGTGATGCACAGGAAGTTGAAGCTGCTCCAAATGCAAGGCTAACTGGCCATGCAGTAGAGAAGGCAATCACGCTCCACAGAGCACAATGATGCAGTGAGAAGGGGCTCCCTACCTAAAGGAAGGCACAGCACCTATTAAAGCCAGTGGAAAATTTATTTGCTATGGGATTGCTGACTTTGGCCCCATAAATATTCATATTGCTGGCTTTGTGGTTTAACCCATGGGCCCTCTTTAAAAATTAGAACTTTCTTAAACCAGAGCTCCCTCTTCCCCTGCTCTGTTTGGTCCCTTTAGTTGCAGTGAAGAGCTCTTGGCTGGCCTAGGCCCTCCTCCCTGCTGTGCCACAGCACAACTCCCCTGTCAGCAGCACATTGTTCTCATTGACTTTTGTTATTCCATGGACTAAATTATTGCCTGCTTTGATCTCCTATTGGACTCACTGCTCAGAAAAGGAGGGAAAGGTGGATATTTAGGGGTTTTTTGCATCTCTCACTCACGCAGAAAGGTCAGGCTACAGAAGGAGATCTAGTGCCAGTGAGACTGAGGTTTTGAAAGGGTTTGGTAGAGAAAACACTGTAGATGTTGCAAGGTGAAGGCTCAAGGAGAGATTAACTCCCTAATAACTTTTATCTGACCCCATGTCACAGTGCCACCCATCCCCGTGAGCAGGGTGCCACACTGCTGCTGTGGGTGCTGTCAGTGCTGAGCAGAGGAGGCAAATGAGGCTTGGGAAGAGTCAAGGTTATAAAGTCTGTGGGTGATGGGGGATGGACACCACTGTCATAGAATCATAGGATGGTTTGGGCTGGAAGGGATCTTAAACATCATCCAGTCCCACCCCCTGCCATGGGCAGGGACACCTTCCACTAGCCCAGGTTGCTCCAAGCCCCGTCCAACCTGGCCTTGGACACTTCCAGGGATGGGGCAGCCACAGCTTCTCTGGGCAACCTGTGCCAGGGCCTCACCACCTCACAGGGAAGACTTTCTTCTCAATATCCCATCTAAACCTACTCTCTGTCAGTGGGAAGCCATTCTCCCTTGTCCTGTCACTCCAGGCCCTTGGAAATAGTCTCTCTCCATCTTTCTTGCAGCTCCTTCAGGCACTGCAAGGCCACAATTAGGTCACCCCAAAGCCTTCTCTTCTCCAGGCTGAACAATACCAATCCTGTGCTGTTCCCCAGAGCTTGAGGCAGCTCTGCAGGGGGGTCTCACCTGAGCAGGGCAGAGGGGCTGTCCCCAGGATGAGACTCATCCTGCCCTTAACCTGAAACTTGTCCTAAGGGATAGGCTGAGCTGCTTGTTGTGGTGCTCTGGCAGAAGGTCTGGCTTTGCTCTGGCAGGTCCTTTTTGAGCCCCTCTCCCGTGTGTCCTGTTTTTCTCCCACCCTCAAGCCTGTTCATAGAGGCTGCTCATGGTTTTTGCTTCCTGAGGTTTTCAGCAGGCTGGTGTCACCTCATCCCCCTGCCATGCCTGGTGGTGGCACAGCTGCCACTGCTGTTATGCTTGTGCAAGGATGTAATTGGGAAAGACTTCACTGAGGTGACCCTCAGCAAAAGCACTGGTGGGATGGATCCTGCTGTTTTCAGCACAGGGACCATCTCTAACCTCAGGAGCCATTCTCCTGGCCAGCTGAGTTAATTTTTCACTGGAGGGACTGGCCAGGGCAGAACTGGTGCAGAAGAAGGGTGGGGAAAAGTACCTCACTTTCACACTTGCCTAATGCACAAGCTGCTAGATTCATATTGCCCTTGGGTGTTTAACTTCTGTGAAACAACTGAGCTGCTGGGGTTGTGTAAAGCTGACACTGCTTTTGGGGGAAGTTGTCTGAGCATGTGAAAGGAGGTGGTGTGTTTATGAATAATGAACTATGGTCTTGGGACTGGTAAGATTCACACGTGGTACATGTTGCCATGGGCTGTGCTAGGACAGCTCCCCAGATGCAGCCCTTGCACTGCTACTGCAGTTCCAAAGCAGTTGAGATGGTGGACAGTGCAACTGGGAGGAGATGTTGCTCAGGATTTTGGAAAAAATGGCTTTGGGCTTGGCCAAGAGCCCCAGGGTGTCTTGGAGAAAGGAGAGGAAGGATAGACCCTGAGGGATGTGTTTCTGTGACCAAAGCAACTCCCCCTGATCCCTGCCTGCTCACCAGCAGGCCAGGATGGTGTGAGCCAGTGCAAATAACTCCAGTACTGCATGTGATGTTAATGACCCCTCCAGAGGCTCAGCACCACTCAACACCCCTTTAATCTCCTGGCATCAATACAGGAACAGAAGAGCTTGGAGAAAGCATGTCCATTATCACATTGTAGAGCAGCTCCTCAAAAGCTGAGGTCCTAAAAGCATTTAAGCCTTCTCTGTGCTGTTCCAAAGGAGGCATTTTTAAGCCTCAAGTTAACCAGCTGGTCAGCTCAATAACGTGTCCCTCAGCAAACCCACTGTGTCCTGATAGTGTTCTTTTGGAAGAGTGCATGTGCTTTACTTATTTCAAAGGTCCCACCACCCTCTATCTGTCATTGCCAAGCTCAGCCTGACACAGAAGTGGTAGTAAGATAAGAGGAGATGGCATCTTTTATCTGATTTGAATTCCCTTATTTTAAGTTGAACCCGAAGATAATGGCCAAAACCCACAACAGACCCCTATGAACCATTTTGAAAATAAAATAGGCTCTGTATCTTGACTACTCAAGAGTAGAAGCTAAAACACTTAAAATTCCTGGAGGTTGCAGGTGCTGTTTGCAGGTCTGAACCCTGGAAGAACTAAATTTTCTGTATAAAACCTGGATTTAAGTACCACAGAAATGCATTGTCCTGTTCATTCTACAGCCCTCCAAGCAGAGCCTGGAGCCATATTCACAGCAGTTGTCTCCATGCAGAGTTTCAGCTCACCAGAAAGGAGAGGTCCTGCATGCAGAGACATGAACTGCTGTATGAGATCACTCCTGAGAAAGGCCAGTTAAAGTGCTGACTGAGGTTGCTCTTTTCATCAATCCCCAGGAAAATTGGAAGGTATAGGAGATGGAAGAGGGACTCCTGCACCTGGAGAACCAAGAAGACTAAGTGTCCAATGTGTGCAGAAACACCTCTTCAGATAATCTTAGTCTTGTTACATCTTGACTACTGACTGACCTCTTGGTTTTCTTTTCACATAGTGTCTAGTTTGTTGTCTTTGTGTAGTTATTCAGCAGATTTTACTTCTTAATACTCATATAAGAAGTTTTCTACAAGTTCAGGTACCTTTCAGTGTAAGAGAACAGACTGCAGCCTCAAGCACGGGATTCATCCTACCATGTTCATGTCCTTGGAAAGGGCTCAGTGGAAAACTGTTCATCTTCACTCTTTTGACTTTCATGCTCTTTTTCTCTACTTGGGTAAATAGCTGCTGCTGTTCTCAGGGCTGTGCTGCTGAAGTGCCTGACAAAGGAAATGACACTGATGTTCATGTTAACACTGACGATGTAAAAATAGCTGGGTTGAAACCCTGCCCCCAAAAGCAACTCCTGTCCCAGTTTAGTGCACCCTTATTCTGAGGAGAAAAAACATATAATAATTATAAAAAGAAAGAAAAGGCTGTTTTCCTGGACTTTGAAAGCTTTTGACCTTCAGGAAGAATGCTCTATTTATAACAGCAAGACTGTGTATTTTTAAAAGCCTTGAGACACACGTGTGCTAAGGAGTCAGAGATGTTCTTTGGCTCCAACTTCTTTTTTGACCTCTGCTAGATTAGTGAAGATATAATTTGCAACATGACCCCAAGAATTAAAAGTCTCTTTTTATTAAACACTTTGGAAATGACCTCACTAGGGAGTTAGAACTGATGAATGCATAGATAAGAAATTCTCTACTGAAGCTCCTTTTGAGAATTAATGTACAGAGCAGATGAGGATGTGGATGTATTTGGGACAAAACTCATTCATTAAACTGTGTAGCTAGAGAACTAAAAAATGAGTTATTAGCCATTTCTGAAGGATTTTTATTTATAAATGGTGCTAGTCCAGTATCTGTCTAAATTATAACTACTGAGCACAGTGTTTCAGCACATGCTCAAGTGGGTTTGCTATGTTTAGGTCCAAAAGTGCCCATTCCAGTCATCTCATTATAATTTGCTCTCAACATTGGCTGAAGAAACTTAACTCTTGGGTTTGGCATCTCTATATTAGAGAGCCCCAGCACTGGTTGCTAGAGATGCTGGTCTTGATTACCTTCCTGTTTTGGGCAGTTGGAGTCACACCTAAAAAAATCGTTACTAAAAATAATTGTTTTGGGTTTTTTTCTTACTGCCTCCCACACTTGTTGCTCTGTGCTGTGAGTTGTTTGGTGGCAGAGTTGCTGATTCATTGGTTTTATTCCTGCAGCTGTACCTGACTTAATTAAGGTTTTAGTGCAGGGAACCAGGTGGACAAACCTCACAGCGGAGGAGGGACAATATTTTCCTTGGTCCCACTCTTACCACAGGTCTGTTACCACTGACAGATTTAGCTGTTACCTTGTGAGTCCATGGCACTGTGGTTTGCTGCAAGAAAACCTTCAAGTGCCAAAGCAGAAGGGCAGAGCGATGCTTGGGAGAAGCCAGGGAGTACCTGTAAAACCAAACAAGTTTGTGACCATTTACTGGAATAAAAATAGTGAGTCACTGTGCTAAGGCAGCAAACACTTTTTAGAGTCAGGTCCTTTGGAGCTTTTGAAGTTTTATAGGGAGCCAGGGCTGAAATTTGCTGTACAAAGAACTGTACAGTGCTGTGGATGGTCCATCCTGGATGTGTTCAAGGCAAGGTTGGACAGGCATTGGAGCAACCTGGTCTGGTGGAAGGTGTCCCTGCCCATGGCAGGGGGTTGGAACTGGGTGAACTTTAAGGTTCCTTCCAACCCAATCCATTCTATAAAAGAGATTAAATGCAACACTTGGAGCTCAGCTGGGTAACTTATGAAGCTTTGACCTTTTTGTCTTCAGGCGAACAAGGAAATGTTGAAAAAGCTTTGAATGGGTTATATTTTTACTTTTCTATTAAGCAACGCTGTGAAATTAAGAATAGCTTAAGTTTCAGCAGCTTTGAATTGGGAACAGCCTTCTACTGCACTTCCAGGCACTTTAAATAAGGGTTTGGGTTTGCCAAGCTCCTGTCCAAAATGAACAGTTCGCACTGTGAGAGGCAGCGCTGCTACCTGATGGTGATGGCTCCTGCTGAGCCCCCGTGGGTGTCTGCCATGCAGCTTTTTGCTTTAAAAAAAAAGAAAAGAAAAAAAATTAGTGCTGGAATGATACTATTGAGCACGAGAACTTGGCAGTCGGGCACACCACCCACCTGGAGCGGCACCCGGAGCCCTCGGAGGTCGGGAAGGGCTGGGGCTGAAGTGCCTCGCCGGCCTTGTGCCGATCCTCTGCCGAAAACGAGAGTTTCGCTGAAACTGGAAGGGGGGAGAGAGGGAGAGCACGAGGCGTCTTGGCCGCTCCCGCTCTTCCCGGCGGGATGTGCTTTCAGACTAAACTACCGGAGGCGCTCCGGGCCGGCGAGTAAATCCCGGCGGGGGAACCTGCGCTCTGCAAAGCGAGGGCACGGCGCGGGGCAGTTGCCAAGCGCGTAATCTCTGCTTATTATCTCCCTAATATACATCATCTGATTCACTGCCAGCTCCTGCTTCCGTCCCTCCGTCTCGCTACGCCCCCCCTTCCTGCCCGTTCGGAGATAAAACGTGTTGTTATAACTGCGGACGGGGCCCCCGGGACGGCTCCCGAGGCCTTGGCAGTAAATCCCCCCCCCCCTCCCGCCGTCTCTGCAGACTGCCTTTGACGTCCTCGGGGTTTAAAACGTGAAATAAATAAATTATATTTATATTAGATAAGTGTATACATAAAATGTATAAAAATATTGTAAATGTCACATTGCAAATCCGAGACAAAAGCGTTCAGTGTTTTATGGTGGCCATATGGCTCAGTGGCAGAGCGTCAGGGTTTCCTGTGCGTGCTTTTTACTGTTTCCTCTCCACACTTGCTGTAATCTCTCTGAGACCTCTGGAAGCTCACAAAAATGGAGATTTGTCTCCTGGGACAATGTCATCTAGTCCCAATTTTTGTTTCTGCAGTGGGTCATAGTGGCAGAAATACTGAGGGCTATTTTTTGTGGGTTTTTTTTAATTATTTTTCTGCCTCCCTCTGCAGACAGGTCTCCAAAGATGGGGCTGTGTGTGTACAGCCCTTCTCTGCTTCTGTAATCCTTGGGAAGTGCTTGGAGTTGTGACTTTTGGACCCAGAAGGGAGGTACCCAAAAGCAGCAGTGTTCAAGTAATGCAGCAGGAATTCTGCCTTGTCCCTGGACATTAGGGGGGTCTGTGGGGAGCTGTCTTATTATTGAGTGCAGAGGCAAGAGGCTGATTGCAAAACTGCCATCATCCTTCTGAGACAAAGTGGGAAAAGCAATGCTTTGGTCATGGATGAAACTGGAATGCTCTGACCGGGGGAGAAAGTCTGTAACAGGGGAGGAACAGCTTCATCTTCCTGTGCATTTCTCACATCATTCAGCATCACCAGAGAAAGAGCCCAAGCCACAAGAGAACCAAGGGCAGGACCTCTTTGCTCCTTGGGGATCTTTTTGCTGCAAAGAACCTCTAGAACCCCCAGAAAGATGAAGAAACAGAAAATATAGGAGTATTGTTAAAAGCTACACCCCTGGTCCTGGTGGGTGGCTGCTCTGCATTTATATGGGGGGTCAGAGCAGCTCTAAGTGGTCCCTTTTGGCTCCCAGGTTTATAGCTCTATGAACACCTCACAGCATGCACTGCAGGGCCTGTCTCTACTCGATAACAGGGCTCTATGAAAGAGTCATAAATCAAAGCTGAAATCTGGCAGGTTTAATAATAAATCCCAAACTTGTGCCAGGTCTGTGAACTTTTCAGTATAACTGAGGTGCTCTGAGAGTGAACCTGAGAAGTCTGATGGTTGCAAGAGGAAAACAGGCAGAACTTGTCAGTTTTGACCCCAAATCAAGGAAAATGTTGTGGTTTTGGCTAAGTGGGGCTTTGTGGTTTTTTGTTAACCTGAGGCTCAAAGCAAATGTGTGTTTGTGAGAGGGAGAGGGGGGAAAAAAGAGCATCAATTTAAATGGGAATGCTTTTTTGTCATGTTTCTCACTGCTCTCACTTGGAAGAGGGTAATGCAAGGAAGTGATGGTTTTATCTCTGTATCAGGAGAGTAAATAATGCTATGGAAAGCTTGTTTTATTACTGTGAAGTTCATGTACAGATTCCAAATCCTGCATAGCCCAACAACTGATCCTTTCTGATCACTTTTGCTTCCCTCCCCCAGAGTCCCTTTGCACTGTGTCTCTGCTAAAGAGAAGCAATTTATTCCATGATGTGAGTTCAGATGGGGGTTAGTGAGGAGCAGGAGGTTCCTTGATAGCTCTGGACTCATTTTGGGAAGGAGGTGATGCTTCCTGCTCGGACAACACGAGTACTTCTGGGTGTG
This sequence comes from Neopelma chrysocephalum, assembly GCF_003984885.1. NCBI lineage: Eukaryota > Metazoa > Chordata > Aves > Passeriformes > Pipridae > Neopelma > Neopelma chrysocephalum. The sequence goes on along the minus strand of NW_020897746.1, from coordinate 2,977,200 downwards.
AGGATTCCAGGGGCAAATGCTGCTCTTGTGTTTTTTCTCTACCTCAAACTGCACTGCTGAACAAGCAGCCCCCATTGATGCCCCCCCAACTCATCCTGTGAGTCTGGCAGTACCCCCACAGGTTACAAGTCGGTGTTGTCTGGTTTTTGATCTCTCAAAGCACAGCAACTGAGCCATAAAGCGGGGTGTGGATTTTGCTGTCATCTCCATGGAAAGAAATGAGGTTAAGAGAAAAAGCTCCACCTTCGGAGAACCCAATGTTTCCATTGATTTTTAGCAAAGAGCTGGAGTTGCTGTTGCCCATTTAGTTGTTGTATTCCCTGGGTTTCTCAGCTCTAGCTGAGACAGTGTGTCTGCCTGGTGCCTTGCTCCAACACCACCTTGGAGAGATATTCACTATCTGATACTGCTTAAGTCTCAGTGGGAGTCAGCATTTTTTGAAGATGTGGGTCCCTGGGTGAGACTTCTATTTGGGCAGGTGCTCAGTGGTAGTTTCCAAGCTCCAAGGCTCCCTATTGAAGAAAATTTTAGCCAGTTTGAAGTTGCTTCTATTGAAAATCTCACCAGGCATCGCTGTCTGCATCTCTTAGACCTTGCATGACTTTGAAAGTTGTTAACTTTATTGTTTATTAGCTTTTTTTTATTGCTCTTGCTCACAGGACACAACTGCTTGTGCAAGTAAAAGCAAAATGCAGGCGTGAGCGAAATGTGCAGGGAAGTCCTTGGAATATGGGTCAGGGCAGAGGTGGCCAAAGGCTGAGGAGGAAACTTCCTGCTCCGGGGACAATGGCGTGATTGATGCGCCCAGAGAGCTGATTTAATCCACTTGAATTATTTCATCGTGGGCCATAGAGCTGCGATAAAGAGGCTTCCTCCTCCCTGGATTGAGGCAGGGAGGCAGCAGATAACAGGATTAATGATCTGAGCCTGCGGTTCAGGTTTCATTCCCAGTCGCAGTATGAATCAGATGTGACCCCGCTGACTCGGTTGCAGTTATTCCAGAAGGGCAGGGGTTTAATGAAAGGTGGAATTGAGCCTCCTGATCTCAAGGAGACTGGCTTTCTGGGCATGATTAATTTTTCCAAGTCAAACAGATCTTTTGGGCCAGTGAACAAGTCTTTGTTCCGCACTGGCAGGGACGTGTTAGGAGGAGGAGACTTCCCTGTTCCCAACTAGACCCCTTGGGGCCTGCTTGTCTCAAATCAGGATGTTGTTTATAGGTGATGAGATGTTCATTTTGTCTGCAAGTCGTATTTGACCTGCTAATGTTGGGCTGGGACTGTTTCTTAGGGTTGGAGCTGCACAATCTGGGCTGTATCCTTCATGGTTGGGGCGTTTTTTTCTTCTGCTCATTCTTTTTTAACTTGCAGGAAACACTTGAAGTAGGGGCAAGAAAAAGATAGGGGAGGGGGGGCATCTTCTTTTTCAGCTGAATAAGTTTCCTGATCTAGTTGGCTGTAGGACTGAATAGCAGGGCTGGAATGGGGGCAGATGTGCAGGGACATGTGGTGATGAAGGGACTGCTCCTGTTCTGCAGTGGATGGGCCAATGCTGGACTGAAGTGTCCCCATAACTGTACCTGGTGAAGGAGGGCTCCTGAAAACATACCTGGATTTCCTTTGACCTCATCTTTTGGAGGTTTCTGCATCAGGGAGGACCCAAGTGGTGCAAACCAGCTGTTCCCAGAGCCTGGAAGGGAGCCATGGCTGGTAGGCTCAAGCCCTGAATTATGCCTGTGAATGTAAATAGTGAACACCTCCAACACACAGGGCTGTTTGGATCCATGGCTCTGGCCTTGGCCTCCTTTCATGATGATCAGAGAGTGATGGAAAATATTTATACTAACAGACTGTGAGCAGCTGTTTTAATGAAGCATTTATGTACTAGGCAAACTTTAAACTGCCCCAAAATGGGACACGTGTGTTATAAATATACCATTATGAAGAAGTGGGGAGAAAGTGATTCTGGATCCAGAAGGCCAATCCTCCTACACTTATTTATTTTAATAAAGAGTTTATATTTTGGAAAGAAACAGTGTAGAAAATAAGTGTGGGGCTTTCCATAATGGAACCAATGCTTCAAAACCGCCCCAGTGCAGAGTTAACCTCTCCAGATCCAGCATGTTGCCTTTTGAACCTGCACATCAGCCTATTTAAAAGTGTTTCCACTCCTCTCTGAGCAAGGAAACAACAATCAGGTATGGAGCCCTTTCCGCAGGAAGACGGCATTTAGAAGATGGATTTGTTGTGGTACTGGATCCAAATCCAAACTTTTAAATACTTTCAGTTCTCTGCTTCCTTAACCTGACTCAAGTGTCAAATCTCAAAGTGCCTTTCTTAGGCAAAACTGTCAATTGCTTGGTGCTGGTGCAAGCCTGCTAGAAAACAAATCGAAGGATTTTGGGGCTAACATCCTCTTTGTCTAAATATCAGCTCTGCAGGTAGAAGTGCAAAATGCCACTTTGGAAAGATCTCCTTTTCTGTTATCTTCTCCAGACCTTAGGAGTTTTTAATTCACCAGGCCACTGATGAGAACACAGGTAATGCACGTGCAAAGGTGACAAGTCTCACTCTGCCAATTAAAACTGGAGGTCTGCCTAGAAAGTTGTTGGGAGTTGAACTTCCTTACTTATTCAAACAGCATGTGGCCCTGCTGATCTGGGGAGGTTGTCATGGTTATCCCACATCAGCTGATGTCATCTCCCTTTCCGCAGAAATAAGCGCTTTTCAGCTGACCAGTTCAGGGGCAAAGCTGTTTAAAATGCTGAGGCAGCCAGAGCAGCTCGCTGGGGTCTCTGCTATCAGGGAACATAAAAAAGCTGCGAATTGGATGGCACTGCTAAATTGTGGAGAAATTGATGGGGAAACCAGTAAGGACATGCTTGGATGGGGCAGCCCCGAAGGTATTGTGGGTGCACAATGGTGGCACTGAGGAGATTGGGATCGCTGGGGAAGCCGATTGAGGCACTTGAATAGGCAGAAGGAGAAAGGCAGTCAGAGACGTACAAAAGCACAGAAAAATGCTGTTTGCCTTGTGACTTGGGGATTTTAAACCAGGATAAGGGTGCTGAGTGATAAATGGCTTTGGGATGTGAAATGTCAGGTTGGAGGGGCTGTGGCTGGCATGTGTATGTCCAGTGTTTAAGCCTTGCATGAATAACAGCATTTTGCTGGTGAGGAAGAGCCCTTTGCAGAGCACAGAACCTGACACCCTCTTTCTGTCAAGCAGTGCTGTGACAGCTGAGCTGTGTGGCTGCCTGGGAGATACAGGCAGGAGATGGGGACAGGTCCACCTGTGGGACAAGTGGTGCTCCCTGCTGTGCAAAAAAAATGTGGGGACTAAACGTTCCTGGTAAGATTCAAGAAAAGACACAAGAAGGAGTTTTAAAAGCTTGCTTTTGGGGAGAGGATGGAAATTGTAAGCAGAGACTACTAAAGGAGTATTTTGATGTAACTTCATCCATGCTTGTGACAAGGATTTTTTCCAGCCTTGGATGTGGCTGCTCATGCTTTGGGAGCTCGTCTTCCACCTGGGAATGGCTGGCCTGTTCTTGTTGTATGGCTTCATGGAAGAAGCAACACTGTGTTAGGTTTAAGGTTGGACTTGATGACCTTAAAGGTCTTTTCCAACCTAAATGATTCTGTGAATTAGTTGAACATGCTAAACCAAAAAGCACATGTTAGGGTGTTCTTGCACCGGCCTCTGTAAGAAAAGCAGCTGTGTCTGCTTCAGAGGCAGGAGAAGACCTTGGACAAACCAGGGCAGAAACCAGACCTGGAGATTCTGAGGTTTTCTCTAGTACCCAGGTGTAGGTATGGAAACACTTTCAGCTCAGAGCTGGAGCACTGCAGAGAGGAGGACTCCTGACTGGTGCCTCTGAGTTCTGGGGAGAGTTGAGGAGACCTTGATGCAATTTGAGGTGTTGGAGAGGCTCCAGAAACTACAGAACTGGTGGGATCTAAATATCCTTCTGAGGCCTATTCCTTTATCAAACGTGGTTGAAATGGGCCATGAGGTTCAAGAGTTCCAGGGGAGGAGCAGTGAGAGGAAGGGACAAAGGAATAGGCAGTGCTGCTGCGTATGACTAATTTTCTTTGGAATCCCGGCTGCAGAAATAACAATCCTACTTGTCGTTTTACAAATGCTTTTAGAGGCACTTAAACAGGGGATGTTAATGTTAAGTGTTGACCAAAATGCTCTGAGCATGAAAGCTTCATTAATCTGGATGAAAACATGTAAAATGATAAGATAATCTGTGCCCGCAGTCACAGCACTGTAAACCGATCGCTTGGTTTCACACCAGCATAAACGGGAGAATAAATGTTCTTTTTTTCCCTTTCTTTTCTTTTTTTGTCTCTCTTTCTTTTTTATTCTTCTGTTATGGCTGGAGATCTATGCCCAAACTTACTCTTTCGGGCTGGGAGATATTTTTTCTGTTCAGTTAAAAAAATGGAGATCCAGCCCCTGGAGGAAACCTGATCAGACACACGCTGACTTCTACACACACTCCAGGTCTATTGATCTCCCCTGTCCCCTCTGCCCTCTCCGTCTGTAGGTTAGAGAAACAATGTCTGTCAGCAGCAGCTCTGCTTTCTGTGCTGGTTATTAATTCTGTGGCAGAAGGGAGTCTGCTCTCCCTTTATGGGGTCCCAAGACCCACAACGAACTTAACAAACCAAAGGGAATATCTCCAGGAACTACCCATTTGTACACGAAGCCCAGTGTTTTCTTAAAAATTAATAAAGTCTCAGGACCTCTTTAGTTGTGCAAGGGTTGAACAAATCTAATGAGAGATGCACAAAATGTCTATTTAAGCCTGTTTGGGCAAGTGTTTTCTTGCTCAGAGTACAACCTGTTGCCTGTCACCCTTTGTTTTATGACTTTGCACAAGAGAAAAGAATCATAATTTCAGCTACTGGGCAGGCAAATATTGAGAAAACTTTATCCTACAGGGACAAATTCTGTGAGAAATCAAATTCCTTTGACTTTCTTTGTCTCGAAGTTAAAGGTTGCTTCAGTGCCGCTCCAAGGCACTTTCACCAAAATCCAAATCCTGTGCCAATGGAGTCAGTAGGAAATCACACTGTGGTTCTTCAGATTTCTGTAGGGAAGATGGGGACATTGTCCTGGGGTTTTTACACCATGGAAGAGCAAACTTTCAGTGTCTGTGCCCCAAATATAAACTGTTCGGCGTCTTTGCTCTGACTTCTCTCACTGACCTGGGCTGTGTCCAAGGGTCTGACAGGGCCCCTCCAGCACTTCAATCCACTCATGTTCATGCCTCAAAATAGAACATTATAGTTTTGTTTATTTGCAGGCAGCTCCTGCCCCTTCAATTCACACGCTGCTGCTCTGTATTAATAACTTGATCTTAGAATAGTCACAGCTCTGGTGTATCTTCAGAGGGTTCGAGGGTCTTATTTTGGGAATGCAGTTGTGAGTCCTATAAAGCACTATATCATAAAACCGAGCTGGACCCAGGGCAGCCCTTGGAGAAATCCAGCATAGCTTTGGAGTGGTGTAACATGCTGTTCATTTCCGTTCTCTGCATCACCAAGATGCTTCGGAAAAATGCTCACTCTTTGTTCCCAGATTCTTTGCTCCATCTGCATCCTTTGTGCCTGTGAACATGGTGTGTTTGCAGAGGTGATGCCCCATGGCATTTATTTGCCTTGTGAGAGTCCAGCAGCCAGTGCAGCAGTTGCTGGGATCTTGCTGGTCTCTGCTGTCATCCTTGCTCTCGAGTTGCTGCCCCACTTGTTTTCAGGGAGGGCATTCCAAAGAGAAAGACTTCTAGTGCTTAAAGGGAGCTTATAAAAAAGAGAGAGAGAGACCTCTCACATGGACACATAGTGAAAGGACAAGGGGAAATGGTTTTAAACGAAAAGTGGAGAGATTTTTTTTAGATGTTGGGAAGAAATTCTTCCCTGTGAGGGTGGGGAGGTCCTGGCACAGGTTGCCCAGAGAAGCTGTGGCTGCCCATCCCTGGAAGTGTTCAAAGCCAGCTTGGGAAGGGCTTGGAGCAACCTGGTCTGGTGAAAGGTGTCCCTGCCCATGGCAGGAGGTGGAACGAGATGATCTTTATGGTCTCCTCCAACCCAAACCATTCATGAATTCCATGAGGTCAGCAGAAAGAAATCCACAATATGTGGGTCTGTGGTAGCTTTTGAGCCATGCTTCCAGCAGCACAGGGATGGGGATGGAGTGAGGCTGATGGTGCTTTGCTAATAGCTGTCAGCCATGTTTCCATTGCCACACTTTGCCTCAGATTTGAATTTCCTACAGATTCCCTGCCTGATGCCTCAAATGCTGCAAGTCCTCACAGCAAATCTGGAATCAGTTTGGTGAAGGCCATTTGGTTTTAAGTAGAAACCAGACGTAACTATAAACTGCTGACCAAACTTTGCTGGTTTTTGATCTCACCCAAACAATCAGGAAATAAGAAATGTCAATGTGAAACTTTGCAAGGATAAACCCGAGCACAGCCTGTGTCTTCCCTGCTTTTGATTTCTGACAACAATGCTGGCATCTTTCCATGGTACATCATGTGGTGTCTTCACCTTGTAACTGGGGATTCAGCTGGATCACCAAGTTTTAGACTGCATTAAATGGAGATTGGACTGGGGGCTTTGGAAAGGTGAAAGATTTGCTGTGCCGGTATTGAGACTGTCAGTCTGGCCTCTGCTGCCAAAAACTGGGTCTAATATATTATTTTGTCTGGCTTTCCATTTGGAAAACTGCTCTTGGCTGTCTCTCCTTCACTACCCCTTCAGATGGAATATATGATATTCTCCCCATTCACTATACATGTAGAAATTCCCGCTAGCATTTCTGCTTTCATTTGTCTAAAATATTCCAATTAGATACAATCAGCAAATTGGCATAGCATGGCTTTTGGAAACTCTACTCCCTCTGCCTAGGCTTCCCTTCACAGCATTTCCTAATTGGTGTGAAATCTCCCTCCTTGCCCTGCAGCCTCTGTCAAAGTTACTTTTCTATAAATTGCTGTGTGTCCCTGGGCCTTGTTAGGCCAGAGAGGTGTGGGCTGTGTTTGGGGGCTCCCTTGGGCTTGCAAAGCATCTCCTGTTTCAGCATCTGCCCTTCCTGTAAGGACTCATGTGGATGTTCTCCTGACCTGCTGCCTTGTTAAGCTGAGGGTTCATCAGGCAGTTCTTTTGCTACTTCTTGGTGCTTGTACCTGCAGAGAAATCCAGGCTGCTGTATCTGTTAATCTATCCCATTCCTCTGGAGTGAAAGTAAGCTCAGTTACTGCAGGTAGCTCTGTCTCTCGCTGTGCATGTGTTCCTGACCTCTTTCCTCTGGTTGATTGTAGAGTTTCTTGCTGGGATTTTTTGATTTCCCATTTACATGCCTTCCTAGAGCTGTGGAGCAAATGGTTTACTCACAAGGAAGCTGACTTTGTTCCCAATTTTTTTCTGAATGGAGGTGAGCCAAGATCCCACGCACAGTTTAGAGGCCTAATTTATCATTGATTTCACCATGATGACATGGTCCTTCGTGCCTGTGCAACTGGAATTGGAAAAGAGGTGCCAACAGGTCACTCTGGGACTGACCCTTGCAGAGATGTGCTGTCCCTGCTCTGCCCACTGCCCAACTGTGTGACCTTGAGCAAGTCACAGGGCTGGATGGGGAATACTGGAAGTCATTATTTTCCTCCAGAAAACTTTGCCCACAAAGTTTCAGACATCAAAGCTGAGGCCCTGAGGCATGACTATAATCTCAGTAAATAAACAACCACAGAAATTATTTGGGTGTACAGTGTGCTGTTGTGGAGCAGTTGCAGTGTGTTTATGCTGCCAGCAAAGGCGAAAATAAATGAAAGTGTTTTTTTTGTTTTGTTTTCTGTTTTGTTATTGTTTAAATGATTGGCTCCTCCAAGCCTCTGAGAAAGGCATTGCACAGTCCCATGGTCATTGGTCACCCTGCTCCTATGTTGACTTGCTGGACATTGCTGAGGAAGAGGGAAAAAATCTCTTGGCAGAAAGTGTGAAGTGACCTATACTCAGGGGAAGATTTTCCTTAATCCATAAAAAGTTGGTTTATGGCTTGAAGGCTGAAAACTTTGTAACCCTGACAAACATAAGCCTACCTGGTGTAACATTAGGTGCTGTTGTCTTGACAAACACAAAAATCCTTCCTTGATTTTGGATAAGCAATGAATCTTGAGCAAACCGTGTGCCAGTGAGTAATCCAGACTGTCTGGTTGTTGTGCAAGGGCTGTGTGAGGAGAGGCTGTGGCAGCAAGCAGGAGCTGTGTGGATGCTGAGTGGAGTTCAGGACTTGTTTGCTGACAGGAGTGAAGATCTGATGAGATAGGTGGGTATTGCAGCAACGTGTGGCAAAAGAGCTGTTTGTCCATGCAAACAACACTCCTACAACAGGCGTTCTGGAGTGGTAAATGTGGGGATTTTTGGAGCTGCCACATGTATTTTGTGAAAGTTGCTTTGGAGAAGGAGCAGTGGCCTTTTTTCCTGTGAGCTGGATGTGTTCATAGAACACCCAGGGCAGGGCAGGCTGGGCTGGGGCTCAGGGCAACAAAAGCAGTAATTTAGGGTTGATGGAGCTCGGGCAGAGGTTGGTGCTACAAGTTAAGCATGACTCATTTAGGCACAAAGTACACCCAAGGTTAAAAAGCCTCACGAGATAGGCCCTCAGAAACTAATATTCCTCCAAGTCTCTCCTCTTATCAAGCCAGTCAGTTCCTTGGAAGTGCTTTTACCAGGCTGCCACCTCAGGGACATGCTCTACCATGTGCCACCTGTGCTGAGCATCCCTGGCATCTGATTCATGGTCAGCTTTGGGCCCACAGTCCCTGTCACCTGCAGCTGACCTGCTACTAGTGCAAAGACAGGAGCAAGGAACACCTAGAGATGACTCCTCTCCTTCTGAAACAACCCCAACATGCCTTTCTCCCACCACCTTCCAAGAGAGCTGGTGCAGACCTTGTCTCTCCAGCCTTCAGGGAACATGGTCCCAAAGGAACTCTTTGGGGGAACAAGTGCACTGCTGAGCAGTAGGTGTTTGCAGGACAACAAATAAAATGCAGATATCAATTCTGCTTCTTATTCTGACCCTGGTCTTCTGCTGTTGGGATGTATCAGTCACCTTTTCAATGGCAGAGATTTCAGGTGGAATCCTTGCTGTTCTCTTCTCTGTTTTGGCCAAGACTAAGCTCAATTGCAAGTAGAAAAAAGCCATCTAAAAAAAACACAAACACTTTAGTCTGAATCTGGAGTTTGTTGTTGCTTGACATATTCATCCTTTTATTTATAACATGCATCCTTTGAGGGCAGCAGGAGAACTGAAGTTTAACAGGGTCACTGTAGGTATTAGGCTCCAGCACAGAGGAAGAAGACAATTTTTGGCTTGGAGGAGTTGGTTGCACGGCTGGTTTAACAGCCCTCTATAACCTGCAGAGCAAATGTATTTGCTTTGGCTGCAGAACAATCCAAACACTCCGAGAGCTCCGGCTCTGCTGCGCATGGTGCGTTTGTCTGCATTTGTTTCCAAGCTGTGTCCGAGTCACAGCCAGTGGCTCCTCTGGAATAATCTCATCCCCATCTGTCCGAGCAGACAGGCAAACCCACCCGGGAGCAGAGGGCCCTGGCGAGGTGCTGCACATCCCTGCAGCCATGGGCCGTGATTCAGCCTCACTGACACCTCACCCACTGCCCGCTGTAATCGCTCTTGGCTGCGCCTGCAGAGGGATTGAGGGGGGACTGGGATGCTCTGGTCCGAAACTCCTGAAGCCACAAGAGACACCTTGGGTGTTGGTACTCAATATCCAGCTCTGGAGTCCCTCTGAAGCTGAGGTTTTGTGTGTCCAGCAGCTCCACATCTGGACAGTGTTGATCTGGATTGGGAAGGAGCTGTTTGGTAAACAAGGAGCTCCCATCCTGCCTTGACTGGGAGGCTGTGGCTGGCCAGTGGTCCCCTCCCATGGCGTGTTAGTAAAGCTATGCTGTCCTGTGGCAAGTGTTGTTTCTTTGCTCTCTACTTTCTCCTTCAACAAGTCCATGTACCACCACTTCCTTTTCCCTTTGTTCTCCTGATCATGCTGGAATATGGGTACCAAAGGCAGGAGGAGGTTTTCGGAGCAGGGATCAGCACACTGGGCTCCCTGCCTGCTGCCGGGGGTGGAAGCAAAAGGAAGAGTGGAGTGTGTCGAGTGATGCTTCAAGTTGGGTTTGTGAGCAGCTTTCCAAGACAAACACGAGCCCTTTTCCCCCCAGATTCCCAGAGCAGGGTAGTGGACACAGGAGGAAAGTGCCAAATTCATAATTTGACTTTGTCTGCTCAGTAGAACGTTCTGATGTTGGTAGGAGGTTATGTTTTCTTAGAGAAAGCCTTGGAGAAAATAAAACAAAACCAACCTCCCCTCCTGTCCCGGGGCCTTGCTGGGATCCAGGTTGGGGCCGGGGCTGCTGACTCATCAAATGTGCAGGTGTGGGGAGCCTTCCCATGGCGAGCACCACCTCACCCCGGCCCTCTGGGACAGGTCTGAAGCTTTGCCCTCATTTTCACAGCAGAGCAAATCCTGGACCACCTTATTCTTCTGGGTGCAGGTTCACTGGTTTGCAGCGCTTTGCTTTGCATCAGTCACATGCATCTACTCCAGCACATAATTTGGCCCAGAGCCTCTCTCCTTTCCTTCTTCTGTACCACAGGAAGCAGCATTTATAAAATCCCTAATGATCCTGTCAGCTTTTATACATTTCCTGTCTTGCTTTTTAAATGAAAGAGGAAAACATAGCACTTTTGACCCGAATTACTTGGGATTGTGTTTGCTGGATGTGGTGTTAGTCACTGGTCTGCTTCACCTCTCTCATCTCCGATGCCAGGATGGCTGTGTCTGCTTCCATGTCCTTATCAAAATCCTGGCAACTTCAATGATTTCCGTAACACCCCTTCTTCCCCCTTCTGATTCAGGAGGAATCTTGAGTTCTGGTTTAAAATATGGCACGAGAAAATCATTTTACCTTTTGGAGTCATAGAGAAAACCTGGGAAATGGGAATGTTTTTCACCCTGCAGCCTAAATATCAGAAGGCAGCTAAATAGAACTTAAATTCTGTTATTTAAGATGAAAGACCCTTTATTTTTAAGCTAAGCTAGGTTGAGGTTTTTCTGCAAGTGTCTTATTTGAGGCTGGCACAGGGCTGAGCTCCCACCCAGGGTACATGCTGGGTTACCTCTTTGCAGGAGACTGTCTGGTTTGACACACGCATTGCTGAGGCCACAGATGGATTTACTGGAGGATGTAAGAAGTCCTGAGAGCTCTACCTATGTACCTGACAGTATTTTTGAGTCCTACATTAGTGCTGCCTCCATTTTCTGCAGTGCAGTTAAGAAAGAGCAATCCAGTCTCAGTTTTCCTCTGGCAATAGCCAAGGATTTCAGGGGTTTTCATAGGCAGCACCAATCCACAAGGCACATGGAGCTATAGCTGTGCTGGGAAAGCTCCTTGAAGCCAAGGGTTGTAAAGGTTTTTCTGTTCTTTAGAGGTGCTGTTGTGTTCCAGCAATCCCTGATCATCCAAGGGACCATCTCATGGCTCAGGACGGTGCTTCCTGCAGCACCTTGAAGGGCATGTGGCAGGAGAGGGGTTTGCTGCTCTTTGGTGTTCACCAGAGCAGCAAATTTTGGGCCACTTTCTGACAAAAGATGGGGAAGACTGGCTCTTGTATCCTCATTACCTTGAACCTTTCCAGTGTTATTTCCTGCACTGGTAGAAAACTTAAAAACCCAGACATTAACTGCTGAGTTGAAAGATGGGTTATTCCATCCTCTCTCTTTGCTGCCTTATTTTTTCCTTCTGAAGCCCTTTCAGAATCCCATTCCTACCCAGAACTTCATGAAACACAGAGGCCAAGTGCCTGGAAACTGTATAACCAGCATAAGACCAGCTTCTAAGCAGACTTGCACGCTGCATTGGAAATAAAAGTAATTCCTGGAGTCACTGGAGCTTAACCAGACTGAAAGCTAGACTAAGTAAGCAGAAAAACACTGCCCTGACTGCTATAAAGAGGCATTACTCTATAGCAGTTCTGAAATGGCAATGCTATAACCAGGTGTCTCAAGCAAGAAAAAAGTAGTTGAATGGTACATAAAAAATGTCAAGCTTGCTTTCTTCATCTGAAATGGGGAGCAAACGGCCAAGGACATCACTGGTTAAACAGGCTGTTAAATCAGCCTCAGAGGGAGCTGGATGCAGTTTTGCAAGGGGAAGAAATCAGGAGGACCAGCTGTGAGCTGGACAGTTTGCAGTTGAGATGAGGTAATACGGTCAAATATGTGCCTCGGCGAGTGAGGTTAGTTATTTATTCCCTTCAAAGACTTTCCTATGTCTCTGCAGTCTGAAGATTAATTTTACAGTTAGTATCAGGCTGGCACAGACCAGAATTGTTCTGCTGCTGCTGGTACTGCTGAAGCAGTGGAGGGGCAGCCAGATCTGCAGCCCAGCTCGGGGGCCCTTTGATCTGGGTCTGTCGGATCCCCAGTGACCCAGAGGAAGCCACGAGTGCAGATTATCTTTATCAGGCACTCGAGCTGAGGTCACATGAAGCCAGTCAGAAAGCAGCTGGGCTGATACTGCTGTGTTGGACTCTATCAGTGGCCAAGAATGGGAAGGCCTGGGGGAGCTGTGGTGAGGTTACCAGACACATCTTGTGCTGGGAGGGGTATCACAGAGCTTGCTGCAGTCTCCCTGGGCATCATGCTGTGTGTGCATGGTCTGCTCTTTCTATTAGGTGCAGTTTTTTGTCTTCAGGGCCAGGAGTCTGAAGAGGAGTCTCTTGATGCTTGTCCAGCCTGCTCAGCTCCACTGAACTGACCCTTGGGTGCCTGGAGCTGCCACGGTGCCACAGCACAGGGAGCCAAGGAGCTCCAGGGCTTGCTGCAGTGTGGGCTGGAGCAGGGATGCTCCTGTCCCAAACCACTGGAGCACTGGCACTCTACTTTCAAACCAACACTGGGCTGTGGCTCAGCATAGAGCCCTGTGAGACCCCAAAACTTGCTGGTTTTACCCCAGTGTGTGGGTGGGAGGCAGGCTGTGAGGGAGCTGAGGTTGGCTACCTAGTCTCTGCTGACAACCCAGGCTGTAGGAACCAGCTCCTGTGGGCCAGGCATGAAATCACATAAAATGCTGTGCAGAAAGGGGTTTGACACCCAGGAGGGATGGGGAGGCCCCAGTGCTGTGTTTTTAGGGTGATTAACAGCCCTGGTGCAGTGCTCTGTGCCATCCCCCTAGTCCTGGTCTGGCTGTGCCACCCATTTCAAGGAGTTCCACCACTCTTGTTGGAACTGGGCTCCTGCCAATCATTGTGTCTGCTCCAGAAATGAGGGTGTAAAGTGCAGGAGATGGGCCTGCCTCCATCTCCAGTGAAGGGATGGAGCAAAAATAATGTCTGTGGTCATTGTGCCCACCCTCTGCACCAAGTGGAAATCAGCTAGTGTGGGTCTAAGCTTGGGTTTGTGCTCTGGAAAGATGGACAGACTGTGCTGCTGTTGCTGTGTTGGGAAATGTGCTCAGTGCCCTGTAAGGAGCCTTTTAGCAAACTTCAGGCTTGAGAGAGATGAAAGGAGACTTCTGAGGCTTCTGAGAAGCCTGGCCAAAAAGGGGAGGAAAAAAAAAAAAGATGAGAAATATTTGCTTTGAGGTTCTGCTTGGAGAGACTTGGGGTTATCTGGATTTGGAGCATTTAAATTAAGGGAGAAATCAAAGAAACAGAAGACGTCACTGGGACATTTTGATGTGAGGCCGTTTTTTTAACACATGCAGAGCACTCCTGACTTTGGGAGGTTTACCCATACTGACCTTGGAGGCTGGAATTGGAAAAACCAGCGGAGCGCTTGGGTTTCTTACCGGGGGGTTTGGTTTGCAACCCCCGTGTTTGGCAGGAGATGCATTTTACTGGTCTTACACAACCCAGTCTCTCCAGTGCCTTTGCTGAGCTTTCCATCACATGCTTCCCTCCTCCTGCTGTGCCTGATGCTTGTGTTACTCAATTTTGAGACCTCAAGGACACAGGGGTCTCTAGTTCAATCCCATTTCCAGTTCTTACTGGGTTCTTTGAGACCTTTTCCTTCCAGGACTCCTTGCATGGGAGTCTCAGACAGGTTGTTGCCTGTTTCTGGCACTGCTGGCTGATGTGTCCCCTGCCAGCCCTGCCCCTTGTCACCAGCACACTGGCATTCAGTTTTGGGCTGCCTGGAACAACACATCAATGCCCTGGAAAGCAGTGGGAAAACAGCAAAGAACATGTTGGAGCTTTATTTTTCTTTCTTGTTTTGACAACCTCTGGCAAGAATCTAGATGAAAACAGAGGGGCTGCAAGAATGATTGAGGAGGGATTTTTCTGTGTGGTGTTTTTTTTGAGATAGGATTTGCCAGGAAAGCCACCCACCTGTTCAGACAAGGCCTCAATTGTGGTCAACAGTGGTGAACAACCAAGTGCCTGTGTTCCCCTCCAAGAGCCACAATTCCTGGGTTATTTTTAGCAGATTTGCACACCTCTGTTTATTTGCTCTCCCTGGTGCACATTCCTCAGTCCCTGCGACTTCCTCCAGCCAAAGCTGGAGAGAGAGGAGCTTTCTCCTATTGCTAATGGGAAAGGATGGATACACTGAGTTTTATCCCAGTACTAGCTCAATATAAATCACAGTTGTGGGCTTTGCCTCTGGGGGTCCCAGAGTCATCTCCTTTCACAGTGCTGATGCCCTGCCACCTCTCCCATGCTTCTCTGGATGTTTTAGGAGCTTACTGGGGCAATGTCTTCATCTGCTTTTCATTTCCTTGGATGCTGCTGGGCTATCAGCTTGTTTTGTCCTTAATGGCAAGTTGCTGCTCTGCACAGTCTCCAAGGCAGGGGAGGTGTTTAGTCTGCTGTGGGTTTTTCCTGTGCTCATAAAATAAGGGAGACAGTAACTGATGTCTTTGGGTGGAGGGAAGGGATTTATCAGTGGAGAAAATCGGACCGACCTGGAGGAGTCTCATTAGATGGGGATGAGTCCTTAAGTGGTAAAAATAATCAGTCAGCTGCATAAAACAAAATCTTGTGGCCTTGAGGGATGCTGTCAGAGCGATCGGTGTGGTCTCCTCACCACAGTCCCTGAGAGCCTCGTTGATGCTGGTGTGCATCTTCCCAGTGTGCCAGTGAAATAGGAAAGGAATGTCTTATCCCTGTCGCTGGAAAGAGCTGAGCAGCAGGGAGATTGCTGTCTGTCTGCCCTGTGGGACAGGTCGGGCTTCCAGGGCCACCCTGATGCAGCAGTTTTGGCTTGGCCTCTGTGAGGCTGCTCAAGGTCATGCGGGAAAGTGCCGACTTTCAGTGCAGGAATACTGAATTCCCAGGGCCATCCGCCTGTTTCCTTTCCTTTAGTACCGTTACTGTTGCCTTGCTCCTGGGGTGGGTCCCTGCTCTTTTTTTGTGCTTGGGGTTCCATTGCTCATTTGCACAGGTAGGAGGGCTGTTGGACAACTCTGTTTCCTTTCATTCTGCATTTTCTCTCTGGGTTTGTGTTAACTCCTGATCTGATACATTTTCAGTGTGATCCTGCATTCCTTATGTCAAGGTCTTTGGCTGTTGCAGAGTAGTCACTTGGGAAGGTTTAGCAGTTTGAGGATCAGGTTTGAAATACTCAGATTCATGAAAAGCAGCAAAACTGGCTCAGTTCTTCCCTGTTTCCACCAGAGCTGGCTCCACTTGGTTACAGGAACACGGCAGCTGGGCTGGGTTGGGCATGACCAAACCCAGTGTGATTTTTTTAGGGATTTCCTCGGTGGCCTGAGACCTGCAATGATCCTGCTGCCATCAGAACCACTCCTCAGGAAGCATGTCCATTGGCCTCACTGCAGCTTAATTTTGGCTGATGTGGAAGAAGATCTTAGAAATCAGTGTCTGGGCACCTCAATGTAATGTCACTCTGCACATCTCTGCCTCAACACCCTGAGCTGGAATTTCCCATCTCGTTTGCTGCTGTGCCCTGCAGCTCTCTGGGGTGGTACCTGTGCCCTGCAGTTTGGTTGGAGCTGTGTAAAAAGGGAATCTGAGCTCTGTGTGTGACAGACACACCCAAAGTGCTTTGGGATAGAGTTAGGATGCAGACTGGCTGCCTAGGCTCAGCTTTGTTTGCAGGAAGGTTATAGGATCACAGAGGTGTTTCTGTTGGAGATGTAGCACAGTTACACTGGCTGTAGCACAGGTTTTGTGTGTGGGAATACCAGGGGAAAAGAGCCAGGTCCTGGTAGAGCACCTCACTTGTTTCTTGTCCTCCTACCCGAGGCCAAAGCAGCTTTTTCTGGGCTCACTGAGCCCTGAGCAGACTCTGCATGTGGACGGAGACATCCGCTCGTGCTGCACTTGGAGCCTGTTGTGTGTTTTCACAGAGGAGCTGATGACCTCTCACATCTCTCCCAACTGTTGGGTGGTGATTACTTGGCGAGGCGAGGCCCAGTATCGGTATCTAAACATGAGATGACGACAGTGATCCTGACGGCACCGGGATTAGCAGTGTCTGTCCCCTCCTGCCACCTACCACTCCTCACAGCAGAGGGGCTAGAAATAATAGGAGCAAATTCCCCTTCCTGCTTTAATGTGGCTTGGCCATGAAACTATGTACACTGTAACCAGCTTTGCTGTACGTTAAACAAACAGGGAGACTCCTCGCTGTAGTGAAAGCAGAACCATTAATAACATTGTTTATAATGTGCTTATTTGCTGATTTGGAGGTCAAGCATGTTTGACATTCCCACTGCTGGAAGGGGGCTGGCTTAGCAAGGACCTCTGCTTTACATCGGACACTTCTCCTTTTTCTTTTGCAAACCACATCTACATTTTCCTGAGAAATGTTTATGGTTTGGAGGTCGCTGACATAATTTTAAACATCTGCTCAGCTCAGAAAGGGAGAGATTGTAATTGTTTTTGCTACGGCCCTCTTAAGCCTCAGTTTCTTTCAAGCACCGTGACTCATGTGTCACTCTCGTGCTTACTTCAGGCATCTTGAAACGTGCAAACAGTGATCACTCCAGAGGCACTAAAGCAAACAGCTCAGCACCTGCCACTCGCTCTCTGTTGCTGAGATGTTGAAGACTCTTGAAATTCAGTCTTCATGCGTGTAGGAAGCCAAGACTGGACAGTGCAGGGCAAGGAGGCTTTGCCTTCAGTGTCAAGCAAGCAAGGAAGATCTGGACACACACTGCTGACCTCCATACCTGCTCTGGAAGGACCAGTTTGGAGGCTGGAGAGGTCTCCTGGCGGGTGCTGCCTGTGCTGGCCATTGGTTCTGTGGGGGTCTTCCACTGCTTTATCCATAACAGATATCTTTTGATAGCTGGAGTGTGGTTACAGCAAGAGCCCTGCTCTGGGCTGATGTTTGGTTGTCAGCTCATCTCTGTGTGCTGAGTTTGAGGGTATCTGCACCATTGTCCTGGCTCAGCAGGGCTGTGGGTCAGTAAGAAGAGATGGTGGTTGTTCAAAGCTTTGCTTTGTGGCTCCAGGAGCTGCCAGCAGGAACATCTTCTGCAAACTGGCTGAGCTAAATGACACCTTTCTTTAATTTTTGTGTGCTGTGCTCTACATTCCTTTATAGCTCTCTGTCTGCTAAATGGGACTGTGCTATCATCCAAAGCCTGAAATGGAGGTGGAGTTTGATGTGATGATGTCTCTGGAAAATGGCTGATGACAAGGACATGATGAGTGATTTACAGAAGTAATTTCTATTTTTTGAAAACACCCCGTTCCTCTGCAAAGCACACCATCAGACAAACAAGGCAAGGGAAGTGGATGCATTATCAATCTGTGAAACAAACTGGGCTGCTTTTCAAATGTGAAAGAGATACCCAAGGGTTGCCAAAATGCATTTTGGTGAGGAAAGAAAGATGACAAATTGTTTTTGCTGTAGAGAGAACAGTCCAGGATTCAGAGATGTGCGTCCACCACCTCTAGGGAGAGAAATTTGTGCACAGAGAAATTTGTGCCTCAACACTTCTATAATGGGCAAGTATAGACCAAAACATAAGTCTGGGCTTCTCTGTCCTTTGGACATCTGTCCCCTCTTGTGGATCCTACACTCTTAAATTCCAGTTATGAAGTCTGCCATTGGAAACATATTTGTAGAAGTGGGCACGGAGCTCTGGATCATCAAAAAACATGTGGTGATTCTGCCTTGAATATTTGCACCCAGGTCTCACACGTGGCTGATCCCGGCCAACTGCAGACAAACCTTTTTGGGGCTGCAGAGGCTTGCAGGCTGTGATCACAGAAGACTTGTTTCTTTGCAAAGCTTAGCTAAATATAGGAAATGATTTAGATTGTCATGGCAGATTGTCAAGTCCTAAAGAGCATTTTAATTTTATTTTAATCCTAGTTCCCTAAGGAGGAAAGGATGGTGTGCTCATATGGGATTCTGTGTGTGTGTGTTTGCATGTGTTTGTTTATCCATCCGCATTCACTCCTACATCCTGGTGTTTGAGCCCCTGGGCCAACTTCAGCAAAAATTTGACATCTTGATAGGGGCCTTGGAGTTTTTAAATCTCTAAAATTGTGTGAAATAAGCAGCCCAAAAGATAAAAAGGTCTTTTACTAAAAGCTGCAGTGAGAAGACTGTCATCTAAGCCTAACCCTTAGTAGATTGCAGAGAATCCACATAGGGGGATGTCATAAATGCTCCAACCACAGAAGGAGTTTCAATCACGGCACATCCTTTATAGTGCACCAGAGAATCCAACCACAACTCAGAAATCCCCAGGAAACTACCCTGTGTTATTTCTGCTGCTTATAGAAAAACTCATCTGCTCTGTTTGTTTGTTTATTTGTGTGTGGAGTGTTTTTTAAATTTTATGGAGAAGCCGCAGGGCATGACATTTTAAATTAGGATTAGATTGCTATAGGAAATGGTGAGAAAGGTCACAGAAATATCCCTCTCTTGGCAATGAAAGGCCTTTAAAACCACGTCCAGGCTGCACTCTGGTGAGCAGGGTGTTGAAGATGTGCTGAATGGAGGCGTGGGAACGTGGAGCAGTGCCCTGGGCAGCCTCTCGGGAGGTGATGGGAGTCCTGGGGAGGTTAATGTGACCTGGCAGCACCATCCTGCCCCAGTACCTCCCCCAGCCTCATGTTCAGTTGCTGTGCTCACTGCCAGGCCGCTGCTCTTCCCCTGGGGGCACAGTGCTCTGGGCAAATAGAAGCTGGATATAGGATCCAAAGAGGCATCAGACTTTCTTAAGATATCAGTGGCAGGATTCATCCCACCAAACCATCTACAAGATATCCAAGGCCAAGTTGTATTCTAGAAGAGCTCCTTATAATCAGAATAAATAAGCAAAAATAGAGTCATTTTCCCCCGGGAGGTACCTCACCCTAAGGCAGGTGGGGGCCCATCCTCCAGAGGTGGCTGCTTGTCACCATGAACTCCAACAGCACTCAGGGTGATCGGTTCAGATTTGGCCATGTCACTTGTAGACACCCTGTTAAAGGCAGGTGAACCCCTCAAGCTGTTCTAGTCCACAGTGATGACCTTCAAAATGAAGTTTTGAGTGCAGGGCTTTAGTCCACCTCTACCAACGAGCTCAGCTTGAGACTGAGGTGAAGGTGGTGAGCAGATATTGCCACCAGTCAGCTGCTGGGAAATCCCCACGCTGCTCTGAAGCACTTGACAGAGGCTGCCAGATGGACCTGAAGTATGGTCTGTCTCTGAAAATGAAGTGCAAATAAAGTCTTCCATGGAAATTGTGATTAGAGGGAGCACCTAGTTACTGGGTTGTGCTCTGAGGATCTTCATGTCCTTCTGCTCACTCAGGGACACTTACAGATGTGCTTGATATTGCTGACCAGTACCTATGAGCATTTCAGCCCTTCATAGTGACAGCAAAGAGCAGAAAGTCGAGGTGATGGAAATCCTAATTGGTAAGGGCTTTTCTGGTTCTGCTGACAAATAATGATGTATTTTATTTTATTTTATTTTTATTTTTTTATTCTCTATTTGCTGGTGTTCTCAGCACAATGGGGAGGCAGCTACAACTGCTGCCACTAATCGAGCCCAGCTGATTCTTTCGAAGAGTTTCTGCTTGGAATTACAAGGCTTTGCCTGTGATTATATTAAGAGAACATGGCAGCCTCTAGTTCTCCTTTTGCCATTTCTATCTGTAGCTGTATATCCAAGTGTGGAGCTGTGTGACCATAAGTACCCTCACTCTTTTATGGGTACTTTGCCCTGATCTGTTTTCACTCATTCTATTATTTCTGCACTCTGTAAAAGTTATGAAACTTGTAAGAAGAAGCCAGCAATGTGGCCAGTTCTAGGCAGAGATGCTCTTTCTATTGTGGGGATTGGGGTGTTGGAAAGACTGACACTTGTTTTTGTCATAAAAATTGCTTTTGCTAACTCCAGTCTGGCTCAGTGATACCTCCACAAGGGCCCTGGTGGTTCCAAATACCCTTCTGCTGTGCTCTCTGCAATTGTTTATTTTATGGTGTCAACTACTTTGTATTGTTAGGACATTGTTGCAGGCCAATATTTTACTTGGCAAAACTCTTCAAGTCACAAGCTCAGTCTCTCAGAATTTCCCACTGTGAGTGATCAGCAAACCCAGAGCGTTCTCTGACATCTGCAAAGGGCTTGTGGGTAAAAGAGGAGGATTAGCAAAGAGGTGATCTCAGCCCCTTGCACTTTGCATGCAGCACATGGGTAATTTAACCATCATAACTTAAACTGCTGCAAGATGATGCTTGTGGCTCCTCCCCAGTGCCTACAGCTGTGAAGTCCTCTACTTCATTGGAGGCTGGAGACCAGAACCAGTGGGAAATCTGAAATTAAAAGTTACCCCTCACTGAATTGGTCATCCCCAAGGGGTGAATGCACACCCTTGGTGTGCACACACACACAGGCTCACCAAGAGCCAGTCATTTCAGGGACAGAGGTGGGTGGAGGTGGATCTGGTGTTGGTGGGTTTGGTCTGGTGGAGTTTCGTGCATTAAAAAGTATTGAAACTCTCTGAAACCTGATGGGTCAAGTTCTCCTCACAGGTAGAGCAATGTGTGTTAGAAATTTGCAGAAGGGATTTGCTGAATGCTGAGATGGCTCAGTGTGGGTGTCTCGTCACCATGCTTTTGTTCACAGTTTGGTGTTGTAGGAATGATCACACTTTTTATTGAAACCTTGGCACTTTTTTTTTTCTGTTTACTCTGGATGAGCCTTGTACCTACTGTTTTTCAGAGAAGTCACCATGTCCTAGTGAATTGTAGCAGAAACCTGTTGCAGAAACCTGACTGCAATCATGGCAGCCCAAACTCTTGCCCCAGCAGGGCCCTGTCCCCCTGGCAGGCTCTGCTTCTCATGGTGCTCCTGCTTGTGGGGAGCACAAATGGGCAAAGCTCCTCATTCTCTGTTCCACAAGAGCTTCTTCCCCAGAAAATGTTTTTTTTTTCTGTCCTGCCGAGCTGGCTCACCACCAGCAGGGATACCTGTGATGGGACAAGGTGCTGGAGCATCCTGGTTTGGGTGCCCCCCTGGCTGTGGGAGGTCTCACAGATTTAAGGGGGCTCAGGTAGCTGTGCTTAGAGGCTTGAGGGCTGGAGACACCCATCGCCAGCAGATGAGTCCTAATTGTGCAGGAACAAACCATCACAGCTCATAGTTTTGTCATTCAGAGGCAGGATCTAAGCCTGGGTTGCCTGAGCAGCAGAGAGTGGGTTGTTTCATCCCAGGAGAATTTTGAGGGTTATTTTGGCGGAGCACAATGGAAAAAGCATGGACTGTGGCTGCCTTTGCAACTCTTGGCTGTGTGGATGACAAAGTCTGCCTTCTGGCCTGCCAGCCCTTTTTGCCTTCATTAGCACAAACTTATTTTGGAACCTTTTTTTTTTCCTCCCTCTTTTTCTTTTCTCTGGCTGGTCTTTGTCCCTGAAACCCACATTGATGGGAGCATCCAGCAGATAAGGAAATGGTGTGAGTTATGTTTTGCATCATCTATGGTTGGAATTTAAGTTCTGCAGGGTCAGTTTTAAATTATCCCTGGAGGGTTGGTTGTGTTTTATAAGCTGGATGGCTTGGCTTGCAGCCGTTTGATTTTTCCAAATAGTATAAATCTATAGACATTTGCCTTTGGCGCAAAAAAACTCCCCACTTCGAAGTCAAGAATAATTATTTTCCCAGAGCCAAGGTCAGCAGCTGGAGTCAAATAATGGGATGAAAAAAAGCCACTCTTGTTGCTTTTCACATGATTTTTAAAAAGTAATTTTAAAATGTAATCTCAGTGCATCAGCATCTGCCCCTTGCTCCCATGGCAGTCCTGAGTTCCTTACCCCAGGTACAGCTTCCAGTATCCTCCAACAGGGCAGGAGTTTCTCCTGAGGATGAATGTCACTCATGTAACAACCTGGAAAATCACCCCCACCTTCTTCTCCAACTTCCTGAACAAAACCTTGGAAAACCTGAACTGAATTAGTCATAAAAAAGGTTGTAATGAGAGTAACCCCCAGCACATCTGTCAGTATGAGTCTTGCTGTTGTATGAGTAGGTTTTGCAACACTTGCTAATTTTTCACCTTAACCTGAAGTCGTAGAAATAGAGGAGAGTGATGGGAGGGGAGAGAGAGTTTGGAAATCATCTTGGGTTGTGCCACTGTGTGATTTGCATCTACCCATTAACAAGCTCAAAACCTGCTCCTGGTTCAGCGAGAGCCTGTGGGTACACGTGAGTGCGATGGGTTTGGGGATATTTATCGTCAGCCTCTCTGGGATGGTTTAGTTCTGCTTCTGGGCCCAGACACATCACCAGGTTGCCATGGTGCCATGAGCTGCCTGAGCCCACCGAGCCGTGCTGGTGGCCGGAGTGGGTGCCCTCACTGTGGGCACGTCAGGTTGTGAGACTCAGCTCCACCTGCAGCAACAAACACACAGAAAACCACAAGAAATGGAACACAGCCAGCATTCCCTCTGCCTAATGGTGGGCGTTTCCCTAAGATTTTCCAAATTAATCTAAAAACTCATAATTTCCTTCTTTTTATTTTTTTGGCGAACTGGAAACAATGTCATCCACATCAACTGAAATCTTTGATTCAGGTTCCTGCTTTTCCAGAAAGAAATACTCTTAGGAATAACTTGCACTAAAAATGCCATTTTAGGGATGGGCCCCTGGACAACACTTTCCACCTGGCTCTGCAGGGAGGACTTGGGATGCAGGAGGGAAGTGCCCCAAAACTGGCCTGATGAGTGGTTTGGAGGAGAAAAAATGTACACTGCATCTGTACAGGACATTATGAACTGTATCTAGCCTGATTTTTCCTTCTTGAGACTGTTGAATTTATCAAGGATTATTATTTCAGGCATCCTTTCCCCCTGCTACTGAAAGTCCATTCAGATGGAAAAAACCCTGCTCTCTCTGAGCACATGGATCGTTTTGGTCTGGACCAGCTTGTGTCAGAGTGACATAACCCAAAAAACCAGTAGGAACCATTTGACTGATATTCTGCTGCCAAAAAATATTGAAGGTTAAAATAATTCTTGGCAGGGTCTCCCTCCCCTGTGGATCCCAGGTGTTGGACACGCCGATTCCAGCCCTGCCTTTGCTGCTCTGGCCTCCTGAGTGTCTGTGAAGCAACTCATGGCAGAGGAAGCAAAGGGCCAGGAGCCACAGCTGAGGGGACAGGCTGGGCTTGGGCCAGCACAAATCTCCCTCTCCAGCTCTGTGGCTCCCTGTGCTCTCAGCTCAGCATGGATTTAGCTGTGTCCTGGGAGTGCTGGGACCTGGGCTTCAAAAGCTTTTCCTGGGCCAGGGCAGGAAGCACCTTGTGCTTCATCATGAGCCATTGCCTCCAGGCCAGGATGGGACTCCTGGATGTGCAAAATGAGCAGATCAGGAAAAAAAAAAAACAAACCAAAAAAACCCCAGACAACAGCGGTGAGATACAAAAAGGTTCTGCACTGGAAACCACAGGTGATGGCTGAGCGAAGGTGGTGGGTATTGTTTGGCTACCAAAGGGACATCTTTGTTCCACGTTGGTGTGCCTTTCCTTCCCCTTTATATTATTTATGGAAATACTGAAGGTGTTATTTGTTATCTCTTCTGCACAGTTAATGCATTTCCCTCTTCAGCTTCCTCAGTGCCACTTGTATTTCCTGGGTAAACATTGGTCGTATTCTGCTCTTCCCCTTCTAAAAACTGACCCCTGGGGCTGCTGGAGTATCAGCCAACACAACAGGCTCAAGGGGATGGGTAACTGAGGTGGCTGATGTCCCTGGAGACCTCAGTAAAATAACCCTGTAATTTATCATGACCTTGAGTAATTCACTTCTTATATCCTTGTCTCACTTCCAAATCTGTTAAATAATGGAAAAAATTATTCCTTCCTTCTGAGATAGGTCAAAGTCTGGGTGATCAGCCTTGTTATGAATTTTGGAGGGACAGGCCCATTTCTGTGAAGCAGCCAGATTCTTGTCCGGAGTAAATCAGGACAGTTTTGTCACAGTCACTCAGAGCAGAGCTGTTTTGCACCAGCTGGAGATGAGCTCCCAGACATCCACTTTGCAGCTTTATGTATGGGCAGGTCACTTTGTAAAGTATGAGCACAGCTTTCAAGAGAATTGAATCTCTTTGTGTGGAGAGCTTTTGGATCAATGGACACGTCATCTTCCAGCCTAACTCTTAATAAAACTTTCCATCTTCAAAGGAATCCCCTGATTCCTTTCATTCCTTTTCTTTAGAATCCTTTTCCTTTGAATTCCTTTTCTGATTCCATCAGATTGCCCAAGGAAGACTCAAATCCCACCCTGGGCAGCAAGCAAGTTTTATTAGCCTCATTTTACATGGTGGCAAACCAACAGTGGGGTGAAGGCCGATGTTTGGAAAGATGCTTCTGATTCTGGATGCATTCAGGTTTTGCCCATCCTCCAATGTGCTGAGGGTGCTGTCACTGTCATGGAACAGTGCCTGATCTTTAGCTTGTGCTGGGAAGTGGGAGAGTGATGGCAAAGCTGAGGGATGCCCGCAAGCCGTGCAGTTGCTGTTGGGATTATCACCCACCATGAATGCCCAGCTCACCCCAGACCTACCAGCTCCAGTGGGGCAGGAGGACCAGATCTGGGGTTCTCCTAATTTGTTTCCACACTGGGCACTGCCCTTTGGGCTGTTCACTGTAATTCCTGGTATCAGATGAGGAGCTGTTTGCCCTCCCGTTTCTCCATCGCCCTGCACCTGGTGTTGTCATTCCTGCCTGTCCCGAGTGGGTGTTTAATGGTTCCCACTCGCATTTCACAGGCGCCCTGGATGGGTAAACAAGGTGAGGGCTGGGATGGTCTGGCTCAGAGAGCCGAGATGAACATGCCTCCCTTCACAGCTCACCCCAGCACACAGTCTCCACAGCCACGGGTCACTCCTTACCCAGACACCCACAGAGTTTCAGTATTTGTGTAAGCGCCGTAACCGAGCCAGGCAGAAAAAACTCCAGTAAACACCCAGCAAAGAGCAGCTCTCCCTCACCAATACTAAGCCCAGCGAGGCATGGATGGGTTTATTTAAGAGGCTGAGCAGGATATGTGTGTTCCACATAGAAAGAAGGGTGTTGGCCAGGTTTGTTCACTTCAGGCTGCCCAAGGTGTGCTTGTTTGTGGGTATGAGCCCCTCCAAACCCAACGGGGCACAGTCCTTTTGTCTTGCGTGGTGTGCACTTGGCCTCTCACTTCAAGCCTCTTATACTGGTAATATTTCTTGGGAAACAAAAGGTTAGCACCAAGTTTCTCTCCTGTAGATGATCACTTCTGATTTCATTTGGGTTTTTTATCCCTGTTGGACTTACAGGAGTGGAAATGGGAGTAGCTGCAGTTCCACAGCGGGCCACAACTTCAGATGGGTTTTGAAGAGACATGAGTGCAAAACCTCAACCCTGATTAAGCCACCTTGGCTTCAGGTGGTCCTGTAGGGTCTGGTGCACAGGTACAGACCACCCCTTCCAGCAGGCAGAAGTGTAGGAGGTAGGGCTGGGGAGACCTGGGCTGCATCAGCAAACCATGGTGGGGGCCCAAACTGCTTGATGAAATGACAAAACCCAAAGCTAGCTGTGGGAAGAAGGTGCAGATTAATAAAAAGGTACTTTGGCAGAGACAGACTGGCCCAAGAGTGGGGTAAATCCTGTAGGTCTCCAATTGCTAAAGCCATGGATTAAATTAGGACGTGGGACTTGGTCTACAGGGGGAGGCTACTGGTCAGGTCTAAGGAATCTTGGCTTTACCAGCCAGAAGAGACCTGTTTCAAACTGTGAATATCAGTCTTTTATATTCACAGAGATGCCAGTGAGTTATCAGGAAAGAACAGTTGTCTGAGCAGTAGTTTAATGTAGCATTGGATCTGATATCAGCATCTCTTTGAAACAGAATTTGATTTTCATTTTAATTTCTTTTCTCCACTGTGCTGTCAGCGGTGAAGCTTGCAAGACCGATTTATCTGTCCACTGGTGCAAACTTAAAATTAGATACTGGTAAAACTTGACTTCTGCTCATAGGACCATCTTTTCCAGCCCCATTAATATTGAAATAAATTTTCCTACGACAGAAAAGACCAAAGAGCAGTGGAAGAGGCAAACATTGGACTGGAAGGACAGGAAGAAATGGTGCCACCCAGAATTAAGTCCAACGACTTTGTTTGGCATTTTGGCCCCATGCAAATGAGTGGTAAAATTTGCATCAGCTTGAGCTGAGCTGAGATAAACCTTAATCTGTTATAGATAGTAACCCTTTGCTGCTTATATTGTGAGGAGTGTGAATATGGGTTTCTAAGCTTCAGGCGAGTCTGATCGTGGGTTGGATTGTAGCTGCCTCACCAAAGCTAATTGCAAAAGTCATGTTGACTTCAATGCAACCAGGTTTGAGCCCTGAGGCAAACTTGGCCTTTTAGTCAGTCAAGATCAAGTGTTATATTAATTCAATACCTGATGAATCACCTCATAGGATATAATTTTTCCCATTGCAGGGAAAGGGGTGTATTTGACAACCCAATATGATCCTTCTCTCTTTAACTACTAAGAAACTAATCCAGCTAAATCTTCTGGCATCAGACATCTGAAAAACACTGGGAACTGCCATGCCACGAACGTGGCAATACGCTGTAAAAATAGCTTTATGCTGAAATGCTATTTTATTACAGCAGTTGCTATAGTTTCTGGATCTGGCAGAGATTCTCTCCTCATAAACCTTGACTTTAAAGTGGGGGGGTGCTGTTGTAAGTCAGCTGTTGTGATTCCCATCAGGCTGAAACTTGGCACCAAGACATCCGTACGTTAAACTCATCCCCTGCAGGTCTTCTGAGCTGTCTCAAAGTGCATGTGCGTGGCTTGTGCACAGGAGAAATATCAGCCTGGATTCACTGACTGCCCTAAAAGGCTCTTTTCTGGGTTCCTGTGAGGCAGGAGCAGCCCTAAGAGCAGCCAAGGGCAGGAGCGACTCGGCGCAGCCGGAATACCAGCGTGAAGGTCAACTGCATTATTGCTGGCTCCCTCTGCTTTGTGTATTACACTTCACTCTTTCCAAGGTGACATGGTAGAAAATGAGAAAACCCATATGTGTTCCTGGATCTCTGCTTCTCTGCACAACTTCCATCTGTCCTGAGCAGGGAGACGTGGAAGCTGCAGGGAAAAAGCGAGAGCAAAGGAGACCTTCACCAGCCAGGTCTGGGCTCGGTTTGAGCCCCACAGCAGTGGGAAAGCAGGCTGGTGCAGAGAAATTCCCCACAGCCACCCTGGCATTGCCAGGGAGAAGTTCTGGTATATTTTCCACCTCTTGTGAGCCATGCAGAGGACCAGTGCTGGCCTCTCTGAAGAAGGCAGATGTCTCTTGGGGCTTATTCAGGAGGACTGGAGGCCAAGGTGTGGACAAGACAGTCGATTTTGTCATCTCCTGACAGCAGTTTGCAGTCACTTTTGGTTAGCAAGAGCCAAGTAGGGGTTTGTTCTTGGTTTTTTGTCAGTTAGCATGAAGCAAGTCACCACTAGAAATATACCACCTGGAGGTCAGTGTTTCTCATGAAGGTGGAGATGTCACTGCATAATGTCAGGTGAACTAAAACCTGGGAGTGAATGATTTGTTTGGGGTCTCTGTACAACAGATCTAAGCAGAAAGTGCAGTTATTTGGGTCATGATCTGCTGCTGTTAACTTAGGTCCTGGACACAACCTGGCTCATTCTCATACCAAGGATCAGGGCCTGCACTGCTGCAGGAAGCTGTTGGAAGATCATCCTTGGGAGCTGTGCATCCACACACAGCTCTTGGGAATCCCCAGCTCAGACAGGCTCAGGTCAGGTCTGCCATGACAGAGCTGCAGAGAAGGGAAGGGGTAGGAAGGTCTTTAAAAACATCAAACAAATAAATAACCCTTTCCATCCCCTGGTGCCTCTGATCCCGTGTTGTGTCAATGCTCAGGACCCACCCATGGAGCTCAGGCAACGCTGTGGGTTCCTATCCAGGGGGGGAAGGCCCCATTGCAGGCAGGTCACTCAGCAGGTTTCTCTTTGAAGTTTAGGCAAGGTCTGGATATTATTTTTCTTCTTTTTCCCTGTACTTGTCTCCTTGCAGGGACAAATGCACTCCTGTTGCTCCAGAGCCAGCTGTGCTTTATGCAAACCAGATGCCCATCCCAGACGGCTGTCAGGTGTTGCTGCCCCTGGCTGGCTCATGCCAGGACTGCTCTGTGCTGGAGAGGCCAGTTTGGGAAAGCTGAAGCTCTGCTCCAGCACAGTGCTCATCCCATGGCAGCACCACGTCCTCTCCAATGCACTGAGGCTGCACAGGATCCACGTTTCTGCAGCATCTCCCAAAGCTTCTCCAGGCGGGACCCACCTGAGCCTGATGCGACTGTTCAGCTGCTGCCTGGAGGGAAAGATGCTTTCAGGAAAAGGGAGTGCAAGGAGCAGTTATTGGGGGAAAGGCAAGATGGCCTGTGGAAATAACAGCGTCCCACTGACTCCTGCAGAGCTCTGAGCAGGCAGGGCACAGGAGGTGCCTTCCTCTCCTTCCTCAGCCAGGGTTTGCTTATGACAAATGCACCACGTGCCCTGGTCCTCGCCACCAACGCCTTTCCTTGTGGCTTTCTGTGTGCTGCAGTTGCATTTTGCAGACATCTGGATTCAATAACCCCGTTGATACAGCCCATAAAATTAGAAACCGAACACTGTGGAAGGCAGAGGTCAGCGAGTGATTCATCCCGATATAATGCTGGGGCTGGAGCGCTCCATGACTCAGGATGGGGCTCTGCAGGGCCCTGGGGTGCAGCGGGGCAGCCCCCTGCCCACAGCTCCCTGTGCTCTGTCAGGAGAGGTGGGAAAGCAGGGGGAGGATTTCATTGCCTCCAGCGTTTCCCTGACCTCGGAGGGAGAGCCCTGGCACCTCCCGCCTCCGAGCATCTCTGCGGCTTGCACAGGAAGTGCTGTGCATCCCCTTATTGGGGGGATAATCAAGGACTTGGACAAATTGGGCTCGTTTCCTCTCCACAAACTTCTTGTGTAACTACAGACGAGTCCCTGCCTTCCTTCTGGCCATTAAACCAGGACTTGAGCCTGCTGAAAGTCCCATTTTTGGTGGAGAAGCTTCTACATGTCCATTAGCTTATCCCTGTGTTGTGCTGGGCAGCAAGGCTGAGCTGCAGCCTGTCGCTGGTCTCTCCAAGCATCTGAGTACCTGTGCCATCATTCCTGAGGAGGAGGTGGCTGCAGTGCCCCCGTGTCACCAGGCTGGACAAGGTCCTGGCTGGAGCCTGGCTCTGCCCAGCAGGTCCCTTGCAGCCAACTGGCACCGGTGCTCAGTGCCCTGAGCCTTTTATGGTTGGTTTCACCACCCCAGACTCCTTCGTGCTCCAGTGGCTCTGGGTCACAACTGTCTCTAGGAGGTGAGAAGTCTGATTCCCTCTTTGCAGCACCTTGTGACTCCTGTTTCCACGGTGAGCAGAGCTGGAGCTGATGTTTTGTTCTGGAATGCACCAGCCCCAGGCTTGAGCAGGGACCAGAGGATGGGTGTGGGTTAGAATGCACATGGGAGGGTTAAAGTTCATGCTTTAATACATTTAAATAGATAATATATTAAAATGGAGCTTGAAAGCAGGGAGGAAGGGATGGAAAAGATCAGAGAGCAGAGCATAGATTTGGACCAGACTGCTGTACTGCTGAGCGAAAACTCAGGAAGCCCATGGATACCCTCATGCCTGGAAGCACAAATGTGTGTGCTGGATGGCTGGATGGCCTGTGTGCTGACTGGTGAGCGTGTGTGTGCTCATCACCCAGGACTCAACTCCTGATTTCTCAGCCTCAGTGGTACTTGCTCACTTTGTGTTCTCTGCAGCCAAGGCATCCAGCAACTTGCATATTTGTGTGGTGACAGCATCCAACCCGCTGTCTCCAGAGAGCAAAGGCACAGCCAGAGGGATGAAGGATTGTTTTCATCATCCTACTGACTCACACAGGGACACTGGATGATGAGGGAGGGATTTGAAAGTCAGGAGGAGAGCCAGAGGCTGAATCCCCCCTGGCAGCCCTTACTGAAAGGGCTGCAAAGACTTAGAGATGTTTGCTGCAGTGAGATGTCCCTTGTGATCTGGGCTGGAAGTGGGATATCACCCAGTGCGTGTGACTAGCCTCTTGTAGGAAACAGAGGACAGACAGAGCAGGGACTGCTGCTTGGGCTGGTGGCAGCAGCAAGTGGGGTAATGTCACACCAGCTCGGACTGGGGATGTGCACTGGACAAACTGGGACTTGGTGCCACTGCTTTGGTTCTCATACAGCTCTGTAGCAATGGTGTTTGTTGACCAGAAAGAAGAGAGGGGGTTTAAGACACCCCATGCAGGACCCAGTCTAGACTAGAGGGTTTTTTATAATGCTGGTTTTATCATAATGGTTCTTCCATTTTCATTCCCCCCTCTTGACCTCAACACATTGAGACCACCGGTCCTGTTGGCATGAAACCACGTTTTCCAACTACTCTGTAGCCAAGATGATAATCTCTGGAGCCACTTCCTGGGCAATTTTTGGGGTGGATAATATCTGCGGTTTCCCTTGTGTTTGCACAAGTATTTATATTTGCAAACACATGGAGAAACTCTCAGCCCCTGGTATTGCAGAAGAGCTTCCTACACTTCCAAGCACTGATGTCTCAAAGAGTTTCCCTCCCCCTGAGCCTCCAGCCCTGGTGAAGCTGTTAATCCCCCCGGCCTGTGACACACTCCTTCACACCCGCCGTGCCAAATCCCTCACCTTGCTGGGAGGGAGCTTTCTGACCACCCCTGGGGTTTGGTCTGGCACCGAGGGCTCTACAGCTTATGTCACTCCCCAAGGCCCAGGGGGGGCCAGGGCCTTCCCTGCCCTGTTTTTTGTGGAAATGGAGCCTTGTGGCACTGCGTGAGCACAGCTGGAGCAGCGGCGGGGGATAATCGGATCCAGGAGGTGGCTGCCTCCAGCCTGCAGGATCCATCCTCGTGTGAAGTCCCAGGGATGCTCCTCACCTTCATTCCTGCTGTTGCTGTAACAAGGGGGATTCCTTAAGGTTAAGGTACAAGATGGGATTTTTGCAGAAACCTCATTATCCAGTGCTGGACAAACGAATTGCCAAGAGAAGGGTTTGCCATGAGGCTCTAGGCTGGACTCAGCAGGTTGAGACGGCCCTGGGGGCAGAGAGGCTCTGTGCTTCTAACACCTGATTGTGGATTTTAACACTGGATTGGCAGGTGCTGCTCCAGCCCAGACCTCAGGCAGGAGGGTGTAAAGTTTGTTTGCCTGAAGTGCTGCAAACTTGTGCCCGGAGCGTTCCCGGGAGCCTCCCCGTGGTGTGGGATGTGCCAGGTCAGCATCCCGCGGCTGCACGGGGACAGCTCCCAGTCACCTCTCCACCCCATGGAGATCCTGCTCCTTTTAAGGTGACTCTTAATCCCATCTAACTTTGCTGAAGGAAAACTGATATTCCCTGAGGAGGCACAGGCAGAATCAAAGACCAGCAAGATCTTTCCTCTGGAGAAAGTTTGGCTGGATTAGGCTCAGCTTTTATAAATATGCAGATCAAGTACATGACCTGCATTTCATTTCAAGGATATTTTATTAACTTTATTTTTTTGACTTGTCATAGCTTGAGTGTGGCTTGGCTGAACAGCTTCAGACTGTTAATAGCCTTGGCCTTGGTGCGAGCTTGTGCTGTTAAGTAATTTGCAACGGGTTTCTTTAATTACAAACGCTCTTACTTTTTCACATCATCACAGTCTGCGTGGCAGATACAGATTTTTAGAGAACACGTGCTTCGGCCATGAGGGATTTGTAGAGGCTGTGGCTCAGCTGGGAGTGCAGGCGTGGGCCACACAGGCGTCAGGATATCTGCAGGCAGAGGACCAGGCGCACATTGGGAACACCAAAGGGAAAAGTGGGGTCTAGAGCTCTCAGCAAGAGGGTGGAAGCTCAGGACTGATGAAAAATCACACCAAAGGAGTCCCAAATGATGAAGCCAGAGTTGACAGCTGCAGAAGAAAACCTCTGTCTTTATCTCTCCTCAACAGAGTTTCTGCTCTGCAATGAGGGCTGTGAGTGTTTTGGAGCCCGCGGAGCCGTGCGGAGGCTGAGGCACCTTTGCAGGGTGGTGTCTGGGGAGGAAACGCCCAGCCAGGGAGGAAAAACAAATTAAAGCTCTTGCTGTTTTCCTAATTGCTGCTGTTTCAAATAAAAACACAAACAAGAAAACCTCAGAGGAGTTCACGGTGGGACAGGAGCTCAGTTTGCTGTGCTGTAGCTGGTTCCAGCAACAATGCTCTCCGCGCTGCTGCTGCTGCTGCCTTTGGGGGGAATGGGAACAAATTGGGCTGTTGGCTTTAAAGGGAGAGGCAAGTGCTGGACAAAAGGCTGTGCTGGCAGCTCAAGGGGCTGGAGAGGCCGTGGAGTCCTGACAGTGCAGAAATCAGACAAAGCGGGAAGGAGAAGTTAATTAGATGGAATAAATGGTGTTACAGTGTGTGCTGGTATCAGGGCACAGGGAAACTGCAGTGGGTGAGGGGTGACTGTGTGGTGGCCAGCACAGAGAGCAGCATGGGGGGCAGCACACCAGGCAGGGCATCCTTTTCTGGACACACCTTCTCAGAATTGGGACTGAGGGCGATCTGACTCCTGGGCACCAAGGGCATGTTTGTCAGAGCCAGGGGAAGGATCTGGGCTTTAGGCACTGAAGGGTTGGCCTCGGGGTAAGAAGCAATTGTTGGGGTGCAGGGGTTGTTTGCTGTCTGGCAGGTCCAGCTTCTGCCCTCCTGCTGCACTTTTTGCTTTGAATCCATATCACAGCACCAACACCCAGTGAGGTGATTTGTGTCAGGGTGGTGGCCCACACATGACACAGAGGGCTGGAGCCCCTCTGATACAAAGACAGGCTGAGACAGTTGGAGGTGTTGATTCTGGAGAAGAGACAGCTCCAGGGAGACCTTGGAGCCCCTTCCAGTGCCTGAAGGGGCTCCAAGAGAGCTGGAGAGGGACATTGGACAAGGTCCTGGAGTGATGGGACAAGGAGGAATGGCTGCCCTGACAGAAGGCAGGGTTAGATTAGATATTAGGAAGAAATTCTTCCCTGTGAGGGTGGGGAGGCCCTGGCACAGGGTGCCCAGAGAAGCTGTGGCTGCCCCATCCCTGGAAGTGTCCAAGGCCAGGTTGGATGGGGCTTGGAGCAACTTTGACTAGTGGAAGGTGTCCCTGCCCACGGCAGGGGGTGGATCAAGATGAGCTTTAAGATCCCTTCCAACCCAAACCATCTGTGATTCTATGACATGCAGGCACTGTGAGGGCTGAGCCCAAGGGCTGATTCCTCCATGGGCACCAGACACTCTGCTTTTGTGTCCTGGTCCAGTCCCACGGAGCAGCCTGGATGCACAGCAGGAGCTGCCGGCTTCTTAATCCCACTCTGGCTCTGGTCGGCCAAACCACACGTGCTCTGAGGCTGCACAGCTCAGATCCGAATAAATAAAAAGCTCTTCCAATTTCCACCCCCCCAAACCCCTTCCCTTGCTCCCAGCTCTGAAAGAAAAAGGAGAGTTCAGGAGTTTCACACAGCATCCAGTTTCAGGCAAATGTTTTCTGTAAAGCTAATTGAAAATGTTCCTCCACACTGTTCCCACTCACACGAGGCTGTCGGGGAGGTCAGGGCTGTGGAGATGTTCCCGCACATCCTTGGGCTGGGACTCGGTGGCCACAGGCCGGCACACGGTCCTGAGGAAGGTACTGAGTGGTTACAGCAGGAGCTGGGAGGTTTTGTCAGCTCCTCATAAACTCTTGGAGGTTTATGGCAACTGCTCAGCCCCAGAGAATAGCCATCCCAAAGAATTTACGATGCAAATGTTTGTCCCAGACTTTTCAGAGGCGAGTGTGAAATGGCTCAAATCATTGGGATTTGCACAGCGTGAGCTGATTGGGATGTGCGGCTTCCTGTGAAAATGTTTTTGGCAAAGCCTCTCTCCCTGATCTCTCTCGTCTTTGATGCCCTCCTGGCTCAGCAAGGCCCTCAGAGTGCCCAGGCTGGGAGCCATCCCTGGGGATCCACATTGGACCTGGTGCAGAAGGCAAAGGCTGATGTCTGCACGTCCCTGAGGGACTCTGGCCCATTTGGATCATGGGACCTGTCCGTGGGATGTCCTGTCCTGTTTGGTTGGGCTGGATCTGTCAGTGGGACACCCTGGCTGGGTGCAGCCCCATGACCTGCTCTCTTGGTGCTGGATTTGGGCTCGTGGATGAGGGCTGTGCCAGGAGCAAGGCTCCGTGCGCAGGCTCAGGTTTAGGAGCTGGGCATTGACTTTTGGTGAATTACCTTCATATTCTTAGTTCTCTGCTCGCTCACGAGTGTCACAACAAGGGAGCCTGGAAAGACGCCCAAACACACCAGAAAGGAATCTAATTTCTTTTCGAGGGAGTTGCTGCAGAAAAACATTTGAGTTATTTGCTAAGCTCTAATAAAGATACTTTGCATTTGCATTGCAGCTTCCACCTAAGGGCATCTTGGCACAGCCGGTAATTAAACCTCCGAGTCCTTGTGAGGGAGACAAAGCCCTTTTCTAACATTTGACAGACAGCTAAACTTTGGGCCAGGGTCAGATTAAGTGGCTTGCTCGGAGATGTACATTGAGTGTGCAGCAAATCCAAACTCAAACAAGAGCCTTGCTCAGCCCAAAGAGACATTTGGGATTCTGGTCCCTCCGCTCTGCTCCAGTTGGCTTTTGTAAGCCTCTGTGGTTTGATGGCAGCTCAGAGACATCCCTTCTCAGTATTAAATGCAGGAAGGTCTTTTGTCGGATTTAGGCAACAAGGCGAGCTAATTGCAAATTCAATTTTGGTTTAGAAATTGCAGCTCAGTCTCCATCACCTTAGCAGCCACAGAGTTATCTCTCAGGACTTTGCACCAGCGCTAGATTCATTTCAGGTCTGTTTTCTTTAGAGCTTTATGGTCAGTAATTAATGGTATAATTACACATCGACATAATGAAGGCTCCTGACACGGCAGAGCTCAGGGGCAGGGCACTGAGTGTCGCTCATTGTTCGCTCCTGTTTCTTTATTTTGGAGGGTGAAAGCAGGAGGCTCCAGGGTTTGCTCAGAGCTGGGGGCCTGGCTCTGCTGGGGGAAGCCTTTGGCACCAGCACCCTGCAGAAACCCACATGTCCCTTTGCCTTGCTGGGAAGTTTCTTGTCATTTCTTGTTGCCCATTCCACTCACTGACCATCATCACCCGCTGGGCAAACCCTGAAGGTGACAACCTGTGGGAATCCAGCACAGCTGGTCACCCACCATGGGGCAGAGCTGAACCTGGCAGAGCTGTTTGAGTTGAGGGAGTTTTCTCTGCATCTCTGGGCTCTTCTTGGGGTTTCCTTCCATGCAGAACACGAGTGGATCTGGGTGTTGGGGTCTGAGTGTGCTCAGGGGGGGTTTCAGCCCGCAGGTCCAGGCAAGCAGGGGCGTGTGATGGGCTCTTGGGGCTTGCTTTCCTATCAGGAGCTGCACTTGGTGGTAGTTTCACCAGGTAGTGGTGCTGCAGGCAGGATGAGGTGCTGGACCTGCCCTCTGGTCCCCTTCAACCTCCCCAGCAGGCAGTGGGGACATCCATGGTGAGGACAGATCTCCCTACCCTGGACTGTCAGGGACGAGCAGACCCCAGGGGTGTCTA
This sequence comes from Neopelma chrysocephalum, assembly GCF_003984885.1. Classification (NCBI taxonomy): domain Eukaryota; kingdom Metazoa; phylum Chordata; class Aves; order Passeriformes; family Pipridae; genus Neopelma; species Neopelma chrysocephalum. The sequence goes on along the minus strand of NW_020897746.1, from coordinate 2,941,039 downwards.
GTGGAGTTATTTTAGGGTTTATCCCCTACACTTGCTGCCCTAGGGAGGGCATTTAAACTCTGGGGGTTTTCTCCACTTCTGAGTCATGCAGCCCCTGTCTGAGCCCTGTCTCTGCCTTGCCCCAAGCATGGCCAGTGCAGCCACTGGTGCCACCTGAGCCTTGAGAGCCATCAGGACACACCAGGCTGGAGGGACACAGCTGCCCATGGATCAGACCTTGGCTGCTCTTCCATCCCCATCTACTGGCCAGCCTGGAAAAGACCTTCCTGGGGAGATTTCCTGTGGCTGCACAGTCTGTGAATAGGCAGATTGGGCACAGTGGTGATCCTTGTGCCATCCCTGCTGGGCCCTGGCCAGGATGGTGGCACCAAGGGTGGATCTGGCTATCAGGAAAAAGCAGTTCACTCTGATTTTGGCAGGATCTTGCAAGTATACAGACAGGGAACCTGCTTTGTGCTCAGCTCTGATCAGTGTTGGGTCTCTAACTCTCCCTGGGAGTTTGTTGTCCTCCTTCCTGTGCTGGGTTTTAGAGGAGAAAGTGCTTCTGGAAGGCCAGTAGTGGGACAGCATCTCCACTGCCCTGGCCCATTGTGAACTCTGCACATCCCTGGGCAAGTTCTCTACTTTCTCAGTGTACTTTTTCAAAAATCAGGAGCAGCAAAACCTTCCTGCCTCACAGAGAGGCTGCTGGGCACATGTGAATGCAGCTGGTTCACTCTTGTTTTCTTGCCTCTGTGTGAAGGGAGCAGAAAATCTCAGTGAGCTGGGACAGTGGCTGGATGGGGGGCAAGGGCAGGCAGGTCCTGATGGATTTTCTGTGCTGGTTTTATGATGCTCCTGGGCTCGTGGTTTGTCCTGGCTGTAGCCAAAGCCAAGGCAACAACGTTGTGAGGGTGCTTTGCTGGTGGAGCTTGTTCCCAGAGGTGGGAATGGGACAGGGATGCTGTGGGCACTGGTTGTGCCATGGTGGATGGTCTCTCCTTTGCAGGCAGGGAGCAGAGGGGTTGGGTCAGGGGGCATCACCTGCATAGGTGCTCCTTGGGGAGAAATCAGCTTGGAGATGCCCCTGGGAACTGCAACCATCAGGTTCTGCAGGTTCCTGGCTTTAGTGGCTGAACCCCAGCCCTCCCTTGGAGGACCTGGATGCCCAGAGCACAGTGCTGACCTCTGGTTTTAATTGTTTTGTTTTTGTTTTTTTTCCCAGTTTGGTTGATCTCTGCATCTCAGCACTGAAGGAGAGAATACTTCAAGGGGGAGAAACCCTAGGCAGACAGGAGGCCTGGCCCCTGCCCAAAGTAATAAAGCACCAGAACAGGAGGAAAAAAAAAAAAAAAAGAGAAGACAATAAGGGCTCAGAAAGCCCAGCCCAACAGGAAGGTTTACTCTGCCTTCTAGGCAGCTTTTAAGTCACATTGTCTGGTTATCTTACAGCAGGAACAAATTAGCCAGTGATTTAAAGGGAGGGGTGTAATTACCAGCTATCAGACCTGGGTGCTGCCAACCCTCTCCCCTCCTGGCCAGGCAGGTGCTCATTTTGCTGTGCCCTCACTCCTTGCCATGTTGGGGAAACTGCAGGTAGCACAGGTCTGGATTTCTGTCCAGGGAGCTCATGTGTCTGGGCATGAACGTTAGGAGGAGGTTGTGCCAGGAAGATAATTTCTCTGGCTGCCCCACTGAAAGGGTGACAATGGTCCCTGCATGGTGTCACAGGGTGGTTCTGCTGGCACAGGGACATGGGGTCAGGTCAGGTACCCTTTATTCCCATAGAGTGTCATAGAGGAGGGGAAGGTGTGTGTTCAAGGGAAGGGATTTCATCTCCTGCTTGCTCTCAATGACATGGTAATTTTTACTGTGCACTTTTTTTATAAAAGAGGAAAGAAAATGGCATTGATGTCCACTAAAATGTTCTTGTGTTCAAGTGTAACATTCAGAAACTCCTTTGTAGTTCTTTTATTAACTTCTGCTTTAGATCAGATGCTTATCCTGTGTTTGGGATGGTGGGAGAAGTTGTGGATAACACAGGAATAGGTTTCTCTGTGTTCTGGGGAGTGGGATATGTCTGTCCAACAGCCTTGGCTGCCAGGATGGAGCACCTCTGAGCCCTGCTCAGCCCTTCCACATGAAGTTTTCCTTTCAGATGCATTGCCAGTGCAATTTCTGTCTTTTGCAGACACAGATCTGAAAGGAAGAGAAATCCTGGCAGCCCTGAGGAAAGAAAATCAATAGGTTGCTCCAGCCAATGCCAAGCAGCAGATGCCCTGAATAACTTTGAGATCCAAATGTCACTGACTGCATTTGCAGTGAGGTTGGTTTATCCCCATAATGATTAACGGGAAGGGAGAGCTGTGGTGAGAGGAGCCATCCCAAACCCAGCCACAGCCACCCCCCTGCTCTGAGACTGAGCCACAGCCCAGGCTGGTTTGTTCAGAGACACATCTCTGCTGTCAGGGCTTGCTCAGCCTCAGTAAACCCCAATGACTGCACAGCCACAGCACAACCCCTCTGATCTCTGATCCAAGTTCAGCTTTTCATATCCTCCAAAAGACACGGCCAAAGCAGTGGTGGTGCAGGACCAGGGGATGGGTTGTGGGATTATGGATACTGGCTGCAAAGTCTGCATGGATTATCCTGAAAGGATGACTTGCAGTTGCAAACGGGTTACTAAGCATCTGCTTCATACATCTTCTCTTACCAGAAAAAGCGATCAGAGAGTGAGCTGTACAATTTACTCTCTGGCAGCTAAAAGCACTGTATCTACTAAAGCTCAGGTGGGCAGTTGAGCCTGGGTTTTGGTCCAGTAGCTGCTGCTGATGGCATCACACACACTCCTGAGCCTGGGAATACACTGACCCATCCAATACAGTGATAAGTGGAACACAAACAGCAGCAGAAAAGGTATGTGCTGCAGCTCCCTCTGCTTAGGGGAGGATTAGGAACACTCTGAAATTCAGTGTTTGCTTGGGTGCTTTGCTGGGATCAGGTGGATCTGTGGTCTGGATTCTGCCCCCCAGAGCACTGTAGAGGGTTTTGTGTTATCTGGAATCCTGGGAAGGATATATTTGTGCTGTACTCGTGGTCACTGCCACAATGTCCACATGGGACACGTGTGCCTGTCTCAGGTGGGACAGCACGGGGAGAGGAGAGGGCTGTCCTGGGCAGCTGATGTGCACAGAGCCCAGGGCTCTCCAGCTGCAAAGGCAATGTTAGACTGCAAGCACTGGACTGCTGGGAGACCATCACTAAGTACAAACTCCTTTGGATCCAGATACTTCAGTGCAACAAGTCATATTGTGTGGGAAGCTCGTGTGCTGTTCCTCTTGCCATCTGCTGGCAATTTAAAATCTGGCCACTAGTTTTATTCCAAGGAAACAAAAATGTCCCTTTGTAGAATCAGTGGGAGACTGAGTGATGTTGAATTCTCAAAATCCTCCTATCACCCAAACCCCAAAACCAGGGGCTGAGGACAGCTCTGGGCAGTGTTTATTTTTATCGTACAATTTTGTGTGTATGCAAAAAAAGGGCTCAAATTCTGAAGCTCTCACTTTCCAGGCCCATCTGGAAGGCATTTTTTCCTCTGACAAGTTTAGCAAGAGTTTACCAGAAACCAGCAAGGTCTCTTCTGGTGAATGATGCTGGGAGCTCTCAGGGTTGTCTTAGTAGGTTTGAGCTAAGGGTGGAAATCCTGCCTTTGCCCCAGCAAAAAGGGATATGAGAGAGGGGGGTGAAGGCAGGCAAGGAGCAAAGTGGTGCTTTGCTTCTGTGAACAGGACAGGTCCTTTTTGGCCACAAGAGCTGTGGCCACAAGAGCTGTCCCAGTACCAGCCACAGCCCATGTGTGACACAGGCCCATCTCCTCAGGCAGGTTGGTGGCACAGGTCTGAGGTCCTGAGGGAAGTGTAGGGTGAGTTCCCAAGGACAACATTTCCCTTGTGCATGAACCCAGCAGCTCAGCAATCACCTCAGGGTGCAGGGAGAGGTGTCTCAGGTGCTTTGTGTTGGTGATGGGCTGTGAGAACTTTGTGGAGTCCAGGGATGGTGCTGGGCTCCAGCTGTGGTGCCTCCAAGCTCCCTGATCTTTGCAGTGATCTTTGACAGCTCACTGTGTTCCTCTTTCTGCCTTCCCATCCTGGTTTTTGATAGCCCTCCAGGATGCAACTCCCTCATGCTGCTGGAAAACCTTTTTCCTGACAGAGCTTTCCATTTCTCTGCTCCTCTGAGGGTCAGTTGTCATATTCTGCTCCTGTTCATTATGCAAACACTGCATCATCTACAGCCTGCTTTTCTTCAAGGGCACTTTCTCCCATTTCCAAGATTGTGCTGCTCTCAACAGGTGGTCAAACAGCCCAACTCCTCCATGTCCACCTTCAGAGCACCTACCTGGCATCAAGGCCAAAAGCAGAAAGCCTTGTTTTGCTACCACAACCTGGGGTTTTTACAAGCTCCCTCAGATTGGCTTGAAGCAGGTGCTGAAGGTTTAATGAAGGCTGTCATGTAATACAGCTTCCAAGTGTGTTCATGACTATTTAGGTGCTGGGAGAAATCAGCTTAATCAGAACCATCTGTAGAGATCTGTGATGTGGGACTTGGATGGCAGAGAGAGTGGTGGCTGCTGACTTGCTCCCAAAGAAACTTGGCTGCAGCAGTGCTGGGCTGTGGCTGCATTTTTCCAAACCTTATATATACATATGTGTGTGTGGCAGTTATGGAAGTGCCTGGATTAGACTGTGGAAAGAGATAAATGACTCTCCAGAGGCCTTAGGAAGGTGCTTCCATCTGCTGAGTGGGGAGACCTTCAGGATCTCCAGAGGGACTGGACCATGGGGGACCATTACTGGAGGTCAGTACCTGGATAATTCCTCTGTCCCACTCCTGTCATTCACCTCACTGGGACCAGGGGTGGCCCAGGGCTAAGAGCTTTTGGAAATGCCTTTCCTATTCCCGGGAGCGTGCCCATGTCCCTATGCTCCCCCAAAGCGTGTTGGATCCATCTGCCTGCCTGATATCCCAGGAGGATGGGGAGCCCTGCAACCCAAACCTGGAATGAAGGAGTGTTTGTGTGTGCTCCAGCAGCGGTGGGGAATCACCACTGAGAGGCTGTGGTGAATCCCAAGGCACAGGCTGGCTATCTCTCCCTTGGTCTCCCCTAAATGCACGCTGAGACTGTCTGCCAACTCCGTAACAGAGCCTATCTTTACAATTATCCCTGATCCCCAGTGATATGAGACATTTAATCTGTGTCTCCTGACTTCTTGTCAGATTAATTACCATCAGCATATGTGTTTTCTGCTGTTTTCAGGAGAATCTGGTCATGGGAAAGTGAAGAAACAGCTCTACTTCTTTCAGCAGGGCTGGAAGGAGGAGGGAGGGCACCGAGGGTCTCATGGCACTGCTGTGGGGTGTCCACGTGCAGTGAGGCCTCTGCAGGTCTCAGTGATCTTAGAGGTCTTTTCCAACCTTAATGATTCCATGATCCCATGGTTTTGCAGGCAGTGTCAGCACAGGACCATGTCTCACCAGCAAACACCTATCCTGCTCTGCAGGACCCCTTCCCTGCCCCTGCCAGCAGCCAGAGCAGCGGCACAAACCCTCCTGCTCTGCGGGGTGAGCCCTTACACAGCCTCTGTCTGAGCCAGGAAGGACAGGCGTGTGTGGGAAGAGAGGGGAAAGGGAACAGGAAAAAGTGTTTGGGCTCTTGGGGAATGGCATGAGGCTCTTCCCCCTTCAATCCGCGGGCAGCGATAATTTTGGCAGCTGCCCCGGTGACTGCGTGGGCCGCTTTCGTGTGCGTGTGACCCCTCCTGGTTTCTCAGGCTGCAGCCCCCTCTGACAGCGAGAGAGGCGTGGAAACCTAATCCTGTGCGGGGGCGGAGAGCCCATCCCCGAATGCTTTCGGAGGGGCGGCTGCCCAGTTTTCCTCTCTGTAAATCCGATGTGATGCTCAGCAGCGTCTCCCCTCCACGCTGGGGCCAGGTGGGGGATGCTGTGAGAATGCTGCTCCAACGTGGTGCCCATCAGGGATCCTGCAAAGGAGCAGGGAAAACAGGGAGGTGCTGAGGCTGTGGGGAGCACCAGGCAGGGTTGCCAAGACCTTCTTTTCCCATCTGCCCTGATCAGGAACCCAATATCACAATCACAATCATTAACGTTGGAAAAGACCTCCAAGATCATCAAGTCCAGCCATTAACCCAGCACTTCCAAGGCCACCACTAACCCACGTCCCCACGTGTCACGTCCACACACCTTTTAAATCTCTCTGTGACTCCACTAACCCTGGACAGCCTGTGCCAGGGCTTGACCACCCTTGCAGGGAAGAAATTTTCCAAATATCCAACCTGAATATGTTCTGACCAAATGGCAGCAGAGGCTCTTTGCCATGGTTGTCACTGGGCTGAGTCTCCCATGCCCTGGCAAGTGGCACTTTCTCTGCTGTGTGTTATGAAGGTGGTGTGCTGGGGTTCACCACCTCCTCCTCCTCACTGCCTGCAGCCAAGGGATGTGATGCCTCCAGCGGGCAGCATCACTTCGGAAAGAAAACCCCCTCATGGACTCATCCCTGCGGGGTCCTGGGAGGTCCCGTGGTGTTGTAGCATCAACCTGCTGCTTGTTCCTGCGTGGCTGCAGGCAGGTCTGGGAGGACGTGTTGGGGAGAATAAACTGCAGCTCCCAAAAAGGCAAACCTGAATTCAGTCTTTTCTTAAGGTAGTGTCTCCCTTGAGCAAATCCCTGAAGATGGTGGTGGGAACAGCCAGCTCTGCATGGAGCGCGGGAAACGCCTGCCTGGGAAGCGTGGGGTAACTGCTCCTGGGTTCAGCAGTGTGGTTGAAACCACTTTGTTCTTATTTTCCAAAAAAATAGATAAAATCTGAGACATTTTCCCAGAAAACTCTCTTCCCCCTCTCCCTGACAGAGGCTGCAGAGCAGAAATGCGTTTGGAGCCCCTTGGGCTTTTCCCATGGAGCACTTGGCTTGTTAAAATATTTGACATCAGGGTTCTTTATTACCTGCCATAAAAAGCCTCTGCTAATCTTTAACGTGCAGCGTGTCAGAGAAAAAGGATTGCATTAAAAACCTGTTTATGGGAGTGTTACTAAAACTTGTAAAAAGGAGTAAAAGTGAATAATGACTGACAAAACTTCACTTTGTGACAGCAAAGGTGCTGCCCAGCCAGGCAGTGCCCAGGAGAACTGCAGAGTTTGGTCCAGACCTGAACCCAAGGCTCAGTGCAAGGATGAATTAGGACCTTGCTCCCTCCCCACTTTTGATTTGTAGAGGTTCTCAAGCCTCCTGCTTTCCCCCACTCCAGTTTTAATTCAAAACTTCTTCAGCAAACCAGCCTGGAGAGACACCTTTGTCACAGAGCCCTGTCTGGGGGTAGGACTGGAGCCCCAGCACTGCCCTGTCCCCCTGGCACTTGAGTTCAGTGTTTTACAAGAGCTTTCCCTCTGTTTTGTCGTTTGGACAGTGTTTGAATGTTACAAGATTGGGCTTTCCTGCAGCATTTAGGTTTTTATAAGGCTGCCTTTTAATGCAATACCTTAATGCCTTGTGGTTTTTGATATTTTCATCTGTTCTTCCCACTGCATGAGGGCAGAACAGAGCCAAGGGGATGTGGGCCTAGGGAGAGATGGCAGCACCATACCTGCTGCTTCAATAACCTCATAAAAACATTGCAACCCTTCAGAAGGACAGTTTCATCTCAGTTTCTGTTCAAGACAGGCCTGGGAGTGTTTGAGCTGTAATCACATGGACATGCCTGTTCCCAGAGCTCAGCTATTGGATTTCAGACAAGGGAGAGGAACAGCATCAGGTGTCATTTTTTTTCCCTACTGCTTCTACTCCACAGATTATTTTTTATATCATTTTTATTGCACTGAAGATAAAGAGCAAGTGGATGAGTTCCCATGGGAATCAGGGTCCATCCACTGCTCATGACAGTTTAGCTGAGAGGAAAGTCCAGTTGCATGAGAGCCTCCAGTGCTTTTGTGCTGAGATTTCCTCTCTTTTTATGATTTCATTCTATTTACCAAAGCTGGTTCACATTAAGCTGTGAAGCCACTGCTGCATTGCCCCATGGTGAGGGGAGGGAGTGCAAAGGGCTGTTTCAACCCCAACCACTGCTGACAGCAGCTCTGAGCAGGGCAGGGGTGGAAGGGGCCTCAGGACCCTCTCCTGAGTACCCCTGTGTGATCTTAGAGTGGAATCAATATGACCTTGCCTTCCCTGCTGCTTTGGTCTGCAAGAGGGTGTTTGAGTTGGTCCAAACCAGCATATTTATTGTAGCATTGCCTTGATTTAGGCTTGAGAGATACACCATGGCTCTGTGTCCCACCAGCCCTGGAGAAACCTCTCCAGTGCATGGGTTGGGCTCATCCCCATCTGGGAGGGGAGTACCAGCTACCTGCTTGCCCAGGATGGGATGTTGGTCTACCTGGTAGTCTGGGCATGACCTGGGCACCATTTCATTCCAGTCACGATGAACTGACCTGTGGGTGTGCTGGCTTGTGTCGATGTGTGGTGGATGCCAGAAGGTCCCAGGGGGTTGCACTCCGTGGGGGTGGTTTTTGAAGGACAGATGCTGTGGAGTGCTGGGACTGTGTGTGCTCGGACAGGGAGGCTGAGCGTGAGGTCAACAATAGGATGTCTGGGACCCACAGGAAATCTCCCCCCATGTGTGATGGTGATGGATTTGGTGACAGACCCAGCAAACAGCAGTGTAGGGAGTGGGAAGGAGATGTGGGAAAGATACAAAAGGCATCGAAGAGCTGGAGAATCTTCTGCAACTGCAGTCAGCAAAGTGTGTGGAGGTAGGATTGGTGCCATCTGAGGAGAGGGGTAATGGCAGACAGAGACAGAAAGGACCTTTGCATGTGCTTACTTCATGCTGCATCTGCCCCTTGGAGTTACAGTGTTAGATCTGGAAGCATTTCTTGCTTTTATGCTGAAAGCTGAGACCTCAGAGCAAGGACCCCGCCAGATGAGGCCTGGAGAGAAAAATTCTTTTCTGTGGTTGCATTTTTGAGAAGCCAAAAGTCAGATTGAAGTTCTTCAAAGGCAGTGCTGCCTGCCCTGCTCCGCAGATGGGCTCCTTCTGCTCATCTCCCTCTCTTGAGCACAGCCCAGGCTGGAGCTGCTCAGATCTGAGCTGCTTCATCTGCAGAGCAGCTGTAGGAATTCAGTAGGTGAAGGGTTAGAAGTGGGGCTGGGATCTCTGTGAGGGTGTTCATACAGCATTTAGTGCAGGCTGTGAAGGCTGAGGCTTTGGTTTGGGGAGCCCCATCAGGGTGCTGGGGGGTGTTGCTCATCCCCTGTGCTCCTGGTGAGGGTGGCACAGCTCCGGCTCTCCAGGCCATCAGTTGTTCACCACTGGAGTACCTTTTAATGGGAAGGCATCACTGGAGCCATGGTGTTGGCCAGGATGCTGTGTGACCCCACACTCACAGGGGTGCTCAGACCTGTGTCCTCCATCCAGGTTGTGACTTTGCCAGTGTGTCACCCTTCCACATGACCCAGTGATGACAGACAGCCCAGGTCCCCTCCCTGGGTGCTGCCCTGCTCCATCCTGGGTGCACCACCTAATGCCCCGTGGATGAGCAGAGCCATGAACCTGCTCAACAGGAAACGCAGCCTCCTTATGTCATGGAAATCTGCTCCCCACCTCTTGGCCCGAGGCTTGGGCTGGGCCAGGGAAGATAAATAGATGGTAACTGCTGACAGTGAGGAAGTCAGGGGGTGAGACATGGGCCTGCTGGGCGCTCTGGAGGGTGACAGGAGGAGTTTCTGAATTTCTCCCTAACTGCAGCTTGGTACCTCAAGTGCTGGATGGAGCAGAGTGGAGGATCCTGCATTTGGATTCCTCCTTGTCCCTCACCAGAGCCAGAAGCTGCTGGTGGTGGGACTGTGCTCTCCATGTATTTTCCCAAGTGCTCCCCTCTCTGCCATGGCTCAACACAGTGGTGCTGGAGGCCATCCTGGTGCTGCAGACACTGAGGCTCCACGCTTCCCAAATATCCCTGCCCTGTGTGGGCTGAGTCACCACCTCCTGGCTGTAAATCCAGTAGAGATTTGTCTCACACCCGCAGCCCCGTGGTGTTTGAAGGTGTTTGAAGCTGCTCCCTCGGCAGTGGGGAGATGCTCCAGTGCCTCCCTGGGCTGTGCTGAGTCACAGAGGGGAGCAGATATTTCCCCCTGCACGCCCCAATTAAACATGGGATTTTCTTCCTGGAGCGGGGCAGAGAGTTGGTACCCCCAGACCTGCTCTGGCAGGGATTTATGGCACTGTCAGGTGCTCCCCACCCAACACGGGGCCACACCTGAACATGGTTGTCCTCCCTTGGGGGCCTGCTGGCATCTGCTGAGCGGGCCCAGGCAGCACATAGGGCCCAGGAGCCGAGGGGAGGTGAATACCTCCTTTGACACCAAGAACTAGACCGAAACTGTGTCAACGCAGAGAGCAGGGGCGGCTTTTCCTGTTTTTCCTGTTGGAGGCTTTGAACTGTGTCCTGCAGGGTCAGTGCACGGGGAGACACCTTGGGCTGGGGTGGGGAGGGTCTGAAACCCTAGACCCTGGGAAAGGGGAGACCAATTTTCCTGGGAGAGGTTCAGATGGGAGAGCCTGCAGAGCCCATCCATCTCCAGGGCATTAGCCAGGAGGAGGAATCTGGGGGCAAGTAGCAACCTATGTTTTCCAGAGCTATGGAAGGTGGCCTGGGGGGGAAGGAAGGGAGCAAATTTGATGTTGGGATGTTCTTGGGAAGGCTGTCTCTACCCTATATGCAATGTCATTTTGTGTGATTTGTCTGCTATGGGTAGGAATGTGGTCTAGAAGGAAAACTAGGAATGCCCCAAAGTGCTGGGGATCTCTGTGCACCAATGTAACTTGAAGGGGACCACTGGGCTACAACCCAGCCCTGGGTTTGGGAGGGTGTTTTGGGATGTGCTATAGATGCTCCCTGCCCAGACCAGGCAGGTGTCCCCAAGTCAAGAGGGTGATGAAGGCACAGCTGAGTCTGTCAGGGCAGATTTTGGGGGGGAGCTTTTCCCAGGGCTCAATAATCCATTCTCCTCAAACCTCTGAGCTCTCAGTCCTGTCCAAAAAGTGGGCAAAAGCTGCTGGGAGAGGGTGACAGCCCAGCTCAGGAGGGGCAGGTACAGCCTTGGGATGGTTTATCATGCTGACTCAGTCCCCTCTGCTGCCAGGGCTGCAGTCTGAGTTTATTGCTGCAACTATAAAGATACAAGAGCTGATAGCACTGGACTGTTTCTCCTGGTGTAGAAAGGTGGTTTGTACAGTAGTTTTTTGTTCTGCTGGTGGAACAAGGGGCAGGTTGTACCTGAGGCCTCCTTGCATAACCCCTGGCTTCAAAGGTGTCTGCAGGAGAAGCAGGGGAGCAGCACTGGGTGGTTGAATCAGCTCTGCTGGAAAGCTGGGCCCTGGGCCAGCAGCAGATCCCCCCCCCCGAAAACGTGCATGCAAAATAAATGCTATTTTTCTGTCTGTGAGTGTCTCAGGGTTTTGATGACACACACAGTCAGCCTGGGGGTGCTGCTTTCCCATCCAGGACTCACAGAGAAGCACCGAATATCCTCTGGGTGGGTTTTCGCTGCCACCTTCTGCCCAGTCTGGTGATTGCTGCAGCAGATGGGTTTGTTGGTGTCAGGTTGTGAGTTTTAGCGGCTGGTGGAAGCCACTGCCAGGTTTAAGCCGGAGCAGCAGCATCTCCTGGTGTTATTTTTGTTCTTCTGCTGACATCTAGTGTGTGAAAAGCTGTAGCACAGGGCACTGAGTGGACTGGGAAATCAGGATATGGGATTGTTTCTTGCCATATTAATGGCCAAACAGGCACCAGCATCTTCCTCCAGTTCCTCTGTGGCAGCCTCAGTGACCCAGGTGCCCACCAACAAGGGGGGATCCTGCAGGCTGGTGCTGGCTGGTATTTTCAGGTAGAGCTGCTGAAAATTAATCCTATCCAGAGAAGGAGAATGAATTTGAAGTGGGTCTTCATCCAAGCCTCTTGCTTGACCCAGCTTGACAAGGAGGTTCAGTGCTGTGCATCCCTGCTGGATGGGGAGAGCAGGAATGGGGAGCAGCAGCTCCCTGGGTTTGTCTCTTTCCCCCTTATTCTCCTTCTGGTCTGGTCTCCAAATGATATCTCAGGTCAGTGAGTTCTGATGTTAAAATAAGTAATTTTTAATGTCTGCTGGTGAATAATGCTTATTATTGTCAGCTGATATCCTGGCCTGGTGTTCCTGCCATCTGCCCTGATACACAGCATTTTGGGAGCTGTAGGGTGCTGATGGTGCCCTGGCCATGGGCTTGGGAACTGGGGCTCCATCTCCTGATACTGAAACCACGAGCTGGAGGAAGCTCCATGTGGGGCACAGGAGGTGACAGGAGCCACTGGCTGACCCGTCAGCATTGCATGCCCCTCTCTGGCAGTTTAATTTTTCTCATTTCATTGTGTTTCTCCCTGGTTGTGATGGGAGCCCAGCTCTGGGCATGCAAGGCTGTTGCTGCTTTATCACCCTCCAGTGTTCAGCAGGATGGGCTGGAGCACCCAAAATGACCCAGACTCAGGCTGTTGCTGTAGGATGAGGTGGGGAGGCTTTGCACACCCCAAAGTATCATCAAGGATGGAGGGGACCATGACTAAAACCTGTCCTGTGTCCTGACTGGTCTTGTCCCTATGGCACACACAGGCAGTGGTACCCTGGGACTGGGGACACCAGTCCCACTCTTGCCCCACTCCTGGTCCCTCTTTCCAGCCTGGTAAATCCTCCTGACATTGTTATGGGATGTCTGGTGGCTTCACTTCTGTCATGTCGCATCACAGGATGGAGCTGAGCAAGTGCTCCTCTGTCTTCACACATAAAATGTGCTTTAAGATACAAAGTGCTGTGGGAAATCTCATGCTGAAGAGTTTACACTGCTGTTCACATGACTTGTTTTCTACAAAACCTCTCAAACCTTGCCAGAAGTCAAGGTTTATTTCCCCATCCTGAGGGTATTTAATCCTCATCTCATTAACTTTCATTTTAATGTACAATTGCTGAGGAGAGAAAATAACCGAAACATTTTGTCTTGGGGAACAGATCAGACATAAATTTATCCCGAAGCCATCCAAGATGCTTATCAGCATGTTTTTCTCTCTTCCCTAGCTGCATGAGCTTGCAGTAAAACTGGTTTTGCTTGGCTTTGGCTTTCTGAGAGAAGAAATGATTGCTGGAGGAATTCAGCTGGGTAGCACATCCCTGCTCAGGATGGGTTGATAGGAACCAAAAAGCATCACTGTGTGGGATCACACTGGGGTGCCCTGGGCAATGGAAGGACTTGGCTCTAAAAAAAGGGGAGATATTGTTTTCCCAACAATTAATGCAGAAAAACAAAGCATCCTCTGAGCGGGGTGTAATTTATTTCTGCAGTTAAAACCCTCTGCTTCTCGCTTTCAACCACAACCAGCCCAGGTTTATAAACTCAAAAAGAGGCGTTAATTGTGATTATTAAGTCAGATCTCACACTCTTCTTCAGACTTTGCTGAGGCTGTACCCAGGCACAGGCTGTGCAGAGGTGGAGCACACCAGGGTGTTCAACCAGCCCCCTCTGTGAGCTCTGGGTAACAGGTGAAAACTAACTCTGGCAAAATCACTTCTTGCAAAGCTGGAATGAACTTTGCTTAAAAACTGTTTGAAAACTGAACTTTTGCCTAACAGAACTTTTGCCAAACATCACGTCAGCAAAAAAAAAAATGGGAAAGGGCAGTAATTTTCTCCCAGTTTGGGAGTTTTCATCCACCATTCCCTCATGTTTCCTATTTGCTCTATGAAGTTAAAACAGGAGAAAACTGCTCCAGCTCCTGCAGGTGGAAGCACAGAGAGGGATGGAGGTGTAAGTGGGAAGGGTGAGATGGGGCAGGTTCCTGGCAGAGCTGCCTTGTCATGGAGAGGGCAGAGTTCAGTGACAACATTCCTAGGGGATCTCAAGAGCTCAGGTGTTGCTCCACTCTCCTGTCTGCCCTCCAGGGTTACAGCACCAGCTTCCCAGACTTTAGGGAGAGGTTAGGAAATGCCTCTCACAGAAGAGTGTCCATCCCTGTGGCGTGGGGCTGTGAGGGCAACACCTTCCCTGGGGACAAAGCTGAAGAATATTGTCAGTGGGGAAGGCAAAGCAAAGATTTGCCCTGTGTAGGCTGGTTTTGAATGGCTCAGAGAAAGCAGCCAGTGCTCAGGAGAGCAAAAAGGATGAGCTTTACTGTGGCTCCTGCCTGGCCCAGGAGGTGGTGGTGGTGATGTCCTGCCTCGCTGAAGCATTTTGGAGCTCCCTTGGGGAACAATGAGCTGTGGAGCTGCTGGACCTGCAGCCCCTCCAAGGACACTGAGCTGACAACCTGTGGGGTAGAGGACTTGATTCTACAGCCAGAAACCTGGTCATGAGTGACCAGCTCAGGTAAGTGAAGAGCAAATATTTTCAGGTGTAGCCCTGGGAGCAAGTTTGAGAGGTAAATGGGAAAGAGTGAGGTTTGAAAAACAATGCCTTGGATGGATTTGCTTCCCCCCCCTCGGGAGGAGCAGGGCTGCACTTCCAAAACAAGTGGTTGTTAATAAAACCTCTGGTAAAAAAAGAAAAACTTGTACTGTGGGCAGTGCTGTGCAATGGACACTCTGCCCTGGCTGCCTGGAAAGCTCTGATCAAGTGTGAGGGTCAAACAGCCTGAGGTGGGAGTCCAGAGACCTCTGCAGCCTTTCCCCAGCAGGGATCCCTGTGCCTGGTGTTTTCCACCCAGCTGAGATGCTCTGGAGCAGTTGGCAGGGCTGGACCATGCACTGGTTCTCTGAGGATGGGCACTGACTGCTTGGCAGTTTTTCTTCCACCCCTCTCCAGTAAGAGCTTGGATGGGGTGGCTGTTTCATACTCCTCTTCCAGCAGTTCTTTAAGTCATGGGGTGGCAGGATTGCATTCCTACAAGGCACATTTGCCTGTGTTCACTTATTAACAAATATTTTATTTCCTGTTGCTGGCAGCTCAGTGCGACATCCACCTACAAAACGTCTCTGATATGCAGCATTTTGGCCTAAAATAGGGGAACCTTTCTGTTTGTCTTGTGCTGGAAGTGCTGGGAACTCAGGAGTTGCTCTGGGGTTGATGCTGTTCCCAGCATTTACATTGGGCTGAAGGACAAACTGTCTCCAGCCAGGTGGGTTGTGGATCCTCATACCTGTTTCTACTTATTTTTGCAAAGTTGCACCTGAGGGCACGTCCTTGCTTATAAACAGCTCAGTGCTGTCACCAAGTGGAAAAAGAAAATCCCAGAAAACTGCATGTGAGCCAGGCTGGAGCCCACCATAGTCCTCCAGCCCACCATCCCCTTTCTGTGTGATAAGGATTTGCAGTGTCACACTGGCTGCTCTGGCAGCAACACAACCGGCCAGGAAATTCCTGGTGTTTTTTGATTTGCTGAAACTGGAAATTTTCAGAGGTCCTGATAAAACTTCCCTCAAGAACTTGTTTGAAATCCAGGAGGGACTTTCTTGTCAGACCCAGAGAGAATGAGGAACAGCCAGATAAAAAGGGCATGAACCCTCAGTGTGAGCAACAAAGACCAAACTCCCGGCTCATCTCGCTCGAGACAAGATCCATGAACTCAGCATCCCGGTGAGTCCCCTGGGATTGGGGTCAGGCCGGGAGCTAACTCTGCTTTATCTTCTGCTGAATAATTTCAGGTCTCATCTTGACAAGGAATGGGAAAACCGTGGTGATTACAAGATGTTTTCAGAGCTGACAGCGCTGTTTCTTGCCCGGCTTTAGTGACAGGTTGTGATGAGGCGTTAGCAGGTTGTGGGATGATCAAAGGGAGAGGGGAGGGATTCCCCGGACCAAGGGGGACGCTGGGTCTCACTCCAACGCCGCCTTAGAGCAGAGGGCAAGAGAGACCAGGAGTTTATGCCTCCCCCTTTTGGCTTTGTCCTGGTCTTTCTTTGCAATGATAAACAGCAGCAGTCAGCCCACAGTGATTTAGTATGTGGAAAGCCTGAGCTTTATCGGTGTCCCTATCCCGGCTCCTTTTAAGTCTCCTGTAGAAATCTCAGGAGCAGCAAGATATAAACTGGCTGAGTTTGTACCCACACAAGGTAACTGGCTGAGCCTCATAAATCCCAGCAGTGTTTACGTATCAGCCCAGTTTCCTCAGCTAAGGCATAACTACCAGGTTCCAGCAGGGATGAAGAGAAGGGCTTGTGCTGGCTGGGGGCAGTCTCGGGAAGCGCTTTGCACCCCAAATGTCAGCAGAGATGGGGCTCAAGCACCAGCCCTGCGTTGCTTTTGGGATGCTGAGCCAGCATCTCTGCTGTTTTCAGGCAGGACTAATTTGGACGAAGCAGCCCTGCAAACCAGCGCGGTGCCTGCAGGCGGCACGAGAGGGTGTGTGATCCCCTCCCGAGCCACTGCGCACAGAGACCCTTCTGATCTCTGTCCCCCACCCGTGCATGTGCTCAGGGGTTGGAGGTTCAGGGGTGATGGGTAGAGCACCCTGAGCCCCAGGTTGCGTCCCAAAGTGCAGGGGGGCTGATTTTTGTGTGTGCTCACGAAATCCCTTCAGATGGAACCTCTACAGCACTGACTGGCAATTTCTCATCCTCTGGACAACACAAGGAGCTGCTCCTGCACAGGCAGGGACTGTCGTTCACAGCGTGTCAGTCCCAGGTACCACAACCCTGGTTAGTGCTGGGGCAGCAATCATTACTCTCTTTCATTATATTCCTGAGGAGATATGTGGGATCAAAGCGATGGTGTTTGCTAGTGAACCACCCATCCATCACATCTCTGTCCCCCAACCAAAGACAAGGAATGATTTCCTCAAGTATAGGTCCTGGGTCCAGTGGTTTTATTGCTTTTCTGCCTTTTAGAGGGAGGTGGAGGCTGGTAAGAGATTCCTGGAGATGCTGAGTGAACTCCCTCTCACCTGTTTTGGACACACACCTCCATCAGCAGCAGTGCAAACACGCTCCAGAGGTGTCTGTCTCCTGCCACTGACTGCAGAGAGAGCCTCAGGGACTGGCTTAGACTCACAAGGACACTTAGGAAAGAAAATCGAAATTAAATAAAGGTTTATGGATTAAATTCCTTGGTAGGAAGCTCCTACAAGGATTTCAGTTTACTTTCATTCATTTAAGGAGAACTGAACTGAGTCATGGACGTTTTAATTCTGCTAAAAATGGTACAAAGAAGTTAAATGTGACTTATCTTAATCCACTTGAAAAATCAATTCAGATTAATTTTCTTGAGTGTCTTGCATAGTTTGCTTTGATTTTTCACATGTTAATTAGTTTTATTGTAGGTGGCTGAAATCTAGCATGACCACAGCTTCCCTCAGTCACAGAAAATGCTCCTGTGGCTGATTTAAACACAAAGCTCATATGTTGGGTACCCAGGATGGACAATGATCCTGGACAGTTCCTGTGAATTGCACAGGATCACTGTGGTTATCAGGGACCTCTGGTCAGAGAAGGGATAACTGGGGCAAGCTACTCAGTCATGTCCAGTTGGGTTTGAATATCTGCAGGAATGGAGACTCCAAAACCTCTCTGGGCAAACTTTTCCAATATTTGACCACCCTTACAGAAAAAAAGGTTTCTTTTATGTTTCAAACCCATTCTTTTCTATTTTTCTGTTTCCTTAGGCATGTGATGCAGAGCTGGAGACAATCAAAAAGTGAGCAGCACTGCAGGGGCACTGCTACAACAGAGGGGACTGCTGTAAGAGATGTGTTCTGGGAACCCAGAGTGACCTTTGCAGCCTCCCTGCACTGAGGGACAGGACAGAAATGGGTGGGAAGCTGAGAAAATTCCCTGCACACACCATTATTCTTCAGCAAGATGGGTTAAGCTGTGAGCACAAATCAGTGGAGCTGCAGGGACTGCTGAGAAGCTAAAAATTTCCACTCTCTAGAATTCAGCAGAGAAAGAGAAAAAGAGGCTTTTGCAGAGCAGGTGAGTCCGTCATTGCATCATTCTGCAAGTGGGGACACTGAGGCAGGAGTTGGAGCAACCATTTGCCAGCAGTTACCTGGCAGGGAAATGCACCCAGGTGGCAGGTCCCTGCTCAGCACTGGGCCAAGTGCAGTGTGAGTGCCAAGCATTGCCTTTATCCCGGGTACTTCCAGCCTTGGGGCTGTGATGGATAAATGCTTATTGTGCTCTCTGTACTGAACAAAACCAGAAGTGGCAAGGTGGGTTAGAGGGAAAGAAAAGGCACCAAGGCATGGGAATCTGTGTGCATGGTTCTTCTACTGCTCACCAAAGGCTTGGTCAAAAGCCAGATTTTAATTTTTGATAGTTTTCCTGGGGAGAAAAATATCAATAAAAAGCCAAAAAAGCCCAAACCATTGGTTGGTGAAATCTTAAATGTTTTAAGTTTATTTGCATTAAACCTCTATAAAAATCTGTGAAATGGAAAAAGAACTCTACATTCTTATGATCCAATAAGTCATAGAATCATTAAGGTTGGAAAAGACCTCCAAGACCATCAAGTGCAAGAGTTAGTGTTCCATAAAACGGTCCAACAAGGTCCAGTGTCTCGGAGATGAAGCTGGACAGTGACATCTGGAGAGGAGATGCCCATTTGCACGGTGAGGGCAGTAACAACCAGGTCCCCTTAGCAGCTCTGGGGTGGCTTCTCCCCTGCCAAAGGCCAGGAAATGAGGGGATGTGCAGCTAAAGGAAAAGTAGCTGTGGTGAGGGGTGTGTAACAGCTGGTGCTTAGAGAGGCTGTTTAGCCTGTGTTATGAGAAATGCCAAATTACACAATTAAATCAGTCTCTGTTGGTTTTAAGCCTTATGGATCTGTATTCCTAAGGGTGCACTGATGGATTTACTGCCATTCCACTGGTGCTCATTTACAAGAGTGTTTTGTTCCAAGACACTGACTGGAGTGGAGGGGCTGTAAATCCCATCCGGGGATCGGCCCCGGCAGAACAGGATCTGATGCTGTAGAGGGTCCAAAGGGGACATTGTGGCTGAAGCAGAGACTTCCCACTGGCTGGAGATTTGAAATGAGGATATGAGAAGGACTGGGGCTTCAGTGAGCCTCCAGTAACCCCAGGGACAGGATAGAGCATTGTTTTTCTTCTCTTTGCAGGTTGAAGTTTCCTTTCTCCTGGCAATGTGCTCCACTCACACCTGGAACATCCCTGGCTGTGTCCCTGCCTGCACTTGGCCTGCCAGAAATGAGATTTCATGTAGGTGAGATATGGTTCCAGTTCACCCTGACATGGACAAAAAGGAGAAACAGCCACAAAACTTCATTTGAGCTGTTGCAGCCATGGACCCAACTCCCACCTTCAGCTGCAAAACCAGCTCCTGTATCCAGGCTCAGTCCTGCTTCACCTTCACCCCCAGCATGGCCCCACCAAATTCCACTTCCCAGCAGCTTGTGTGGGGGTTCTCCAGGCTTCAGGAAGGGAACATGGTGGTGGAACTGTGTCCTTATGCCTTATGTAAGGGCAGAACTGGTGAAACCTCCACCCAAAGCTGGCTCTGCTGCTCAGCTCAGCTCTCATTTGAGCTTGGCAGCCCGTGCCTGGGAGTTACATATTTTATCCCCAAGCTGTTCCATCCCCAGGCTGTGTTCAGGGATTGCCATGCAAATAAGCCCACTGCTGCCTCAGACTGTGATAATTAAAACTGAAGTTGTAAAACAAGCAGCATCAATTTTTGGTGCACGTCCCCAGCAACACACTGAGTTAGGAGACGTTTCCAGCTACGCAGCAAACTCTAAATAGCCTGGAGAGAATACACGGGAATTTAGCTTGTGCAGCAATTTCAGATGTCAAAACAAGTTTCCTTGTTAATATGGAACTATTTGGACTTTGCATTTTTAATTAAAGCTTTTAATTATCCGGCTGTATTTTATTGGCTTTTATGAAGACAGCTGCTTTAAACACTATAAGCCAAATCCGTGCTCTGAAGCACTATTTGTCCGAGACAGGGTTTCGGATGCAAACAGCCCTCATTGTGAGTAAATGGGGTTGTTTAATTTAAACTAGAGTTTACTGTCCCAGCTTGATTGCAACTCTTTTATGGCAGAGACAATAAACAGCCTTGGTGGGAGCGTGTGTGCACCCGTGGCTGGGAGGGGATGCTGTGCCCATCAGCCCTTCCCGGGGTGAGCATCAGCTGCCCCTGGAGAGGGTTTCTCTGCCCACCTCACCTCCCTTCTCATGTTGTTTTGTCTTTGAGCCTTAGAAGGTCCAGAGTGGAAGCGTCTTGCTCCCTTATGATGTGTTTTGAGGTGCTGAGGCCCCAGAGCTGGTGCTGCTGGTGGATCCCTGCAGAGCAGCACAGTTGTCCTGTCCAGTGCAGGGGCTCAGGGGAACTCCAGGCTCTGGTTTGCAGGAGATCAGGCTTCAGAGCTGTTCTCCTGTGCCTGCTCTGCAATATTGTGATCTACACCCAACACTCCAAGGACTTTTGATCCTGTTCACCCCATGGATTACTTATTCATTTGGATCATGTTATTTGCAACTACAGGGTGGCCTCTCTTGGTTTACAGCATGGCAATAGTTGAACAGATTGTAGAAGCCTTTATGTCCTGCCTGTGCAGGAGAACAGAATTCCTGAATACAATTGCAAGGGGAGAGCTGACAATCAGAACAGGTTCCTGGCTGGAGCACAGCCCTGTGCTGAGCTCAGTGCTCTGGTTCAAGACCTTATTCTTCGTCATTGTCAAAAATCAGCAAAATGTTCTAAATCATCTGTAATTTGCTGAGAAGAAGGGTGAAGCAGGCAGCTATTGAGCAGTGATGCTCAAAACCTAGAGCTCCTGGGAGCTGGCAGGATCAGGGGCTGAGGGGGTGATAGCTGTGCATGGAGCTGAAAGGGCAGCTCCAGGCGCCGTGTGTGCGTTTCTGTGTCAGAGATCAGAAGCCTTGGTGCTGGGCAGGACTGTTCTCTCCAGAACTGTGGTAGCTGCTGGTGATGAACCTTCTTCTGTCCTCTTTTGTGTTTCAGGGGAGCTTAAGCTGGGATTGATACAGGTGGGATGTTGTTCAAAGGAGATGTCACCCCCTAGCACAGCGTGTAGGGGCCAAAGGACAGTGGTGAGGACCCTGTTCATGGACACATCTGCTGGTCTGTGTGTGGGCTGGAAGAGCAGTGAGCTGAATGTCTTGTGGCTCACCTTGGACCAGTGCCTGTGCTGACAATCTGTGCCTGTGGAGTGTTGCAGTGCAGGTGACAGAGGGATTCCTCCAATGGAAGGATTCAGAAGGATCTCCCATTTACTCCATCCGCAGGGAAGGCTGCTGTTTGCCCTGGGGGAGATATTTTTTCTCTGATGATAATATCTGTGTCCAGCACTGACACCCAGCCAGGGGCACGTCCCAGGACACCTCTGGATGGAAATGACAGCAATGGGGATCATGTCCAGCTGGCAGGTGACACATGTAGACAGAATGACAGAGCACAGGGACTTGGCTGGGCTGGGGTTAGGGCAGACAGCAGCTCTAAAAATCTTATAATCTGAGTTCTGGTCAAAGTCCAGTTGTCTGGACTTAGCAGGAACTCAGTCTGACAGCTCTGCTCTGGCTTGATGAGTCCTCATTAGGACAACATCAGGCATCATTTGGTGTCATTTCATTCATCTTTTCTTTTCCCTGCCTGGTCTGAGCCTGCTGTGGGCACTGAAACTCAACCAGCCCTTCTCTGGCATGGGACTGGACAGAGCTGGTGTGGGGAGTGTGCAGCAGATGCTCCTCCCAGGTGGTGGTAAAGGGGGAATTGGCTTTTTATTGTGCCAGTCTCTTCACTGGACAGTGGGATTGCAAGAGGGAGGAGAAGACTGAAGGGAGAAATGGGAAAGCTGATGAACTTGAGAAATGGATGCAAGGAAGAGTCAAAGTGGAGCTGGGTGGGAACAGGCTTCTTGTCTCTTAATAAACATGTTCATGCTGCTGACAGTGTCACCCAAGGGAGTGAGGGGCTGCCTTCTAGGGGAGTTGAGAGGACATCCAAAGGGTGGGCCTGGAGCAGAAATCCTGACTTCATCCAGTCCTAACTGTGGAGTTACAGCATCTGCTGGGCTGGCTCCACATGGGGCTGTGTCTGTGCTGCTGTGTGGGCAGAGGCTGCCCTGGAGCTCTGGACCACAAACCAAGGCTTGAGCTTCATGCTCCTACAGGGTTGGTGGGTCAGTTTAACCTGAAACAAGGCTGGGCTAATGCTTAACTGGAAGAATGGACAGCCCTGGCTCTGCTGGAGCTGGGATGGGAGCTGGAGAGCTATCAGTCTCCCTTTTGTCCGCAGCATGAGGATAAAGTGCAGATGTACTGCTCTGGAATAGTGTTAAAACATTCAGGAACACATGATGGTTCAATGAAATAAAGCATTTTTTAAAAAAACAAAACAGTCTTGCCTCAAAACAATAGTATTTTAATTGTTCATAAGAGTTGGAAGTGATGAACAAATGTGTCCAGTTCCACTTCAGATGTTAGAGCTGAGTCAGAAGAAAGTACCAGGAAAGCCTGAATTGTGAACAGTCAGCAGTGAGCCTGTTTCTGTGCAAAAGTCTCTGTCAGTAGGAAGAAATGAGGAGCAAGAAAGAAGTGGAGGGTTGGGTGTTTGCTATAGAGCAGAGCATGTCAGGATGGGGAACACAGCTGTGGCTACTCCCTGGATGTCCCCAGGACATCCTGGGGTGACAAATCCTTTTTCCTCGGTCCTCTCTGCTCCCAAGGGTTCAAACAAGTGTGTGACAGCCCCACCTTGCACGTGGCCTGGCTGTGCTGTAGCACCAGCTATTGTGGCTTGGTCCTGCCTGGTTCCCAGAGCTGTTGTCTGGGAAACTCCTGCATCAAAGATGCTCTGGGAGGGAGCAGCATCTCACCCCAGCAGCACTGAGGCTGGGAAGGAGACCCCAGGACTTCCAATTCCCTTGCCAACAAGTAGTTGTGTCCCAATATCAAACCATGGGTTTTCATTCACCCTTTAACCACCCTTTTTTTTTCTTCCCCCTTGGTATCTTTAAGCAGAGGTTTCCAGAAAAAGATGCAGTATTCTGTGTCAGTACCCAGCCTCGCTGCAGCCTCCCAAGAGCTTGTAATGATGAAGATTTAATGCAAATCGAATGGGCTTTTCATCTTAGCAGAAAAGTATTTACAGCCCATTAAGTAGATGGGAAAACTGGTCATTTTTTTTGGAGGGGAGCAGACAAAAAAAAAAAAAGTAGCGCTGTGTAAAAATGTGGCCACAAAAGGCTCTTACTTGAGAAATTTAGCCTGAGAAATTTATCAGCTTTGGGGATGGAAAACTCATCATTTATGTATAAAAATATATCTCTTTTAATTATGCAGCCAACTTCAGCTTTACTCATTACCTACTTACACTGCTCTGCCAAGTTACACACTGGTGAGCTGGCTGGAATATTTTATATGGCATTTTCTCCTGGATCAGAAAAGTCAGCATATGGCTCCATTAACCTGTGTTTTCTTCGGTCAGAGGGTAGGGGAATGAAGGCAGAAAAATGGAGAAAAGCTGGAAAGTAGAACAGGAGGAGGAAGGTGAGTGCCTGGGAGTGCACTAATGCACATGTTTGGGATGACCAGCTGCACGTGGGTGCCTTTGGGTCTGCAGCTCCCTGAGGGAGTGTCTGCTCCAAGGGCACATACCAGGGCTGATGGAGAGGTATCAGAGGCAGGAGCATCTTGGGTGAGGGGGCTCCAAACTACCTTTATGAGGTCTGACCTCTCTTCTTCACCCAGGTCACATCCACATCTCCTCCCAACATGTGCTTACACCACCTTCAAATACCTCTGATAAGGCCCTGACTCGCTGCTGGGATGGCTGATTTCTGCACCTAATCACTCTCACTTCTGAGACAGTTCTTCTTAATGCCTTCCCTGAAATATTTCCATTTGCAGCTTCAGGCCCCAGCTCTCCTTGTTTTACTCTTTCCAGATCATTTGAATAATCCCCCTTTCTCCTTTGATGGTATTTCCCTGGAGGTATTTATAGCATTATCACACTCCCCATTTAATCTCCTTCCTTACAGGCTGTACAAAATTAAATTCCCCATCTTCTCTCCTTTGCCTGCTGTGCCCCCTCAGCTTTGTGTGTTTGTGGCAGCTTGGTTTGAGGTGTCTCCAGTTTGGGGCAACCCCTCTGACCCCCCAAGGGAAGCCCTGGCTGAGAGCAGCTCACCCTGGTTCCTCAGTGCTGGGCTGTCCAGCATCTGGGGGTCAGTGCACTCCCTTGGACGGTTTGCAAAGGACTCCATGGACTTCAGGGCATCTGCCAGCATTCCCCCAGTTCAGGAGAGCTTTGCTGGGAAGCCCAGGGAAGCTGGGAAGTCTCAGCAATGTCTGCGTTGTGTAGATGACCCTAAAATGTGCCTGGTGTGCCAAGGGCAGCAGCAGGTGACAGTGCACCCCAGCTCGCTGGATTGGCAAGAAATTGGGGAGTGTGATGAGTCCTGCTTGTTGTGTCAGCCAGGGGGATGTGGAGAGGGTCTTGCTTTCAAATTTGGGGTATTTTCTGAGCACAAAAGACCCAGAAATCTGAGTTGCTCTGAGCATGGGCGACACTGGAAGGGTACCCTGCACCTCCACTCCCGCTGCCAAACCACAAAAACAAATACCTGCCCTTCCTGCCCATGGAAAAGATCAAACAGAACACAGAGAGTTTCAGAGATGACTCTTTGGTCTCCTCCTCCATCTCTTCCCCTTGGCTGTTGCTCCTTCCCCCCTCCCTCCCTGTCCCCCTCCATGCACTCACCCTGAGCTGGCTGCAGCCCCCAGCCCCGTGGGTGGGGAGCAGGGGGTGCCAGGGCTGCACCAGTGGGAAGTTTTAAACTGAAGCTCTTTTTCAGGGACAAACCACATCTCTGGAAACAAAAGCCCTGCAGGAAATGTCTGCTGTATATTTTTTTGCGTTCTGGAAGAAAAGTAAAAAAAAATTTTCAGTGGAAATGGAGAATCGTTGATGTTTTCAGAACTTGCCCCAAGGGAGGGAGACTTGCACTGTCTTTCTTTACCTACAGCCTCCCAGGCCAAGCTGGATGACTGCACAGAGCTGCTGGAAGTCTGCAGGACTGGGTTAGAAGGATGTGGCTTTACCACTGCAGTGTCTCAGCTCTAGAGGTCTCATTTCTTCCAGGCCCAGCCACTGTGGACATTATATCCCCAGAGATGGGCTGAAGCAGAAGGGAACAGCAGAGAGCAGGACTAATCCATAGTTCCTTTGCAGCCTGGGGAAGCCTGTGGGCAGCAGTGGGGAATGAGGGGCTGCTCAGGTGCTGCTCATCCTGCCTGCACCAAGATGGACATGATCCCCCTCCATGGGTAAATTTACCAGGGAGAGGGAAAATAAACCTTTAAAATGTTTGTAGTTTTGGGAAGATATCACCCTGGCAGTATGATGCTGATGGATAGGAGGCTTAGAAACCTGGGCTGGGGAATATGGGTCAATGAACAGAGCTTTTCCTCTTGAATGTGAAATATTCCCTTCAAACACAAAAGACCATTTTCCTTCCCCACTTTCTGGCAAAGAAATTGGGAATGGGAGCCTGTGGACAGGGTCCAGTGTTAATGTGCAAACTCAGGGTTCCCACTGAAACAAAGAAAGGAGAGTTTGTGGCTCCCATGGGCAGGTTTTGGGTGGGAGTGCCTGGTTTTGTAGCACATGTCCCTGTTGCTGTGGCTGTATTTTTCCCCCACTGCAAGCAGTAGTGGCCATGCACACAGGCAGGGCTGCCCTGGCACCAGTGTCTGTCTGCAGGACAGCTCTGCCTCATATTCCTTTCTGGCTCATAGCACCCAACACCTTGTGTCCCCCAGCAAACTGGAATTAATGGGTGAAGTTCACAGTAGCATCATTGTTTTGTGGGTGTGGGATGCTGGAGCCAGCCCTCCCTTCCCAGTTACTTAACTGGCAAGAAATCAAGGGACGCTCAGAGCAAAAAGAAAAAAACAAACCTAAAAAAACCAACAAACCCCTAAAACCCTCAAGTCTTATGTCAAACCTTAAGTCATACGACAGAGCAGTAAATAATGGATCTGGTGACCTAGACCTGCAAATATTTACATTCCCCTGGCTTGGCTGATAGCAGGGGTTCCTCTTACCATGTCTCACCTAATTAGCAGCGGGCTGCAAGAATCCAGCGCTGGGTTCTGGTTTCTTTTTCACCTCGTTTGCAGCGTGTGCCGCTCTCTGCTGTGCCATGGAGTTTGCACATGGGTACAGGGCAGCACTAACACGTGGGGAAGGTGTGTGGGGACACTGGGGACTGGCAGGACTCAAGTGCATCGGTGGCTCTGGGGCTGAGAACGAGCTCCCGCAGCCACCCAGGGAGGTGGTGGCCGTGATCCCTTTTGGTCTCCATTGTAAAACCTGTCTGAGGGCTGCCAGAGGTACAAAGCTCACAATGGGCTGTAAACTCCTTGATTTTAGGGCTCTCCCACCACAGGGGCTCAGCTGTGCTCCCAATAAAATACTGGCTGTGCCACTTGCCTGGGAACAGCTCCCTGCCCACGCTCTGCCCTCATCCGTGCCCAGGCGTGGTTTGGGAGGCTGCTGGTTGGCACGGGACAAAACCTGTGGTCAGGAATGTCATTAACAATCAAACTCTGTAGACTGCAAGTTCATGTTCAGGCCTGTGTGTCCTGGCTTGGTACAGAGGGATCTTGCTGAGAGCAGGACCATTTAGAGCAGAAACAGGAATGTGTGGCTGGAGACATGCAGAGCTTAGATGAGCAAGAAGGGAAAAAGGATAAAAAAAGGTGGAATAGTGACTGGCTACAGTTGATGAATCTGCAGTGTGGTGAGTGGAGGATGCCCAAGTCAGCTCCAGTCCCTGCTTGGGGCTCTCCATGGGGTGATATCTCCCAATGGTTACAGCAGAGATGCCGGTGGGGAAGGGACCTGATTCCCTGACGCTGCCTGATGTGGCAGCAGAGAAAGAAAGGCAGAACTATCTGCAGGTCGCGCACTCACGCAATGGGAACTTTTCTTCGTTTTGAAAAATTCAACTTAAAACTTCCCTTCTGCTGGAAGCCTGACTGTCTTCCTCAAAGAGATTTTGGAACAAATAGTTCGGAAATAGTTGTGTGATTAAATCTTTAACAAGACCAACGATGGAAGCTTGGGAATAAAGGTTAAGTCTTCTTTACACCAACAGACAAGTTGTTTTGCAACACAAGCCCGCCGGGTCAGAGGTGAGAAATGCCAAAGCAGAAAAAAGGAATTTCTTTGCTTTTTGGTGTGTTTTTTTTTTCGTGGCACGTCCTTACCCCCTTTAACCTTCGTCTTTGCCCCAGGCAGTGCACCAGAAACCTTCCTACCCAAATGATGGGCTGGAAACGAGGTGTTAAAGTACTTAACACTAAGGTAAATAGGTTTCCATTGTTCTATAAAATCACAGTTTACTCTTTGTAATTGCAAACACTTTCACTGGGCACAAGAAGCAGCTGGGAGCAGACCCTCCCTTTCCATTGCACAGAAATGGAACTATGTGGCTTTGTCATTGCGTGTGTTTTGGTGCCCAGCTGAGGTTCATCAGTGGTCTGCAGATCCCAGCTGAGCAGCTCTCCCAGCCCACTCCCTCCTATCCTGGCTCGGGAAACGTAAACTGTGAATCCTTGGACCTGTGTGGGCTTCTCCTCCCTGCCTGTTCCCAGCCTGTGCATGAGATATAAAGGTACAGCAGAGCCTGAGTGTCTTCAGGGCAGTCTGCAAAACAACCCTCAGTGACTCCAGGCTGGGGTGCAGGGCTTTGGCTCCGTGTGGTGCAGTTTGGTGAGGGATAGAGGGCTCCCAAACACAGCCTGAGGTTGGGGAAGGCTGTTAGATGAGAGCTTGTTGCTGCTTTTCCTGAGCTCTTGATGTGCTTTAAATGCTCCGAGGGCCGTTTAAAAATGATCTGGGGTCTGCCAGCAGGGAGGAAGCCTGGGGCATGGAGGGGTTTGGTACCCGGGCAAACATGTGAGGTGGGATGTGCCGAGATGACCCCACCGTGAGGCTCTGCTTGTGCCTTCACACGTGGCTCTGCCTGTCCCAGTTCCAAAACTCCTCCTGGTTTTAGCTTTGTTCTTTTCCCTCAGTCCCTCCCCAGAAATGGTGAGCACAGGAAGAGACCTTTAGATCAAAGATTGGCAGTTTTCGTCTCCTGAAAACAAATCTCTTGGTGGTTTTGGTGTTTTCTTTCTTTTGTTTGTTTGTTTATGGTGGTGTTTTTGTTGGGGTTTTTAGTTTTCGTGGATTTTTTTTGTTTGGTTTTGCTCTTGTGGTTTGGTTTTCTTTGTTTTGGTTTGGGTTTTTTTTGGTGACATTCTTTTGGTCCAGTGCCTGCATATGGAAGGTAAAGCACTGCCCTGAGTGGGATGGGTATTGCCTGGTGTTAGAAAGAAGGACTCAGGGACTTCAGAGAGTTACAGACAGAATCTGACCCTTCCCTTTTGCTCTGCTGACAACCTCCCATACCTGCACAGCTCTGAGCAGGCAATGGGCAAAGCCTGGGCACCCTGTGCAAAGGCCATTCTTCCTCTGAGCTGCAGGTACTGCTTAAAAATGCCTTTTTCTTTACTCTCTGGGCATTTCTGCAGCATCCAGCACTGCAGAGCCCATTAGCTCCACTTTGAGGCTGAACAGCCTTTGCTTCTGCTGGGACACTCAGCTGGCTCTTCCCAGAGCCCTAATAAAACTTTAAATGCAAGAAAACCAGCCTGGGAATCCCAGGAGCTCTGCTGCACAGGGATGGCCTTATTTTACTTCCTCTTGCTCCTGGTGTGCAGTGATACAAAGCCCTTTTGAATTACATTATTAAGCTGGTGATAAGAACATCATGCTCAATGTCTTGGTGTTCCACTAAAATGTCATATACATGATTTATATGGAGGAAGGGATAAAAAGAGGGGTACAGTTATGAGGTTGACCCTATATACATTAAGGAGAAGACCCCCCTCTGCCAAGCCAAGTTGTTTTTCTGGGGTGAATTGCTGCAGGTAGAGATGCTCAGGGATGGGGAAGTGGGGGGCTGAACATAAAGGGGCAGCAGGAACTGATGGACTGTGTTGGGGAGCTAAAAAACCAAGAGTGTGAGTCTGCACACTTGTTAACCAGCAGCAGTGGCTCTCAGGAATGAGGACTAAAGGAAGACAGCCCCTCTGCAGTGCTGTGAGTATTGCTGCTGGTCCTTTTGTTTGACAAAATGCTACATCCAAAACCTGTGCACTGAAATGTTACAGAAGAGAGAGGGAAAAGCTGCTTCTCTTTGCTCTCTTTACGGTGAGTTACAAGCAAACAACTGGCTCGTGGACAAAAGCTGGAATAAACCCACCTTTGCACCCATCTTCAGTGGCCTTTTCTCCCTAGGGTGCTTGATGCCAAGGAAGGAGGTGCTGAGGAGGTGACTTGGAGCAGCTGAGGACACAGAGAGCCACCAGAAGGCTGTGAAGATGGACTGGAGTGGTGCAGCAGAGCCCAGTCCCTGCCAGGAGGCTGTGAAGGTGCACAGCAAGGCAGTGGGTGTGAGGGGATACAGCAGGGACAGCGAAGCACAGGACATGTCCGTGGCTAGCTGGGGTTTCCAAGAATGTTCAGCTGTTTTCCCCTCCATGTGTATAATGTAATTTCTTTTGTTTTCTTCTCCCCAGGTCACACTCATTGTCTCTGCAGGAGTCTCAAAGGTGAGTTTGATAATGACATTACGTGCAGCCAGAAAAGAGCTGCATTTCCCCACGGGTAGCCCAAGGACATGCATTGAAACTGTGACCTACTGGGGCCTTCAGCTACTGTGTGTTGGACCCCACACAGCCCTGTGAATGCCTCTTTATCTTCCTTTGCCATGCTCCCTGCTTGTCTAGGCTGGGGGCCTTGCATCATTCTTACAACACTTCTCAGCCTGACCTGTAGTGCCCTCGGTTGTACAAACAGTCACATGAGTGAATGTTATTCATGTCTCATACAGAGCTTGCACTATGTCTTGGGCAGTGTATTACAAACCCCTTAAAAGAAAAGCAACTGAATAAAATCCAGTCAGCTTTACTCCAGGGCCAGCCAGCATCCTCACTTCTTGTGCTGCAGCCAAGGAGGCTCCGATGGGGCTGTAATTTGGTGCTCACAATAGCTCTCTGTGGCAGACAGGGGATGGAGAAAGCTCCCCTTCATACAGCAGTGACTGCAGTGGTACAGCCATGGCAAGCCAGAGCCCTGGGCAAGTGCATCCCGGGGGCTGGAGCAGCTGGAGGCTGCCCAGGGCATTGGATGTGTCAGCAAGTCTGATCACTCTGTCCCAGCCTCCCAGACATGATCAGGTCTCCACAGCTCCTCATGTTTTGCAACCAAACACCAAGTTTCACGAAGCTGACACCCCTGAGTGACCCATCCCAGCAGTTCAGCCCAGCCAAAAGCCCCCCCAAACCCCCAACAACAAGCACAGGCAGCAGGCACATTAAAATCTGAATTGTCACTGCAAGTCTTCTTCCTAAATTTGCAAGGCCAGGTTTATGTCTTTCAATATTGAGTAAATTAAGCCTGATGCTAAGACATGCTGGCTTGGTGATAAATGGTGTGTGGAGAGATGGTTTATGGGGCCATCACGGGGCACTTTATCTGTTGCCACTTGCAAGTTGCCAATTCATTCCTTATTTATTTTCAGAATGAATTTTTATTGATTTCTTCCCCTTCCATTCCTTCAGCCACACAGAATGAGGGAAGAACAAACAAAAGAGGGTGTGGGAGGATGGGACACCATCTACCTTGAGGGGCCACAGTCAGACTCGACGTGCCACCCTGGGTTACTGGGTAAATTGGGGCTGGAGGGGGGTGTTGGGCATCATTACCCCTCCATGGCTCCCTGTGACCTGTGCAACATGAGCTGTGGGTCCAAGTGCTTCTGCTGCACAAACCATTCCTCAGGCTGGGATGCTCATCAGAGCAAATAAGGGAGAGGGATAGGGAGGAGCTTGGATGTGGCACAGGGGGAACAGACCCCATTAGTCCTTGACAGTGCTGATGGTGATCCCACAGTGCAGCCTCTGCTTCCACATAGGGTTTAAAATGGGGTGTAAAATACCAGTTTAGAGGGGAAACGTTTGTTTTTTTTTTTAAAAAAAACACTGATGGAGCAGGCACAGAGGGCAGAGCTGGGGAGTGGCTCCTCCATTCCGGTGTCCCCCAGCCCTGCCCAGGCAGAGGGACCCTGAGCACTGATGTGGACCAGGGAGTGTGGCCTGGGCACCAGGAGGGTGGGGCTCCCATGAGGGGTGACCCCCTGAAAGGGGGAAGGGGAGTCGGGGCTGGGCAGGGGGTCAGTGCTGTGAGACCCCAGGGCCATGCAGGGGGAAGGGTCCAGAGAGCCTCAGCACCCCCATGGGGACCCCACTGGAGACCCCAGTGCCACAGTGAAGGCTGCAGTGGAACACAGCAGCTGTGGGGCAGTGGGGTTGCCTGCAAGATGTCCCTCCGTGGTGGGCCATGGAGGCTGCTCAGGCCCATCCTGGAGGGTCTGTGGCCTGGAACAGGCAGGCTGTGGCAGTGGCTGTGGCAGTCACCAGCCTGGTGCCTCACACTCGTCCAGAAACCCCACAGGGGCAGCTTCTGTCTTGTTTGGAGGTGATTCCAATCCCTGTGAACAAGTGGGATGGTGTGGGTGGGTGCCTGTGGCCACGATGCCACCTCCTCCCTGTGCAGTGGCACCTGCTCTGCAAAACTGATGGGAGGACACAGGAGGAATCACTGCAATTAACCTCTGATGCCCTGACTAATCAGCTGGCACAGCATCCAAACACAGCTCCACTGAGCCTGGAGAGCAAAACTGGGGGGGAGAGTGGCCACTTGAGAGCCCTGAGTGGCCCCTTCTCCCCCCTCCCCACGGGCCTGCACTTGCATTAGAGGGCCTGAGTGCTTTTAGTTTGCTAAACCACTTTGAAGTGGAAACCAAATTGCATGTCTCCCTCTTCCCCCCAGCTCCCCTGAGCCCTCCCAGTTTTAATTAGTTCCATCTGACGTTCAGAGGCTTCCAAGAAATAAATGTGCTTTTAAACTAGTTAAAAAAAAGCAGTGGTGGCAGAGCACAGGGAGCTGTTTCAGTGACACACAGGCTGACAGGGAGTGACATGAGGTGAGCAGAGCTCTGCCTGCAGCCGGGCTCAGTTTCCCCCCTTTGGCCCTGCTGTGCGTGTTTTCCACGTCCACCAGCTGAAGTTTGCAGCCAGGTTCCTTTGGGCAGTGTGCTGAGGTCAAGGATCATGGAGAAAGATGTGTTATCCTTCAGTGTCCTTCCCTTCTGCTCCTCCACCCACTCCTGCTTTGCTCTGAGTTGTAGTTCAGCTTCTCAGCCCAGGTTGAAAGAAGTAACAATGGAAGAGAAACCATCTCCCAGGCATCTTGTCTCACTGCCTACAGACACTTCACCTTGCTGTACACAAACCTTTGCTGAGAAAGGTTGTGGGATTGTGGAATAACTTGAAAATAATGTCCTAACTCTGCACAGATGCTGGGTAAGTAGAAAAAAAGGGGCACAAGTTCCCAGGAACTGTGTTAGTCCTTTGGGACAACACCTCTGCAAAGGACTTTGCAAGTCCTTTGGGGCTTGCACTGCACATCTTCCCTCATCTCCTCCCTGCCACCCCTCCATTTACATGCCCCAGAGAGGAGGGTTTTATTCCCACATAGACAAATTTTTACCTTGGTTTCCCTTGTTCTTCTGACAAGCAAAGCCAGGAAATCTTAGCAGTGTTTGCTCTTTTGATTTGGGGAACAGTGAGCTGGAGCATATCCCTCTCATCTTGTCGTAATTAATCCGCTGGCTTCTGTTCTGGTGTCAGGTATTAAGCTGCAGTGTGGCTGTGACTGTGGATTAGGTGAAGGAGCTGATTCCTGGTCCTGCCAGTGCCCCAGTAGAATTCCAGGTGTTCTTTCTGCAACCTGGGATCATCCAAGGGAGGGAACTTCTCATCTCAGGGAGGGAACAACAGCCTTCTTCAGACAGCCTGTCCTATGGGTATCCTATTCAGGCACCTTAAAACCACCTAAAGGAGCCAGACATGGAGGGATAAGTCTTATCCTGCCACCACAAAATGTGTGCATTTCCTGTCTGCCTCCCCTCCATAGGCATCCCCGGGTCTCCCTTCTCCAAAGGGCCCTGACATTGCAGAAAGCTCCCTTGCTCTGTGGTGGGGATCCCTTGGGGGCTGTTGCCTGCCCCAGTGATACAGGGGCAGTTTAATGCTTTTTTGTCCCCTTGTCACATGCCCTGGGTCTGCCCATGTCATGTTCAGGGACACTGTGGCTCTGTTACACCCAACAGGTACCACTGGTTGTGTCCCCAAGCTGTGGGGTGTCACACACAGACTGATGTTCAGCTGCTCCAGGAATTACTCTCCATATCTATGGAATGCTATAAACTCCATGTGCCTGCCTGGGCACTCACTGTGTCCTTGGGTCCACATTTTGCAATTTTATACATTTTTAAAGATACTGTTAGAACTGTTAGACTGGGAGGGCTCCTCAGACACCCATTCCTTAAAATCCTCCCTCTCCCACATTAAGGCAGGATCACCCATAACCGCAGCCAGCCTTTGTTTTGGGCATAGTGCAGTTCAGCCCCCACTTGCAGCACCCAGCGCCCCAGAATTTGGGCTATTCCAGCCAGGACCATGCCCTAAAGAGTGCAGGAAAGGAGGAACTGCCTTTCCTTGCCCCTTGGGAGCATCCCTAACAGAGATGGCAGGGCTGCTGACCCAGAAGGGGTTAAGGGACTTCTTGACCCACACAGGGCTCTGCAGGATTTAAAGGAAGGGGCAAGATGGGGTCCTCTCCCTCTTCTAAAATGGTTGGGAGACTTGGGAGCCTGCTGAGGCTGTGCAGGGCTGGAAGAAGCTCTCTGTTTGACCACAGTATCTCTGTCCATGGCTTTTTCCATGCTGAAGTTCCAGCTAAATGCTGGCAAGAGCTGCAGAGCTCTGGTCTGAGACCCAGGTACTGCAGTCCTCCTTTTCCCCCTCCCTGAAAGATCTGGTTTGCTCTTTGTAAACCAGATCTCTTCTTGGTGGTTTTGTCTGCCCCAGGGAGGCTGGTTGCAAGTAAATCCAGAGCCTATGTCTGTGTGGGGTGAATAAGCTCTGTGCAAATCCCATGTTTTCCTTGGGGACCTGGGATTTCTGTCAGTGTAGGCTGTAAGGTTTGAGCACAGGTCTGGATGAAAGAAACTGTCTCAGTTTTGGTGGCTTTGTGTGTAAGGGGTTGACACACAAACCTAAGAATGGGACAGCTCAGTTCCTGGTGGAGAGGGGTAGATGTGCTCTGGAATCTGTGCAGCAAATTTACTCTTCCAGGACTTGCTGTTTGACTTTCAGCTTTATACCTGCAGGTTTTTCTTTTTGTTTTTGGTTGTTTTTTTTTTCTTGTTTTGTTTTTGGTTTTCATTTATTTTTGTTTGGGGTTTTGTTTGTTGCTTTTTCTTGGTTTTTTGTTTGTTTGGTTTTTTGCTTGTTTTTTTTGTTTGTTTTTTTTGTTTGGTTTTTTGTTTGTCATCTCTGTCAATTCCCTGCACTTGTCTGGGTTTTGCATTTTGTTAACAAAAGCTCGTGGAGCACAGAAATCCTCAAGTGCCAGAAGGCTGGTGGAGTCCTGCTCCATTGCAGTCCATCTCCTGAAGTGATTTCCTCCTCCAGAGAACTCTTCTGCTATCAAGTGTGATTATGTGGTGTCACATTAGTGAGAGCTTTGCAGCTGTGATTCCAGCTGCTCTTTCCTGGACAGCATCCTGTTTATGATTAAAAAAATATATGAAGCAACAAGCAGATTTGATCATTTGGTCTGTGTTGTATCCACAGACAACAGACTGGGAGGAGGAGAGGAGGCTGCAAGGGAAGTGTTTTAGAGCATGTTTCAGTGCTCTAAAATGTTGTGTATCAGTTAATTATGCAAAAAACCCCTAAACTCATGGAAATATTCATTTTTTACAACCAGACATTCTCATTTTGCTTTCAGATCTGGTTCAAGACCTGGAATTTGCTCTCTGAAGCCCTGGATGATCTGGGAGTCAATGTAAGCTTGGGAAAGGGTTGAGGGGACAGTTTCAATTTTCTCTGAATTAATGCTGGTACTGGCAACTTGTGAATTATTACTCAGTGCAATCATGGTTAATTAAAGGCAGCCTGAGCTGCTGTTGGAAATTCAGTCACCTAACAAGGAAATAGGAAACACCTTCCTCTCCCAACTTGTTGATTACTGTCCTTTTTTCTGCTTAGCACTTCATTAGCCCTTCCTCCACACACCTTGAAGCTTGATTTTATGAAAGAGCAATGTTTCTTGCCACGTGGTCTTAGAATTTTTTCTGGCCTTGGAAGTCAGCAGCACAGTTTGGATGGTGCCTGGTCCTGTTGGTTTGCATGTCTGTGGGCTGTCACAGGATGCAGGTTCTCACCCCTTGCCTTTTGGCACGTGGCTTGAAGAGGGAAAATGATGCCAGAGGATGGTGTTGCTGTGCCAGCTAAATGAGAGGAAAAACCTGCAGGAGCACCCAGTGAAAAAACAGCATTTACAGTCCACCAGATTGGCTGCTCCTCATGTAGATACCCTCGAGTGTTCCAGGGCCCCAAAAGGGCTTCTTGCAGTTCTGTGTCCCCCTGTTCCCACAGGTGATGGATATTGCAACAGCCAGACCACCAAATGAGGGCCAAGTGTTTCAAGTCCCCTCTCCCTTGCAGTAGTTATTTAACCAGGATGGACAGATTCTGTGATGTGCCATTGAGGTAATTCTGCTTTTAAACCTATATATTTATGTATCTGTGTTCATTAATCTGTTAGAGGGAAAGGCTGGGAATGCTGGAATGGTGTTGTAACTTTGGCTATTGCTTAGAACTGATTGAGTCTGTCAGAATCAGTCACACCTGTGCTTTGAAACAGCTGCATTGAGGATTAAAATGTGCAAGAGAACACTGAGACACTGCAGTGCTCAGCTGAAGGCTGACTGAAAACTCATCCTGTGCCAGTGAGATGTGCTGGGTAACTAACCCGGGTGAAGGTGTGAGGAGAACTGAGACATTGAGAGCTCTGAAATGTTGCTTCCTCTGCAGAAGACTCAGTGAGGGAGTTGTGTTTTCAGAGGTCTGCTGTGCTTTGTGCTGTGTCTGGTGCTGGAGCCCTGTGCCTTCAGGCTGCATCTCATGGCTCATCCTTTGCCGTGTCCTGCCTGTGCCACGTCCCTTCCTCTGCCCACGGTGCTGCAGTTGGTGCTCTTGCCCCCAGCAGCACATCAGGCACTGATATACTGCTCCTTGTAAATATATGATGGTGTTCTTGTCACAGGGTTTTAGTTCAGTTGTTTGGACAGGGCTTTTGTGTGGGCCCAGTCCTGCCAAATGCCCAGCAGCCCAGGAGACACTGAGTGCCCCTGGCTCTGCTCAGCTTCTGCAGGTCTCGGGATCTCACTGGGGCCGAGTCCAACATGATTTGTACCAGCTATTGAGAAGGGAATGTTGGTGATGCTCTGCAGCTCTGAGCACTTCTTCTGAGCGTGTGCTATGGTCTGATCAACCCCAGTTGCTGACTGAGTGTGTTGATTCCAGACATTTGGCCTCCCTGGACTTCTCCTGCTGGTCCTGCCCCTATGTCTGTCTCTACCCTCCTGGCCCTTTAAGCTCTCTCAACCTATTTTTTGTTCTTTTTTTTTTTCCTTTTAAATCTTTGTTTCTTTTCTCCTTTCCTTGTCACCTCTCACTGTGAAGATTGTCTTTGTCTTCTCTTCCTGCTAAACAGCCCTGGTACATTATATCCTCCCAAACAGCTTGAAGCTGTCTGGGAAAATAATTTGTCCAGACACATGTGAAATTTTTGGTAAAAGATGACTCAATGCAATTTCAGCTATCAGTCCTTGAATGGAGAGTTTTTTATGCCACTGCAAGTTAGTCAGAATGTTTTATTTGAGCTTTGATTTCACCTCCTTTGATTATAGTGGGAATGCTGGCAAGATAATGCTGAGTCTTCAGAGTAGAACAGAGCCACATTTAGAAATCTGTTTCACTGAGGATGAGATTTGTTTTTCCAGCAGTTGTAGGATCTATAAAAGCTTTTGCCTAATTTCATTTTCTGGTAGGGTGAGATGCCCTAGCAAGTGAATACTGACTCTTACTGAAGCTTGCAAAACCACAACACTGTTATAATTAGGTTAACTTAAGGCAAGACCTTGGTCTTAAAATCTAATCAAGTGAACTAACATGAGAATTGAATTCTTTGAACACCACTGCCAAGTCTCTGCATGTTTGCAGCCATATTTTCGTTTCTTAAAAAGTACTTTTTCCTTGGAGAAGACAAACTGTCTTCATTGGTTTTGGAAGCTGGAATTGCCTCTTTGGAAAACATTCTCTAATAGATTTTCATAGTGTGCTGGTTTTGCTTTCAGATTCATTTCAGTTGCAATAATATTTTCACAGTTGTTCCTGACAATTGTGGGCAAATATTTGTAGATCTCTATGAGCTCTGTAGTGGATGTTTTCTCTAATCCTAAACAAAGCTCTTAAGGCTGTGGGCTTTGGGGTTTCATGGAAGTTGCTTTTCATCGTATCTTATATAGCTATAATTTAAGAGCAAAACCCTGTGAATACACACTATAAAACTGATGTCTATCCTTTATTAAGTAAATGCTTGATGCTGTGATTAGGATCCTGAGTAGTTAAGCAACAGCAGAACAGGGCTGTGCTCTGCTCTGGGTTCCCCAAGTATGGCCCTGTACAGGGCAGTACTTAAGTATGTGCTTAAATTCAAACACAGGAGTAGTTACACTGCACTCAATGCATCTAAACAGGTTTGAAATAAAGCACTTGTTTAACTGCTCTGCCTGGTTGGAACACATAAAATTTCCATAAATCAGAAATGACTGTGTTCCACCCTCCAGCCCTGCAGGAACCTGTTCTCAGTCCTTTAACATTCACATTTTGCAACATCCCCTGACCCAGTGAGCTGTCCTGAGGGCAGCCTTGCAGTGAGTGTCTCATAACCATCTTCAGCAGGGCACGGGGAAGCTGAAGAAGCTCAGATTTAAATTAGCCATCTATTATGCTGCTCTGCCTGCAGTCGTACGTGAGCCCTCAGCGAGGGCTCCTATTAGGGAGGAAAGCAGCTTGTCTCCAAAGCCCTCCTCTGGGAAAAAAGGGGGTTCTCCTGACTCAAAGCAGCCTTGCCTTGAGCTGTTTTAAAAGTGTTTATAAAACCATCTTTCACGTATTGCTGCCCATCGCACTGGGAGATGTGAGATCCTTTTCCTTTCATGAAAGGCAGAGGGGTGGGGGGAGCGGGAGGGAACTGGTGAGGTTTGCAGCTCAGCTGGTAGACTGTCTGGCAGGGAGCCAGGGGGCCTGGCTTCAGTCCTCTGATAAGTCATCCATTTCTTTCTCACCAAAAACATCTGGTTCTGGATGCTGAGTTATGAGCTAATATTAAATACAAAAGTTTATAGCATCACATATATAATATTGTTGATTAGAAGCATCAAGTAAAGTAATTGACCAGAGGGGAGTTGGTGTGAGCAGCTGGTAGAGCATCTGGAGGGGAGCCAAGGGGCCTGGCTTTAATTCTCAGGTCATCTATTTCCTTCTCACCAGAAACATCTGGATTGGGATGTTGCAAAGCTACAGACTATTGTCTCAGGCAAATGTTGCTGGGATCACACTTTTTCACGGTAATGTGCTTCCAGGAACATTTCCATTAAGTATTTACACCCAGAGAATCATGCAAGGATGCCAAGGAAAAGAAGAGTTTCTGGGCCCTGTGAAAATCAAAGTTCCAATTTGTGGAGTGGCCATTTTTAACCAGATTGTGCGTGAATGGTGTTTTGAGCAGCCTGAAGCATGTATTTAGGTTGACCCTGTGAACCTGGCATTGCTCTGAAACAGCACATTCGGTGGTTTGCCCATGTGATGGGTACTGGTGGCTGCCAGGGTGAGAGGCTGGCATGGGGAGGGGCTGGAGCTGCCTGTCCCAAGCTCTGAGCAGTACTCCGGGCACCAAGTGTCAGGAGAGGCTCAGGTTTGTGTGGGATAAGGTTTGGTGGCAGTGCCATAGCTCCTGAGGTTCCCACAGCACTGCTTCCCACAGCCCAGGGCATGGGGACCTGTTCTCAGTGCTGTTTGCAGGACATGCAAATCTCTGCTTTCTGAAAATACTTTGGGTAGAGGCTGTGACATTGGAGAAACAAAAACCAAGCTCAGGCTTAGGGCATGCTATCACTGCTCTCTGCTTGTCATAGAATCTCAGAATGGTTTGGGTTGAAGGGACCTTAAAGCTCATCTCATTCCACCCCCTGCCATGGGCAGGGACACTTTCCACTAGCCCAGGTTGCTCCAAGCCCTGTCCAACCTGGCTTTGGACACTTCCAGGTATTATCCATAGCTCCTTTCCCCTTGTGATTGCTCCATCACAATGAGAGGATGAAGGCCTCTGTTCCCTCTGTGGAAACTAAGTGTAAATCCTCCCAAGGCAGGGAAAAGAGGTCCTAAAAATTGCCTTTTCCCCATACTGCAAAGTCCTGCCTCGATTTGCCAGACAGTGGTTGCTGTTGGCAAGCAGCAGGTTGGATCTCGCCTGTGGCAAGCTTGATCCCCTCTGAACTGTGGTACAGTGACACCAATTAGCAGGAGCTGAAGATCTGGCCTCTGTGAATTAAATCAGGGAGTTATTAATAACTTAGCAATGTGTGTGATTTGCAGGTGATGAGCCAGCATGGAGGTATGGCACAGAGCTTGGGAAAACTCTGCTTTTACACTGTTCTGCTGCCTGTCAACATCTGCAGTTACTTTTTGGTGGCCCTCTACCTGTGTAACCTGCCAAGGTTTCTCCTGAGCCAGTAGAGAGATGGCTCTGGAGTGGTTGTGAACCCTTGCCTGGCTCACTCCCATACAGCTTAGATTGTCTCTTATTGAGCAGTGAGAACACAGTGAGGAGTGAGCCATCCTCCAGTCCTTTGGAATTTTTGCCTTTATTTTATTAGGAAAAGGTACAGCCATCTCTCCTCAATTATTCCACCAGAATTCTCACAAGGGTCTCATCTCAGTTTTGGTTAAAGAAATAAGAGGCCAAATGGAAATAAAATATTATTCTACCTGACTTTACCAGCTGAAATGGTTTAGAACATCATTACTAGGCTCATTCCACCATTCCTGTCCCTTCCTCTGAATAAAAATACCATCTAAAAAAAAGAATCAGAACAGGACATTTCCAAAGGAATATTACATTTCATAAGTATGGATTTTAACAGCCAATCTCAACCAAACAATGCACTGTATAGTGCCAGAAATAATAAATCAGTGCAGCCCTCAGGACTGAAATGGAGAATTCCCTCTCCCCTTGTAGCTCTTTGGAACTTTAATCTGAAATATGCCCTGAATCAAAGGATAACTTATTGGTACACAGGAATTCCCATGCTTGGTCAAACCTGATTTCCACAGAGTCAAGCACTTTGCTGCTGATGGTGGCCAGAACCAGACCAAAAATAGTTGTCAGTAGAGACCTGTCTGCAGAGAACACTTAATTTTGCTAACTGTCATCATTTAGGAAGGACTTCAATGCACCTGATCTCAGCCGTGTAGGAATTGCTGCCTGATCCTGCAGGTTTCTTTTGTGGAGAGAGACACAGGAGTCTCCAGGAGGCAATTCACCCCATTTTAAGATGTATTAAGGCTTGTTATTGATCTGATTGTAGAAAGCCTTAATGTTGTCTAATCACAAGTGCCTAAACTAAGTCAGGAGAAATCCCAGTGACCTTTTTCTGCCCATGAGGGTGGCACTGCTGCCATTCAGAGAACTTGGCTGTGGAGGGACATGCTCACCTCCAGATAATTTCATCTTACTGTGAGGGCTTTACGTTTGGGAGGGGACTATTATTCATGCAACAACTGCCTTCTATAATTTGGGGCAAATCTGGTGGCTTCAAGGCAGCTGGGAACTTGTCTCCAATTTATTAGTGCAGTGAAAATGGTCCCACAACAGTTCTTTCTCGTGAAGGTTTTGCAGAGGGGGAAATGCCCTTCTTGTGTCTGGTCCATCTGCCCTGCTCAGGACAGGATGTTCTACAGACATTTTCCCTGGTGTTTAATTTGCTAATCCCTGATCCAACCCTGGCTGTGCCGCTGGGGTGAGCGGGGGGGGGATAATTGGTGAGTGTGGTTTCAGAGCTGCTCTTGTAGGTGTGTAATGCCTCAGTTTCTCCAAAAGATCAATTTTTGTATAATAAGAGAGTGGAAACAGGGTATGGGATTCACTTTTGCTGTGCATCATTCTGTGTGCTGCTTTTAAGCTGCTTCATAACCGAAGGAATTTGAATGAAAGACGATGGTTTTTGTGATCTCTTTGTGTGATGATTTCACCAGAACTAAAATCATTCATGTTGTTGGCTGGGAGTTTTTTCTGAATCCTCCTGTTCTCTTTCTGTTTTGGCTGAAATGGTGCAGATAGGGTATTTATTTCAGGGCAGGGTGTACACAGAGGCCATCTTATGTCTTAGTGCTGCTCTCGCTTGGATTTCACAGTATTTGGCTTCAGTTTGTTTATTTTGACCACTGGGCAGTGATTTATTTTCTTCCAGAGCTGCCCACAATGCCTGCAGTTTTTCTGATATATAGAATTCATTCAGGACTTGTTTAGTTCAGCTGTTTTCCACTCTGCTGTGTTTGTCAGGCTGAAATTTGCTCGTCATGAAGGAGGGAGGTTGTTATTTTCTCCTGACTCACCTTCCTGGATAATTATCCAGCTCCGACGTGCCCCAGGCTAGGTGAGATCTCAATATTATCATTATTAATAGCACTCCCTCATCCCAACCATGTACATTTGCAGCTTCCCAGCCCAGGCAGGCAAGAGCAACCTTTGAGTCAACAGGAGGACTCTGTTATACATGTGCTTAAGTGTTTGCAGGCGCCGGAGCTTAGATTTTCACAAGCAATTAGTGATGTTTTGTGCCTGGGCTTTGATGCCTCATTCAACGCATTTTAGTCGGGGCTGTTTATTGCAGAGCACGGAGCTCTCACCCTCTGAGCACTCTGGGCCCCTTTTGGGTGTCTGGCTGGGCCATCAGCGCTGGAGGAATTTTCTGGTCAGTCAGCTCTTGGATTAAGAGCTCTGGCTGGGAGCTTGTCAAATGGCGTGTGTCTGTAAATGTCTTGGATGGATTGAGGCTAAATGAATTATTATCCCTTCCCCCTCCCTCTCCTTTCAGTGCACAGCC
Source organism: Neopelma chrysocephalum (assembly GCF_003984885.1). Lineage (NCBI taxonomy): Eukaryota > Metazoa > Chordata > Aves > Passeriformes > Pipridae > Neopelma > Neopelma chrysocephalum. The sequence goes on along the minus strand of NW_020897746.1, from coordinate 2,898,843 downwards.
TCAATTTTCTTCTGTGTCTATATTAGAGCAGATCTCCTTTACGATCCCATGTGCTTTCCTGGGACATGGTTGTCATTTAGCACACTGTGGTGTGCTGACCTATTTTTGTTGCTCTCTAGACAATGTATCTGCAGATATTTATCCTTATTTCAAAAAAACCCCCATATATATTTTAAAAGCAAGCATGTGGAAATAACAGTACCGAGTTTATTCTTTTCAGCTACAGTATAAAAGTACCACCTAATCTATCCTTACAAAATTCTGCTTCCTTGTTGGCCTGCAGACAATAACTGTTTGGACAAATGTATGAAATACCTTTTCTTTAAGTATATATCCTGCAGGTATGTCTTAACATAAGGAATTTCTGTGATAGCATTGCCAGGCTGGGTGCCTGAAAGATTTTGGGGTAGGCACATCCTTGTTCAGTTAGGGTGAGTTTTATACTTATTTAATTCCTTTAAGTGAAGAAATCTTGGGTTAAGCTTAGAATTGGAGAAGGATTAAATGGCTTTTGAAAGGGGGAGTATTGGCTGTCTGCTGGGAAAGGCAGTATAAAAGTGAGACCTGGGCCTGGGTTGTGTTTTGATCAAGAGCCAGTTTCAGGTGCTGGTGAATAGGATTTGAAAATGGGACGTGTAGCACTGACTGTACAGTCTGTGCAGCTTAAGCTAAAATAATAAAGCCCAGGATCATGCAAACATTTCAGTGGGACTTGGAAACCTGAGCTGGATCTGGGCCCAGTGCTGTGGTGAGGAGCTGGGGCTGTCTGGTGGCCCAAATGGAGGGAACCCATCAGGGGATTGTGTTAGGAATATAATGAGCTCTGCTTGATTCTGGATTAACTTTGGCTGGCAGTTCACACGTCAGGCATTTTGGCAGTGGTGAATCCTGTTCCTTTTCTCCAGTCTCTCTCCTTAGGGCAGATTTCAACAAAAAGTGAGTTCTTTGTATGAGCTGAACTCTCTGCAAGACTTAAGGGCCTGTGGTTCAGATGCAACTTTCCCATCAGTGCCCAGCAGATGTGTTCTGAAGTGCTCATGAACTATGGAGAAGTGCTGCTGTTTTGAACTCCTGCAAACAGTCAACAGATCCACATGGGAAATTAAATGAGTGTAATTTTGTGGAGAGATACTGAACGTGGCTGCTAAATGAGCACCACAAAAATAAAACACAGCCAACAAGGGCTGTTTGCTGGAGCAGCTGGGGAGGGACATAAACGACAACTGAAGGATGTGACAACTTGTAAATTGGCTCCTCTGATTGCTTAAAAACTTTGCTTTAGAGGAGACTTGGCATTTAGTGGGAGGCTGCGGGGATGTCTTTGGGACGTAGGGAGAGGGGAGAAAGCCCTGTGGAGAGGAGATTTGGAGGGCTGGTGGAGGAGCAGGATGGACCAGGGAGATGCAAAGTGGGGAAGAGGGGCTGTGAGAATAATTGGGAATGATATTGAGGGGTATATGTGTAAATCCAAGTGTGTCCTCTAATGCTCCTTTCTCTGGAAGGACACCAAATGGTTCCCATTGCACTTTCCAGGAGTTCTGTGGCATTGTTCTCATATCTGGGGAAGCACAAGCTGTCTCCAAGTTTGTATAACCCCAACCTCTGCCTCTGCTCAGTTTTGAACCTTGCCTTCATCTATAATACCCAATTAGTGTTTTGAAGTGTGTGTGGGGGAAGAAACCAAACAACCTTTCAGGCGGTTGAAAAATGGACTTTTACTTGCATGAAAATTACTGATTACAAAAGACACTTTCATTTGTAATGTCTATTTAAAATAAAAAAAATCCAATCGTATCTGAACCGTCTAAACAATATTGAAATGGCCAATCACCTGTCATGTAACCTGCAAATCAGGCTTTAATCCTGTTAATAGTTTTGTTATTTGTAATACGTATTTAAATAACAGTCTCTGGGGGAAAATGAAGTTGTGTAACTTACATCAGATTGACTTGAAAACAGTTTTGAGGGCAATTTGTATTTCACTTTCGGGTGTTTTTTGCCCAACCCTGCTTTCTTGGAAGGAAGGGTCAACATTTGAGTTAAGGCTGCAAAGCTTGGTCCTATTTCTATTACTGAAGCTTCGATCAGAGTCTTTTATTCCTGTGGGTAACTGCTAAAAAAACCCAGAAATATTTTTGGTTCTTGTTCCCTGACTTTGGTCAGTGACAGGGAGAGGAGCAGTGTGTTTGTAACACAGGTTTTTTTTTTCTGGAAGCACAGGAAGGATTGCCCAGCCTGTGTGCTGTGGGCTCCTCTCCATCCTCACATCCCGTGTTCTCCTCCTCGCTGGGAACACCCGTCTGACCATCTGCTCTGTGTTTGTTCCTGCTGATAAGGAGGAGAAGGTTTTGGAAGGGCTGGGGAGGAAGGGTCTTGTGGGAGTGCTGTTCCTGCTGTAAGCTCAGCCCAGTCAGCAGCAGGCTGGGGGCTGCAGGCGCTTCCTGCTGCCCCTGCCTGGCCTCTCCCAGCAGAAGCTCCGAGGCACCCACAGCGTGGTGTGTGCTGGCCCCACATCTGCTGCTGGTGTGGGCTGTGTCATAACAAGGAGTGCTTTAATCACCTAATGAAAGCCACATTCCTGTAATTGTATAATATATAGACACAGCTTTGTACCATCACTTATCTGAACGCGATACAAATTGGATGCAGAGGCTCAGCCTCTTTGGCAACAGCTTATTTGAGGATTATTACTTTTATTTAGAATATAATTTCAGTTGACTCCCTCATTTGAATCCCTTGTATTTACCTTGGTATTGCTTTGGGATTAACCCCCCTTAAAGCTCTGTGTACCCTGACCCTGCCTGGTACCCAGGTGGTTGCACAGCTAATGGGCAGCTGAGTCCTGGTTTGAGAGTTTCCACATCTGGGTGGATAATAAAAGTATTCCCTGCCTGAGCAGTTATAAATGGCACAAACCCTTGTTCCTCAGAGCATGGAGCAACCGCTGGTTGATTTGGATTAGGGAGCAGTGTAGTACAGGCCTTTTTGCACCCTTTCCAGAATTAAAAACTGATGGCCGGGAAGTACAAAATGGGGAGCTGGTCCATCTGGGACCCAACAGACTGCAGCTCATGGGCAGTGGATCTGCTGGGAGCAGAGCCACTGCTGTTCTCTGATCACTGCAAGAGCAGAGACAACAACCTTGGCCAAAGTACCAGCAGCTTTCCCCTTAGTGCTGCCATGGAATAAAGTGGGATAGAAATCTCTTCATCTCCCAGCTGGTGCTTGGAGGTTGCTGGTGTTCTGCTGTTGAATTGCTTTGATGCTCCCTCTTAGGATGAAAGGTTTGATTCTTTTCTTGCCTTCTGTGAACTGGCTTTTCTTGCTGATGTCCTCAATCCAAATGGGACAGCACAAACCAGGTCTGGATTTTTACAAGCTGCAGTGAACTTGAATTAAAAAACGTAATTCATGTTTGAGCAGGGAAGTTGAGAAAGGAAGACACTTGATTGCAACAAGAATCAATTTCCTCTGCTTGCATTCCTGGCTATTTTTTCTCTCCCCTGATGATTACAGGTACTGTGTTTCGGGTTTAATTGGGAATTTTCCCACCCAGTACTGAAGCAGTCTGAAAGTTGTGCAACCTTCCTTCCCCTGACATAATCACCACTGGGTGTTTCCAAGGTGCTTTGGCTGACTTCTCCTTGCATCATCATGCTGTTTGAAGTGCAACAAACTATTAATTTCTTGAACTGTACAGAAGTGTGCACAAGTGTGTACTCGAGCTTTTTATTCCTCAGCTGAAGCCGTGACTTCACCTGGGGTCTGTATTTTGTAGGCTTGAGCAGTTCTTTACTTCCCACCAAAGACAACAGAAGGGTAAAGCTCCAGCCATGTTTTTCTTGTGCTGGTAGTGATGCTTTAGTGTTGCTTTTCCTTGGAGATCTCAACAATTAAGGGTTGTTGGCTCTATTTCACTTGCTGGGGGCATAGAGAGGTAATTTGGAGATCATGAGACCAAGGGGGGAATCCTTGGGGTGGGGAAGAGACTTCCCTAATCCTAACATCCTAATCCTCCACCCACTGGTCCACACTGCTCAGGCTGCAGGTGCTCAGCCTCCTGTGAGCCTGTTGCACCAGAGGGATGCAAATAGTTTTGCCTCTGCCTGTGCTAATGTAAAGTCTGGTAGATTTGCCAAAGCCAGTAAATCTGCTGGATTGGAACAGCCTGAAATGGGGGAAGATCTGAGGATAAACCTTTCAAAAAGTCTAGGACCCCTGTGGGTCTGAGCTCTTTGATAGCATCCTAAAGTGGGTTTCAGCAGCCCTGCAGTTTGGAGGACACTGGCTGAATGACCTTGGGAAACTTCTTTCATCTTCCCTGGTTTCTGGAGCTATTGAAGTGAAAGCCCTTTTAAAGAAGCAGAAATGATCAGCAAATGCCCAAAACGAACAGTGTCAGAGAATGGTGTTTTTTTCTAGCAAAAAGCCTTCTTGGAGGGGCATGTGCAGGAGAGGGTGGGCTTAGCTGACCTCCTTTGCAGCAGACATAAAGATGTTACTTAAACCCTCCTGGTGTAGGCACATGCATACCTGCCTGCCTCTGAACACATGTCCACATGCTCCATGGAATCATGGAATGGTCTGGGATGGAAGGGACCTTAAAAATCATCTTGTTCCAATCCCCATGCTGTGGACAGGGACACCTTCCACTAGCCCAGGTTGCTCAGAACTCCATCCAGCCTGGCCCTGAACCCTTCCAGGGATGTACCTAATAGACCATGTGGGTGGGTGTCCAGGCACCTGTGTGTGTGTAGCTGCAAAACTGCTTTTACAGTTGTGTTTGTTTCCAGGGAAGAAAGCAAGAGGAACAAAGGAAGAGTAAGAAGCAGACAGTGTTTGTATGAGAAGTCAGGTGGCTCGAGTATGACATTTTACCCCTCAGGGAAAGCTCTGGACAGGCAAATAAGCAGGATTGCCACAGGGAATACTTCTACTGCAGGTCCAGAAAGCCTAGGCTGGGCAGTGATGGTACAACATTGGTTGAATCTGAATAGATTCCCTGTTTATGGTGTAAATTAGTGTGATTGTTCATCTATTGTTCAGTGGCTTCAGTGAGAAGTTACATCCCATGTCCCTCTGGTTATTGTGTGGGCCTTGCACATCACAGAACCATAAAATTGGGCACCAACTGGGTTTGACTCCACTCACCACCACTCCTTGGACCCAGCATTCCAGCCAGTTTTTACCCAGAAAAGAGCACAGCCATCCACCCCACGAGTCTCCAGTTTCTCCAGGAGAAGGCTGTGGAAATGGTGTCAAAGGCTTTACTAAACTCTAGGTAGACAAAATCCACAGCCCGTCCCTCATCCAGTGGGTCATCTCATAGTAATGAAGTGATTGGCATCAGCCTTAGGTGCCTCAAAGTCTTGAGCTAAAGATGAAGGTGGGGATATGAATGATCTTCTCTCTGCTTTTCAGCTGTCTTCAGTTTTGCTGACATATCTGTCCTTTTTCCACTTTACTGAACACGTGCAATAAGAGATGGTGTAGGATAGATTTTCGATGTTATTGCCTTTTAAAAAGGAAACGTGGCCATTTATCTGTTGCATTTAAGCTGGTCCATATACACCCCTCTGCACAACACCAGGCCCCCATCCTCCAGCCTCTCACACAAAATAAAGCAAACAAACGGCATTTTAAATAACCACCACAGTAACAGCAGCAACGTTTGCAATCCAAACAAGACTTTTGGCCCCAAACAAATCAAAGTTATGCAACTGATGTTGAATTCATTCATAAAAACTCTGAGTTTGGCAGAGCTAAGTTACTACATTAGGCCAAGAGAGGGCCCCATTGAACTATGTTTTCTTTACTTCGAATTAAGGGATTTGGGAAGACAGAGGAGGAAGAAAGAGAGAGAGGAAACATGTGACAAGTGGATGGGCACGCCAGAAAAGGAAAGAAAGAAAGAGAGGAAAAAAGAAAATCCTGGGCAATTTCTGGTATTCTGTGTTTACAAGACTGGACAAAAAAACCATGCACACAAAAAACCCGTGTCAATGCAACTGAATAAGGAGTAAAAATGTATTGGAAAGAGGAGGAGCTCTGGGAAAGCAACTCTCCTTTTGGAAAATACTGAAAAAAATCAACAAAGGCTCTGGACAAGGGCAGGAAATTTGGCAATGTCACATAACTGGCAAGTCTAAGGTTCTGCACAAAGCTAAGTCTCTCTGTCAAGCCAAATGTATAATCCACCTTTAATTAGTTACAGCCACATTTTCATTTATAATCAGTAAGAGAGTACTTATGTTACTGTGGGTTTCAGAGGAAAATTTAAATAGATACTTTTTTTTTTTTAAATAATGATTTCAACTTAGAGCCCCCTTATTTCCTGAAGCTTAAGGACTGTGCTCTGGGGTGTCTGTGTGGTGGGACTGTTGGTTGTACTGAGTTGCTTTAGAATTTCTCTCCATTTGTGTGGAACAGCTGAAAACATCTCATATTCTGAGGCAAACCCCACTTGGACTGTGGAGAAAATTCTTCTCTGCCTGTCTTTTCCCTTCTCAGAACCACGTTCACAGGCAACAGTGTTTGACTTTCACAAGAATTTTAGCCATTCCTACTTTGATAGAGCTTTAAAGCATTTCACACAAATGTTCCAGTGAGTTACAATAATTAAGTTATGAAGTGCATCCTTATGTTTTGGGACACTTGTTCAACATGAAGAGCTGGTGGCAGAACATGTCACAGCAAGGACTGTAGGATGCTGGTAGTCACAATAAAATAAAGCTGGAAGAGTGCAAAAGGCAGCAGGCATTCAAACTGCTGGCTGATAACAGAAATTGCTTTGAAGGAATAAAGAATGAAAGGCTTAGAGGTAGAGGGAAATATTCTCTCTATATATTCTATATAGATAGCCTTCAGGATCTCAAATTTGATTTAGAAGGTGATACAAATCCAGTGGAAGAATTTCAGGAGGTGCTAAACACCATTGAATTCTGTCAAGGGAGGGTCAGGTTGGATCTCAGGAAAAGGTTCTTCCCCCAGAGGGTGGTTGGCACTGACCAGGCTCCCCAGGGCAGTGGGCACAGCCCCAAGGCTGCCAGAGCTCAGGGACTGTTTGACAACACTCTCAGGAACAGGGTGGGATTGTTGGGGTGTCTGTGCAGGGCCAGGAGTTGGACTGGTTATCCTTGTGGGTCCCTTCCAACTCAGGATATTCTGTGACTCTGTGAAGCACAGGGCACGAAAGATTTCCTTGGCAAGAGCACCACTGGTTTTCTTTTTGCCATTTTTAATTTCTAACCCTGTGACTGAGAGGTGCCATTTAAGGCCTTGATGTTCCTAAAAGGTGGCAATTCCACAATTCCACTGTACTGAGGTACAGTCCAGCCTACTTAAAAGAATGACCTTTATATGCCAGTAAATGAAGACTGTCTCTAACTGGCCTGTTGAGATTTAATCACTGCAAAAACAAATGCAATGTGTAAGTGCAGCAAGCTTTCTGAACAGTGTTACCCTGCTAACCCAGCCCAGGCTGAATAAGGACACTGCCCAGGGATTTTAAAAGTCTTTTATCAAACCTTCTTTGAAAGTTGCTGTTTTAGGAGCCCTTTGATCCAAACATCAAAATAGATGGAGATGCATCCTGCCCAAACACCAGTCACAAGCACTGGAAGGTTGGTTTGCTAAACTTCCACACCCGGATACAAGTCAGGCTGAGACAAACTCCTTGCTGAATTTTTTCTCTAGTTTTAGACCAGGTAACGTGAAACCCTGAATTCCTCCACACCTGGTATGTCCACTGTGAAGGAGGAAACATCCTGGAACACCTTCTTTGTGCATTGGGCAAGCCATTTTTCCAGCACTCCGAGGTTTGTGTTGCCCATGTGCACTACAAGACACCTGGGTGTAATGTCAGCTTCTCTACAGCATCAGCCACCCTCTAAGATAACATGAGTTCTGTGCAAGAGGAGTTCATTTTTCCATGTGTTGCCAGGCTTGGCACTGTCAGCAGAGAGGCCAACAGGAGTCCCAGCCTGGAAAAGGCACTTGTACCTCGCTCAGGTGATGCCTGCTCAGGGTGGTGAGTGCAGCCAGAGCTGCTGCTGGTAATGGATGTGTAATGAACAGGGACAGGAAATGTTGACTTTTCTCTGCTTCTTTTCATATATATCCTTTATATAATATGATATTTTAACTTGGATACTCTTTCAGATGGCAGTGATGTGTGAGGACACTTGTGCTGCCTCCTGTGCTGTCCCAGAGATCAGCCATCATCATGCCCCCATCACTGACAAACTTTGGATTTTCCAAGCCCATCAAACTCTTAAAATGCTGCTTGAGAAGACCTGATTTGCTGCATCAAGCAAATCCTGGAATCTCTCACACCATCACAGCTTCCCAGCCTTGACCAGTCCTCTGAGGGGATGTGGCACGTGCTTGGAAATCTGAGCATCCCTTGGACCATTCCCTGGCTGAGGGTGGGTGCTGGGGGGTGGGCTCTGTGGTTTCCATGCTAGAAGGGAAATGAGCTGGTTATGTCTAAGACAAGGCATTTCTGGAATAAATTGCACAGAATTTCACAGAATATTCTGAGTTGGAAGGGACCCACAAGGATCATCCAGTCCAACTCTTAACTGAATGGATTGAACTCACACCCGTGGTGTTAAAGGCACGTATGTAGAGACTTGTAGACCCTTGGTATATAAATGGGAATGTGCCTTGTGATTTGCAAAATTTATTTTTTTTGTCAGAGATGGCACAAAAATAGGGGGAAAACCCTTTTTGTTTTGGTCTGGCTCCAAGTGATTTTTTTTTCTATTAAAAAAAATATTCTTGCCAAACATATTTTAATTTAACTCCTGGCCAAACACTCTGGTTTAAAAAAGTACATTTAAGAAAATGATGTTGCCTCTGGAAAATTTAGCATAGTTCAACTCTGGGGCACCTGGCCCTCATTTAGAGGTGAATTACCATTCAAAATTTAATTTCAGGTTTTTCCCTTGATGGAAGGATTAGAGGTGTTTGACCTGAACTTGTGAAGGGCTTAAACCAACCTGAAACAGCAAATTGATCTTGAGCAGAACTCCATCCTTAGCTAATTCTTTCTTGGTTACTACTCCAGCCTGTCCAGTGATGTAGCACAAGGTCTGAATCTGGACCATGGCTCGATTTTACTCAGGTAAAAACTCATTTTCCCCAAGGAGATCTATTCTGGATCACTATCCCAGGGTTTGAGGATGCTGTTTGGAAGGCAGAGTGCTCTGCCTTCCATGTTGCCCACAGGATTTTTGGCAGAAACAAATGGTCCAGTCCCCATGCAGCACGTGGCTTTTGAGGTGGTGCAAATAATCCCAGATAGTATTTGGAGATCCAAATACTCCATCATCCTCCTTCAGCCCCTGAGGGTGGGTGAAATCTCAGCCCAGGTTTGCTCTTGTGTTCCTGAGATAATTTGTATTGTTCGTGCCAGGGGAAGGCAAAAGGGAGGAGGGGGAGAAGGAGCCCATTTGCAAACACTTGTGAAGAAGGAGGCAGGTGGATTTATATTCTAATGGGGGGATTTGGCTGTGGGACATCTGAATGAATACAATCTGATGAGTTTCATTAAGGCTACACCTCATTCTTTTAATTAACTTCTTGTTCTTGTCCTTGGTGAAGTAGTAATTATTTTTTAATTAGCCCAACACTGCATTGCAGAGCCAGCCAACCCTGGCCTCATCTCAGAGAGGTGTCATAAGAATTAAGTTAATTAGCTTGTCACCATCCCTGTAAAATATGGCCGTGTTTGGCAAAAAGGAAAAAAAGAAGACCCTTTGCTGTTCCAAGGTTAATTAAAAAACAGGGTGCACAGGAGAGTCAGGTTGGAGAGAGTCAGATCCCGGGGTTTGGCTTGTGCTGGGATTCCCATCCCATGGGCTCAGAGGCACAAACCCATCGTGCTGCTGGTAGAACTCCCCAGTCCCTGGTGTTCCTCTGGCAGCCTGGGACACCTTCCACTAGCCCAGTTTGCTTCCTGGCCTTGGACACTTCCAGGGATGAGCATCCACAGCTCCTCTGGGTGACTGTGATTGTGGAGGAGGGAAGGAATCTGAGACCTGAGCCTGTTGCCCCACACTTCTTTCTGCAATTTCTGCAGTTTTCATTGGTGAACAAATATTTTTCAGGCTTCAGCATCTCCCAGAGTCAATACCAGAGGGGAAGAAACCCTTATAAACATTTGAGAATTCGTAGAACTAACCCATTCTCCCCAGTTGTTTTGATTAAACTGAAAGAAGTTCTGTAAAAATGAACTTAGGGGTTGAAAAAGCTATTTTTTCTGTCAGAGCCCATCTTGGTGAGAGATTTTTCCACCACCTTTTGTCAAGCCCTGGTCCCTACACACCCTTGTTCCTGCAGGAAACATGCTCCCAAGTGTCCTGGTGTGCTGTGGCAGCTTCTTTGCCTTTCACAGAGAGCCCAGAGAAATCAGACTTTTTCTTCAAGCCTCATCTCATGCTTATTTGACAGTTCAGCATTAATTCTTTTTTTAAAGGCAATTTCTATCTCTCCTGATTGAAGAGATGAACTTGAATATATGATCCCTGTGGGATTTAGAGCTGTCTCCTAAATCTCCCCAGATGATAATGGCTCTGCTCTCTTTGCTCTGAGGGAATCCTTTTTTTCCTGGCTGTGTTGGCAATTGCTGCTTCTCCTGGATGGGCTCTGACTGCTCATTAATACATTTCCTTGTGTGGTGTCCCAGGACAAAAAGATAGTCCTGACACCCCTCCTGCTTGCCAGGGATGGGCTGGGGGTTAAATCCATGCAGCCAGTTGTGAGAGGCAATTAATTGGAATGGGCTGCCCAGGGAGGTGGTGGAGTCACCATCCCTGGATGTGGCATCAGTGCCATGGTCTGGGTGACAGGGTGGTGTTGGGTCATGGGTTGGACTCGATGATCTCAGAGGTCTTTTCCAACCTGGTTGATTCCGTGATTGGTTTGTGTAAGAATTAACCAAGGGTGAAGCAGCTCCAGCAGCTGAAGGAGCATCCATGAGGGATGGGCCTCTACATGTTGGTTTGGGCTCTCATCAGTGGTGTGAGTGGTGCTACAGGACTTTTTGTGATTCATATCAGTGTAAAGGATACCAGATACTTGGCACAGTTTGATTGTTGTGTCCCAAAAGCTGTGTGTGGCCAGGGGAAGGGAAAGCAGGAAGGTCTTGACACGGGATGGAAATCCTCCATGAATAGAATGGCTTCTAAACAGACATTTTTGATTTAAGCTACTCTTTTTGACAGTTTTCAGTACTGGTCTGAGGCACAGGGGTGAACAGAGCAGGATGTAACATGGAATCTGGAAAATCAGTCCTGCCCTGGGCAGAGATGGGGAAGGAGACTGTGAAAGCAGCAGGGGGAAGGCTCTGAAAACATGAAAGAAGCAGAGCTGGATGGGGCCCTGAGCAACGTGGTCTAGTGGAAGGTGTCCCTGCCCGTGGCAGAGGTGGAACAAGATGATCTTTAAGGTCCCTTCCAACCCAAACCATTCTGTGATTCCAGCCAGCTCTGCATTTTGCTTCCTGTCAAACCATGCAGCATTTTCCCTGAGGAACATCTGCTCCCTTCCCCTCACTCTCTGTTTTGATCCTGCTCCAGTTCCATTCCATGCACCTTCTGCAGCAAGGAGGGCCTTTTCTCAGGTGCCACATTGCTGCCACTGAAATAATTTCTCAAATATTTTTTAATATGTTGTTTCCTCCACCATTCTTTCGGATATTTTGTTTTGCAGGTGGGTGTGAGGCCCCTGCCTGCTTCTGTAACTGAGGAGTTAGGAATGCTCTGCTCTAGTTGACCAGGTGGTGATCAGTCAAAGGTTGGCCTTGATGATCTTGGAAGCCTTTTCCAACCCTAATGATTCTATGATCCTCTGAATGGGCACGTGGAGCTGCCTGTGAGAGGTCTGAGCCCTTTTTATTCCATTCAAAACTGCTTGTCTAGGGATGGCCTGTGGCAAAGGTGTTACTCCCTCCTTAGCTCCCCATCTTCTGTTCCTTGGCCAACTGCACTCCACTGAATCCTGGGACATCTTGGAGTCAGTTTAGAAAAGGCCAATACACAGAAAACATCATTCCTTGGTGCCTTGTAGCCATTGGCTTTGTGGGGTTCCATGGAGGAACTTCTACCACCATAACTTTCTAGTTGACAGTTCATAAGGATTTCTCCAGATCAGAGCTGAAGATAGTTTTATAAAGAAAATTTTGGATTATTTTATAAACTATATTTTAATGGAAAATACTGGTGAATGTGAACATAATTTCATGTAACATCTTTTTCCCAGAAAATTCTGACTCTTCACTAAAACACAATTCTCTTTGATCAGGGAATGGAAAACTTTATGTCTAAATTACAGAATCATTCAGGTTAGAGAGCTGTGGTTTTTTCATTGTGAAATCAACAATTTCTGTAGGGAGTAAGCTGCTTTTTTTTTTTTGGTGGAAGATGTTGTGTATTGAAAAAAACCCCCGTATCAGTAAAGCTTTGACAGGAAACTTATGAGCAGCCCTTCTCTAGAGCAGCTGGCCACCATCAGAGACAGGATACTGGGTAGACAGGCCCCTTCTCTGATCCAGCAGAGTGATTTTTATATTCCAATGTAAATAATCATTTAAGAGGTAACTGTTTGGGGCTCCCTTAAGCTTTCAGCTGGGGGTCTGCAGGCTCTGTGTTTCTAACTTAGCAGAGAAGGCTCTTAGTAAAAAACTGAAGGGGGAAAAAATAATTCCAACAACCCCAGTGGTCTCCTTTGGAGAATAAGGATATTAACTTCAGCTTTAATAAAAACATAATGTTAACTAATCTACTGTGAAGAGCTTCAACTGCAAACTGTAGCAATTCACCAGTGAAAAATTGGAAGGGGACCCAGAGTTGGAGGGAACCTGCAGTCATTAGCTGCAGATTAAACATGAATTAAATTACTTCTGATTGTGTCAATCCATCCATTGCAAGGATTGTACCTTTCCAGCATTCCTCTGCTGAAGGGGAGAAAAGGAATCTCTCTGACTGGATTTGATGCCTCGCTGTGGTGGGGATAACATGAGAAGGTGGGATGTGGGTGCCTGTGATGCACAGATATTCTGCAGTGTTTGGAGAGGCCAAGGCTTCTGGGGTCTCTGGTTCTGCCACTGTAAATATTGCTTTTAAAAGTTACATTTCTATTTTCGGATCCCAGAACGTACATCGTGTCCTTGTGAGAAGTTTCCAGCACCAAAGTGGGATAATGCTGGAGAGCAGAGGAATCCATTCCAGCTAAACCTCTAGATCAAGATGAAGATCAGTGGAGAAGTGCTGGGATCAGGTCCACTCAAGGCTTGTGTATTTGTATGAACTTCCATGAGTTTTGCACTGGTGTGGAGCAATCAGTCACGCAGATGCCTTGGTGTTATGTCAGGGAATGCTGGCTGTGGATTCCTCAAGTTTCTGCTCAAGTAGGAGTCACTGGAACAGCCTGCTGAAAAAGACCTGTTCCTCTGACATTTCACAAAATGCACACATTTTGTGGTACAACTGGTTATAGTTATTATCCACATGGATCCTGTTGCATGGCAGAGGAACACTCAATATGAAATGACTGGAGAGTCTGAACAGAAAGCCTGTGTCCCATTTTTAAGAGCATCTGGGCCTTGTGGATGGCCTTTGCCTGGAATTGTGTTATAGTAATGGATAACCTAATTCTAAAATTTCTCTGCTTAAACTGGAGGGAAGTTTGTGTTCGTTCTGCTCAAATCCAAAGGCTTTCCTTTCCCCTCTGGTTTGTTTGCTACTAAACATGCAGTCTTGCCTGAAGATACAGAAAAATGTCAGCAACCTGCAAACATCCAAAAGACCATTCCAGATTGGGTGAACAATAAGCAGAAATGGAATCCTAATTGCATGGCATATGGCTCATCCCTACAAACCTTCACACTCAAAGACCTGGGGGGTAATAACTGTTCAAACAGAGTGGAGGACATGTTAAGGCGATGCCTGTCTGAGCTATCAAACCTCATTGCTTGCAAGAAACACATAATCCCTTTTAATCTCATTCCTTGCATTCCGTGAAGCTGGAAGGCTGGGTTCCAGCAAAACTGATTTTCTAGTTGATGAGCAGAACTGTAAAGGAGCTGGGGAGGTGCTCACAGCTCACTGTGGGCACGGCAGGTTTGCTGCATGGACAGGGAGGAGCCAAGGAGCAGGGAATGACCCAGGGCCAGCTCCAGGATGCAGGAATGGCTGTGTCCAGCCTTATTTTGCCAGGAAGTGAATCTCAAGTTGTAAGAATTTAAACAGAAGGAAATAGGACTAATCTTTTCCCTCTGGCATTAGACCAAGGGGCCATTTGTGGTGGTATTGTGGCCATGTGAAATTGGTGGTGTCTTCTGTAACTGTGATCCCCCCAAATACCCCCCAAATGAGTTTAGTAATGCTCCCTGTTGTCCCTAAGGCTTTTGGTCAGCAGTCAGTCTTCTACAGAGGAATAGGAGTCTAGGGGGTGATTTTATTTTGACACTGCAAGGCATAAAGCTTTTTCCTCTGGGAAGTAAAAACACAAAACCAAATTCATCCTTAACCTGAAAATTTCCAGTTTTTGAGATCTTTGGAATGGGGGGAGTTGATGTGGGAAGTGCTTTGGAATGAGAGTGATCAGCATGGGAGTGGCACTGTACAATATAATAAGCCTGGGTTGCTCCCATTGGGAAAAAATTTTAAGTTGTACCTTTCAGAGTGCTTTACTACACACCCAGATTTATGGGAATGAGCAGTGTGGGCTCCAGGGAGGATGTTGTGTTGCTGGATTAGCCTAGATACGACCAGGGAATATGTTAAATCCTGATGTATGTGTCCAAGTTAGTCTTCATTTAGAGCAGTACAAGTCTGCCCTGGTGAGCAGAGTCAGCTCTTAGTGGTGGTTCAGGTGAAGCCCCTGTAGGTTTATCATGCGAAAGTAAACTCTGATTCTTGTATCCAGACACTGCCATGGGTGGTGTCATGTGAATTCTTCCAAAATAGCAATTGAGATAAAACAAAAAAATCCACCTCTCAGTGTTTCCCTACATAATTCCTCAGGGACCAGTGGGATTTTTAGCTGAGCTTCAATCCTAATCAGTTTTCTTTTCTTTAATAATTCACTGTTTGAGAATCCCACACCAAGGATGCTGCTCCTCATATGGTCAATTGTAGCTCTTTATTTGCAGTGAAACAAAGAGGTTCTTTGAACAATTCCAGGTTGAGCAGAGTCCTCCCACAATTGGATCAGTCTGCAGGACTTAGTCTGAGGTGTTCAGAAGAGTTTGGGAGGGATGAGAAAGATGTCTGGCAAGTCCCTGTCTTGTGATAGCTCCACCTCATGCTGTTAGCAGCAGTCTGGTTTTTATTTTGGCTTGCATGGCAGAATAAAAAATTAAATGCGGGGGAATTGTCATCGGTAGAACAAATGGAAGTTCATATGTGGGTTATTTCATCCTCTTCATTAAAAGTAGGTTAGTCTCCAGCTAAAAATATAATTTGGCAAAAAGGGAGTTGAAACATTCATCCTGGGTAATGCTGAGATTCAACACAGTGACCTTTCTTGGCTCTTCTCCAAGCTGATTCACTTTTTTACTCTAATATTTCCTGAAACTTTATCTTTTTGGTCTGCCCTGGCCCATCCATTGCTGAGCCCTGCAGGTGGGGTCTAGCTGAGGATGCAGCACAAAGTGATGGGCTGAGTTTGGTGAGGATTGGTATTTTACAGAGGGCTGTGTCAGATAAAGCCTCCTCTGCTGCCTGGAGTTATTAGAGGGGTTTTCTTTTGGTGGCTTCATACCCTGTGAGCCACTTAAGTGGAATGAAGCAGCCTGGGGAGGAGGCTGAGGGTTGGTTGATCAGGGGATGTTTTCCTCTGGCTCTCCATCCCAGCTGTGCTTTGGCCTCCAGATCCCTATAAAGGAACCACCTGTTTCAAGCTTTAGTGAAGGGTTTGGTTTTTTCCCTTTTGCCGTGGGCAGCAGAGTGGGAATGAGGAGCCAAGGCCAGGGAGGCAGAGAGTGACCTCTGCTCGGAGGGAGCAGCAGAGCCAGGTGAGCAATTTCCTGCTGTAGGAACAAACAGGGCCGGCCGGGTCTCCAAGGGGGATAATTCCACAGATTTCACCCCAGGAGATGACTCCATAGTGGCTGTTGTACCTTTAGATGGAGTGAAATCTGGGATGTGTAAATCACAGCCGTGGAATATTGCTTTAGTAAGCCTTCTGTTCCATTTTCATGGATGGGGGAAAAGAGGGGAGCGTCCCCCCATCATAAAATATTGCTGCCGACGTCACTGACAGGGCTGGGTAGGGACAACAATACAAAGATAATGACACTTCTCCTCCCCCCCTCCAAGCACCTCCCTCACTTTCTTTTTTCTCTTCCCTTTTTGTCTCGTGTTTCTGAGTTAAGAGGATTTTTTAGGCACAGTAACGAGCTTTTGCTTTGAACTTGGAATATACATTCTGCAAAGAAAGCCCCTGGACCGTCCTTACTTAGCGTGCCCAAATATGATTAGTGTCAGACTGTGAAATATCGCTTCCTTATCTCCAGGAGCCAGCAGACAGGAACATTTCTAGGGATCAGGGGCTTTTTATTTTTTTGGCAAAACAGACTTTGAGAAGGAGATGGTTTGTGTGCACAGCCTCTTCCCTGGCACGATTCTCATAAGCCTCTGGAGAGTCTCTGTGTTTCTCTCTCCTCCCGTTTCTCCCTCTCTGCTCTCTTTTGCTCATTCATTCCTTACTTCATCCCTCATCATCTGCCTTGACACTAATTCATGATCAAGGGACATCATTTTCAAAATGGCAGGTGATTTGAAGTTGAATTTCATTCTCAGTCATATCACTGTCTCACCTACAGCTGAAGAGTAGCCCCTTCCCTCATGTTCCCCAGCAGAAGAGGTGCTTCAAGAAGATTTCTGGTTGCAGGAACTAATTATTTGGGCCATCACACAGGCTGCATTGTTGCTGTTTATCTGCTGAGCAATGCTGCTTTGGCAAGAAAAAAATGCCCAGCTCAATTTATTTACATATTAAGGGTCTTGCATGTCAACAACTGCAGACTGTGGATAAAGGATTTGTATCTCCCGTAATTTCATGGATCTGTTCAGTGGTTTTATTTAGCAAAAAGTGGGAGAAGAGGGAGCAAAATTAGTAATAAAATGTGTTAAAATGTGTTTCCATCCTCACTTCTTCACTGACTGCCAAAATTGCCTGCCTTCCCCCTCCAAAAAAATCCCAAATATTTGGAATAATAGGAGAAAGTAATTACAAATGTATCACTTCAATGCCTTTGATTGCTTTTGTTTCCAATTCTCTTTGATCTTCAGATGGGCTAAAGATAAGGACTGAGACTGCTTTTTAATATCTTCTGTCGAGATCTGGAGCTCCCCACGTGTGGAGAAGAGTTCTGCCGAAATCAGAGCCTGGCTTTGGGCTCATTCGAGGGAGCATCTTTGAATTGCAGGCTCTGATTGTGATCTATTCCTCCTTACCACTTGGAAATGTTTAGGATTTAATGTATACCAAGCTTAATACTCTTACATGCACCGTTGGCCTCTACTGGGAAGGATTAGAGCTCTTCAGTTATAAGTCCTAAACCTTAATACTGCTCTGAAAGAATCTTCCACTTAAGTAAAGCACACACAGCACTGGGCTTTAAGCTCCTGGAGCACTGATCCTGCTGCCAGCACGTGCTTCCAGGCCCGGCTGGTTTTGTGCTGACCAAAAGTTTTATGGAATCACGTCCAAATTGCATCAGAAATGTCCTTGCTATTTTAGATGAAATTGTGAAGCTGCGGGTACTGCTCTGGACAGAGCCTTCCCTTGGAACAGGTCGGAGAGCAGATGTCCCTGTTGAAGCCAAAACTGATGGAGAAAATAGTGAGGTTCCTGGGAGAGGGATTGTGCAGAGGTTTGAGCTGGAAGACTGGGCTGAACCCTGAAAAATCAGGGGAAGTGCTGGTGTAAGGAGTTTGTTGGCTTTGAACACTGGAGTGTTTTTTTGAGCAAGGGTTGATTCAAAGATTCAGGAAAGGCTGATCCTCCAGAAGAGTCTGCAGGTAAATACTTGCAGATCTAGGAAAATGTGACCTATAAAAGACAAGAAATTCTGGTGTTTTAAGTTAGAGTGAGAAGACTGAGACGAGACAGGAGGAACAGAGTTCATGAGTGCAGAAGCTGTTGGAAAGAGGATCAGGAGGACTTCTGGATTGTGTCACCCCAGGTTTGCATTACAGGAGGGGCTGCAAACAGCAGGTTTTAGGAGAGAGGTGTCCAGCCAGGCAGGTAGCAAAGCTCTGGAGGAGTTTGGAAGCAGCATGGAACAAGTGAAGGTGTTTAATAGCTCCTTGGGAAATATCTAGCAGGAAAGACATGGGCAGATCTTGCTTTGGAGCGCAAGCAGGATACTACAACAGCCTTATGGCATCCCTTTCATCCTTCTCCTGGAGATATTCAGTGATACTGCTGTAATTCTTGATTCACTTAACAGGCACCTTAAACCAGCTCAAATTCATCACACTGAACTGCCATGGGCTGTAGGAAACATGTTACATTATAGTGTCATTTCTTCTTTTTTTTTCCTTTTGGGCTCATTGACCAGCCTGCTTTGTTCATAATGGGCCTCTTGTTTGACATACTCATTGATAACCAAAGTGTTATTTTCTCGACTGGAAAATATTGACTTTGAGGTTGGGGCCTTCCAGTGTGTTCAGCGTTTTCCAGCCCCTGTCCTGTTGAGGCCTGTGGCAATAACCCTATTGATCGCAGCGGGAGTGGAATTCATGGGAACAGAAAATAAAGGGAAGCCTTGGAAATCCTGCTCTGAGCATTTTGCGACTCAGATGTCAGAGGAAGCATGATGTAATCCAGTGTCAGAGGTACTCTGAAACCTTTCATGAAGAATTTTTTAAAATAAAAATGACTTTTTAAATAGATTAACATTTTAGAAACAATAAAAGTCTATTAGCATGAAAATATAGGGAGGTGAATCACTTCTCTCAAGGTATTGGAACAAACCCCAGGATATTGTCTTTTCTTGCTGAGGAGAAAACCTGACCGAGGTGAATATATTCTGAAATATGGAACAGATTTCCTTGTTGGGTTTATTGCCATCAGCAGGGAAGGAGACTCTCAGTGGAGAACAGGAGGAGCCTCACCAGAGATTTGTAGTTATTGTGACAGATGAGCATCTCCCTGTGCAATCCCATGGGTCTCCTGGGATTGCTGGCCAAGGGTGGGAGTCTCCCATGACACTGGTGCTTTCTGGACCTTGGTAACCCTCTCCTGTGACTCTTCCAGAATGTGGCACTGCCCTCTCCCCTGGGAGGTGATGGCCAAGTATTTAGATAATGAGCAGGACGTATATAGATACAGGAGCAAATGTTTGGAGAGAAGACACCACTGATGTGCATGTCCACCTTACTGGGAGATCCTACTTTAATGGGACTGTTTCCCAGTCTGTGCTAAGGAAAGTCCTTCTTGAAACCATTCCATGGTTCTTTGTTCCTCAGGGCTCACAATTCACCTTCTATGTTACCCTGCACCACTTCTGTGAAACAACCAGCTGAGTAAAATCATGAAAACTGAAAGATTGCTCCCACCCTTTGCCTCAGCCTATGCTCAAAAAAGTTCAATTCTAGCCACGAAACTTGCTCTGTATTTTTTTGTAACCCATAATAACATTTTCTGTGAAAACCTTCAAAGATTTTACTTCTCCCTGCTTGATTTATGAACACAAAAAAAAAAAGGAGCTGGTTATAAGTTCAAATGCTTGGATTTGTGGCTGCGATTGATTTTTGTAGGTATACTTTGCTCTTCTCAAGATTTTCAGTTCTCAAAATACCAACTGCAATAATATATCCAATGTGACCCCTGTAATCTTCCAGTTGGGTTTAAGTTGAGCAGAGATTTCTGCCTCGAGTGATGCTGCTCCCATTCCAATGGCAATAACTCCCTGAAGTGCCCTGTGCCTCAGCTCTCATTTCCAGCTTCAGTTTTGCTTGTTTTAGGGCAGGTTTGTACCATCATGTGTTGGTGGGTTTGATTCTGCTCTTGGCTTCACAATGGCCAGGGGATGAACTGAGCCTGTGGAAGGCAATAAGTCCTGCTGAGACTTAGATGTGAGGTTTGGGGGCTGCCCATCAGGATTTTTCACTTCTCAGTGCTGCCTAGAAGCTGAATAATTGGCTCTATGGGGTCAGTGCTTCTGGTCCCCTGGATGGGTCCTGTGTGTGGTTCCCTATTTTGAAAAAAGGTGCTTGTGGTTTGCTGTCAGCCTTCCTGTAGATTCATCCTTGCTCTTCTGAGGCACATTTCCCTTCTCCCCAGTGTCTGTAGAGTTTGGGGAGGTCTGTTCTTTCTGTTTCTGCACCAGAGGGGATTTAAGTCCATCTCTCCCACAGACAGAGCAAGCTTGTCACTACAATATTTAGGTCCATGCTTTGACTCCAGGATTTAAAGAAAATGCGAAAAGTCTTATTTATATGTTGTTAAATTTAGGTTTGTACTGAAGAGAGAGAGGTACCCAAGGATGTAGGCAGGTGTCCTTGCAGTAATTTACAGCAAAAATTTGAAGCACGAATTAGAGTGTGAAGTAGCTGCTCTTTTCTGGTCAGCATTGTTATGGCAGTGCAAAGTGTTACAGTCTAAAAAGAAACAAGAAGCTTATTTGGTCTCTTAAAAATGTTTCTTTTCCGAAGGCAGATTGGTATGAGATGTGAATTTGTGATGGAAACAAAGAGCAGAGTGTCTGAGTGAAAGCTTTCCACGCAGGCAGGTGGGACAAGACAGAACCCTGTGGGTGCTTACTTTCAACCTAATATAGAATTTCGGAAAGTCTTTGCTTTGCCAGTGGATGGATCCCATGCAGGCAATGATTAGGATTTTTTGCAGGAAATAATATGAGCTACTGTACTTGGTTTGTTTTCTGGCAGCAGGAACAATTAAAAGCTGTGACACACCACATGCTTTCCATCTCCAGCTGTCTCGCTGCACTAACTGCTGCCTTCATACCCTGCTAAATTCATGCTTTAGCTCGGAGCACATTTTCCAGTGTGTCCAAGGAGACAAAAGAGCAAGTGGAACGGCGAGAATCATTGTTCGAGGCTCAGCCCAAAATTGCTTTCACAAAAGCCAAATGTCAGGATAAAAGCGATGGCTTGCAGGGAAGCTTCCCCCTTCCTCTAGAAACAGGCAAGCAAATAAAATAATAAGCCCACAGCTCCCTGTGTGTGTGAGTGCAGTGAAAGTGCAGCGCATTGTAGGGAAAACCCAAGCAGCATCAAATTCTTGCTGTAGCTTCAGGGGCTCTGGCCTGT
This sequence comes from Neopelma chrysocephalum, assembly GCF_003984885.1. Lineage (NCBI taxonomy): Eukaryota > Metazoa > Chordata > Aves > Passeriformes > Pipridae > Neopelma > Neopelma chrysocephalum. The sequence goes on along the minus strand of NW_020897746.1, from coordinate 2,877,553 downwards.
GGGGCACTGATCGATGCCTGTTTGCCCCTGACAGTGTGGTGATGTGAGGCCATGCTCGAGCCTCTTGAAAACAATTGTAGTGGCTTTGTGGGCAGTTATTGCCTGGGTTTATCTGCAGTTTCCAGGTAAAATTCTGTGGTGTTAACTCAGGGTCTGTGTGCAGTTCACGTTGTGTTCTTCAGCTTGTGCTGCTGGGATTGGAGCACTTCTCCCGACTATTGGGTGTGATGGGGGTTTGCTCCGTGCTGGAATCATCCCCTGGGTGTAATCTGTGCTGGGGATTCATAATGGGACCAGTTGTCCCTATGGGACTACAAGGAATACTAGTCTTTCACAGTTTTGGACAGATTTGGGGGTTTTGTGTGGTGTATTTCTAGGCTGCCCTGTTGTCAAGAAACACAAGCCTCTAGATGCTGCCCAAGGCTTTTACCCACAGGATAAAATGGCTCCAGTGTAGAGCTGTGGGAGCCTGGGCTGTGGCAGATGGATGAGGGAGCATGGCTGTTGCACCAGCTGATGTCTGGGATCTGCACTTGCTTAGGGCAGCTGGTCCCAGTACCTGTGGAAAAAACCAGCTCTTTTCTTTTTCTGTGTCATCTGTATGTGGCCTGCACACCTCTGACTGTGACCGGCTGTGGGAAGTAGGAACTGCCTGAATGGAGACAACTGGACAAAGAAGGGAGCAAGGAGCCTGTCCACAATCACTCTGACCACCCATGCCATTCTGGCCACTTCAGTCCATCACATATGTCACCTTGGTTTAGGGAAGAGCAGAATAAAATTCTCAGGAATCAGCAGAATTTGCACTGAGTGGATTCTGCCAAGTGTGCTTCAGGTGTTAAGTGTTCTTTGTCACTGTATTTCCTTCAAAACCAACAAAATGAACCTTTAATTCCTGGAGTAATAATGAATGAGTTTTCATGGCTTTTTTCCAGATACTGTGAGGTTTTGGGTTTGGATGCAGGTGCTTTGCTGTCAACACTGTACAGCATTCTTGTACTGGAAATCTGCTGAGCTCTGGCACTGTTAGATTTCTGGGTGCCAGGGAGTTATGGGATGGAAGGTGTACCTCAAAGTGGACATGTTGACAAGGTCATGGCTTAACCCTTCCTGTACACTGAGATACCACCTCTCAGTGTGGCTGAGGATGGGACCAGACAGAAAAGATGCCACGGCAGAGGCTTGACAGCAAAACCTGTTTGAAGGGCCACGTTTATCACTAACTGTTTCCAGTCTCTCCTCTCTTTCTCAGGTTGTTAATTCAGAAATACCAAGCTGAAAGCCCCTTTATAGCTCTGGGGCAGGTGGCTAGCTTAAATCCATCTCATTACTCTTAATGAATGAGACTTTTTCACTTTTCTGGACAGGTGGCTAGAACCAGAGTCTGTAGCCTTACTTTGAGGCCAGGAACATGCTCTAACCAGGAAATCTTTTATGCCAAATAACTCTAAATTCACTGTTGTGGCATTTCAATAGATGAAGAAAATGTGTCACAAAGGGTGAAAAAGCAGGTGATGTAGGGGGTGCTGGTTAGTTTTTGCAGTATCTGGCATGGGCTATCCCATCTAGGTTATTTAGCATGTTAGCAGGAAGCTGAGTAAATAAATGAAACAGAAAGGGGTTTGTGAGTTGTTAGTGGAAGAACTTCTTCAGTCAGCTGTTGCAGTACTTTGTTCAGTGATCTTGAATATAAACTGATGGCCTGATGTTCCCTTGTCCCAGACAGACAATGCACAAGTACAAGGTTGTGTACAGGACCAACAAAAGACTTTGGAAACCCCTCCAGTCCTCTCTTGTTTCCTTATCCATCAACAACCTGCCAGGGTCTTTGAGACACACTGGAAGGGGCCTTATTATTTGTCTGAATTGCTCTTAAGACAGGATGTAATTTTTTCTTATTATGAAGTCCTGCTTTTATGTGGCCAGAATAAGACTGACCTGAAACACTTAGTGTGAACCTGAATTCAGCTTTTTACATTGCTCAAAAAATGTTGTTAGCTCTGCTCCTTCGTTGCCTTTGGCCTTCCTGGGTTTGACCATACTGGAAATTGCAATGCCAAATTGCAGCAATAAAACTAAGCCCTCTTGTGATACTTCCAAAAAGAACAGGAACTTCCAGAAAGCTCCTGAGAAGGGGTTTAGCTCATGAGGTTTTGCAGCCCCATTCAGCCTAAATCAAGGAGTTTGGAGGAAGTTCAGAGGAAACACCCAAGCTTTTGAGCACTTCATCACACTGAGCCCTCGTAGGCTTTCCCATTACTGCTGTCTGGTTATACACTGTTCCTCATCAGAGGCTCAGCATGTCTCCTCCACAAACGAGCACTGGTCAGTCCCCTTTTCCATCCCGTGCTGTCTTCTCCCTGAGTCCTGTTTCTTTATAATTGTCTCTGAAGAATAGTTACTTGCCGACATAATTTTCTCTTGGAATGAAATTACACCTTCTAAACTAAGCCTGGGTCAGCAATATCACATGGATAAGAGACTCTTTCCCTCTCATGTGATACCATTTTAGTAGAAGATTAAGCTTTTAACCCTGAAATAAAAGCAGCTTTCCCTGTTCTCCCTCCCTCTCTCTTGTTATCGCTCCTGCTCTCTCCTTTTTTTTTTGTGTGTCCTCAGGCCCCATCAGTTAGACACGACATCAATTTTGGCTGCTGGTCTAGTGAGCAATCCATCCTGAGACTTGATCCGGGGACTTAATTAAGTGTGAAATTGAAGGGAGAACTGGCACAAAAAATGGCCGAGGTCCTGCGAGGCAGAAATTTTATAAGTCGCTGGAAAGGAAAGTGCAGATGGATATTCTCCAAGATGCCAGGAAGTTATTGACTGTTATTGCTCAACACCACGATGATAAAAAGGTATCTAGAAGGTGTTGTCAGGGACTAGATATTTTGCTGTGGGCTTCCTGCATTTCAGTGAATAGCACTGCTGTCTTTGTGCCTGAGTGGATGCAACAACCTACCTGTGGCCTTGAATTTCTTGCTTCTCTTGTATAAGGCTCTGCAAAGCAAGAATCAGCCTCAGAAATTGTTGTTGAGCTCAGTTTGAGCTAATGCTCTAAGATAGTCCTGTTGTGGTAGGAGGGACTGGCTGATTCCTGCTGGGAAGTTGCCTGTGGTGCTTTGTGCCGGGATAGTCTGAGCTGCAAAGTCCTCGGGCCTCCAGCTCTGCTCCACGTCATCCTACAGCCTCCTTCCCTGT
>NW_020897746.1:2786169-2874342 GCF_003984885.1 Neopelma chrysocephalum | reverse complement strand
GCCCTCCTCCCTCTTTCAGCACTGATGGCTCATTTTGGTCAGCAGTGGATTTAAGCAGCAGGAGGGTGTCAAATGTTCCCACCCGGCAGGGAGGCAGCTTGAACCCGCTCAGCCCGGAGCCAGCAACTTCATCATGTCACTACAGGCTCCCTCCTGCTGGCACTGTGACCTCTGGGGTTTGCAGGCCAAATGCTAATGCTTCCAGAGAGCTGTGCCAGTGATCTCCACCCCCCCTCACACCAATATCCCTCCTGGAGAAAGGAAAAGAGGGTGAGGTACAGTAATCTGATCCCTTTTAAGATAATACACTGTTCAAAGACACTTCCTATCCACTGGAGAGGCAGGAGAGGATCCATCCTGAGGACCTCTGTTTTCTCTCACCTCATGTTCCTCTTTATCCTCTCCTAATCTCACCAGGTGGGCTTACAGATTTGGAGGGGGTGCAGCTGTGCAGTGAAGGCATCCAGGTGTTTGGATGTCGAGGCAGGACAGAGCCTGTTGCCTGCAGGGATGGGCTGTTGCAGGATGTAGAGCTGGCAAAGGTCCTCTTTGGGGTAAAACACCTCTTCTCCCCTCTTTGCCTGCTGGAGGGGTAAACTCCCACGGGAAACAAACTCAAACAAGGGGAATGGCTGAGCCTGCCTGGGCTGGGCAGGGGTTTAGTCTTGAACAAAGGCCAAGGTTAATATTTTAGCGAGGTCCTCAGCAGCCTGTGGAGAGCAAAGTGACAATAGCACTGAATCAGCAGATCCCTCCTGGCTGGGGGGAAACACAATCAGCCTTTCTCTGGTTTCCCTGTGTACTGGGCCTGGAGGACCTACAGCTCAAGGAAAGCTGTCACATGCTGTGGGAGAGAGAGTTACAGCCCTGCTGCACCTGCAGAGCTTTGCTGTAGATCATGGGCAGCAGGATGGGCCATGTGTGCCACTGGGTCTCTGGGACTGATGCTCAGAGCCTGGAAGATGCTGAAGAGTTTTTTTAAGGCGAAAAGTTCCTCGAACAGGCCATTCTGTGGATGCAGATTGAGTTCAGGAGAGCAGCTCTGAGCCTCACAGCTGTGCCTTGGGCATAATTTCCCGTGTGTTGATTGAAAATTTCCTGTAGAGTAATAAGGACAGTCAGTGAAATGACTGGAGCTCTAGTGTTTAGCATCACCTGAGGATCACCTCAGGCACTGACGATAATTGCCTGTGGAGATGACACAGCAGTAAATATTAAGCCTCAATTTAATGTATTTAAGTACAATAGAAGCTGACAAAGCTTCATTTCAGTACATTGCTTTTCTTATAAGCTCTCTAGAAACCTGCTGGTCTATGTACACTCCTCAGCAAAGATTTAGTAACAGATGCTGTAGCCATGTCTAATGTTAGCAAGATTTCATTAGCTATATATAGCAAGCTTCTCTCATTTCAGAGCCCCATGATGTTTGCTCAGAGATTGCTACTTGAAATTGAAAAGGAGAGTATTTTGTGATGCACTTATTTGTACTTCTCTGTACTCCTTTTAGTTGGAAATATTCAATGTGGTTTCCTCGCCTTTGGTGTGAATTAGCGAGGTACTGTTGTATTAATCTCCTCTGGGCTCAATTCCAGTTTTCTTATTTGCACCAGCTAGGATTTGACTCCAAATGTGGCTTCCACAGGACCATTTGTGGATTAATATAGTTTTCCGCATAAGCATACCATAATCCAGCTTTAATTCTGTTTTTATAGTGACTGTAACAAAAGACTTAGTAGTAGTGGATAAGCACAGACCTTTGGGTTTGACCTGAATAGCAGGAAAAGCTTTGCAATGAATCTTGGAGAAAAGATTGTTCAAGACATAGCGGCAGGGAAGGAGGGACGAGATGCAGGTTCAATTTAGGAACATTGGATTGGTTAAATATGACATCTTTGTAAGCTACGTTATCTTTCCTCTATCTAGAAAGATTCAGGGATCTTATTTGTGGCTGTCCGAGTATTTATTGTTGTGCCACATGGGGAATTATTGGTTTAGTCATAGAAAATAGGGATTAAAGCAAGATTTTAAAAGTTAGTCCACAGGGAACTGCTTAAAGGACATGTGACGGATTTTGTTGATAGCAGAGTTGTCAGGACTAAATATGTTGTGAGGTGGAGTCTTGTGAAGTGGGTTTTATGGCTGATTTTATTAAATGGTTCCATTAGCGAAGCTGTTGCAGAGAAGGAACATGCTGATGATGCACTGTGGGGAGGCATCAACAGAGGAGGAGGGTTGGAGAAGGGGAGCAGTAGAAGTGGTTTGACATTTAAGTGCAAGGTGATGAATTTATGGATTAAGATCAGGAATTTTTGCTGTAAATTTGAGCCTCGCTGGCTGTCAGTGGCAGAAGTGAAGGAACTGTCTGTGTAAATCAATCACAGGTGCCTTCAAGACACTGATATAATCAGAAATGCCATCTGCAGGCTCTCACCAGCAGCCATAAGGAAGCACTAATGTCATGGCACACGGAGACCGTGTGATCCAGGACTCCCAGTGTAGTTCTGCCTGCAAGCTTTCAAAACAGAAAAGATTCCAGTGGAAGCACGTCCAGAGAAATCTGGATGCTGGAAAACATTAGAAACAGGGTTATTTTATGTGGACAAGGTCTTGTGTTCTCTCATGCCACAGGTTTACTTGTGTTTTGGCCCTGGCTTTGTGTCAGGTCTGCTCTGGTCTGTACATACTGGAAATGTCCAACTCTGCATTTTCCCTGCTATTTTGGGATGAGGGTTATGTGTGTTGCAAATTACCCACGTATTTGATGCTAAAAGGGGAAATATTGCAACTTGGTTAAGAGGAGTGGAATAGATATGTTTTAAATTTTATAACAATCCCCAGTGGACTTCCTTGCAACTTCCAGTGAAGCATCTGGACATGGTTATAATGGGAGGTAACTGGACAAGGTGTGCTGCTGATTTATCCAGTTTCCATTTCTTGTGTTCAGTGTATTAACTGATCAGAAGGTGCTGGAAATACAGAACAGAAATAAGAAAAGGAGGTGGAAACCAGAAAAAGCCAGTGAACTCCCTTATGAAATGATAATCCAAGACATACCTGCCAGAGGAAGATGCCTGGGAGTTGGCAGGGCTGAGAAAGTTTTGAGAGGATCAGATAGGAACCTGCAACACATTAAGCAGCTGGTGGGTTTTGTGATTAGTTCTTTTATTTCTTATTTCAGGGAAAATCAGTGCATTTTTGAACTGTGTCTGCTTGCAGCCCACCACTAACCAAGTAGGTGGGGGTTTCTTTCACTGGAGGAATGAAAGGGAGCGTTTATCCCCAATTCCTGTCTTATAAAGCAGGCAGGTGTTGTAGGTGTAACTGCAAAGGTGAATTATGGAAGGCTGGGAGAGTTGGTTCCTGCAGAAAGAGGAGAGAGACAGGTGAAGGAGCTCCCCTGGGCAGGAGGGATGTGATTTGGTTGGGTGGCCTGCAGGTGAGAGGGGCAATAGGGTTACACAGCCATTGAAGGGTTGGAGAAGGGGACCAGTAGATCTCAAAGCCAACAAAACTACTTTGATCTTGTCACTAAGAGACTAAAACATAGATAAGGTGCACCGCTGAAGAGATTCCTCCAGGCCCTGCCTGTTTGTGAGCCAGCCCAGAGCAGGGCTGTGTCATCTGAGCCCTTCCTAAAGCAGAGCTGGGCCGGCAAGAGTCACCCTGCCCAGCCCAGGGGTGCCATGGAGTGACCTTCTCTTTGAATGTCATGGTTTTAATGTTGGTTGTGGGAGGAAGGGCTGAAATGGTTTGCCTTTTCTGCCTCAGTTTTCTTCATCTCTGTACTAAACTAACAAATCCCTCATATATTTGGAAGTTCGAAATCATCACACCTCATGTTCCAGTTCTCAAGCTCGGATCGGTTGTGCACGAGCAAACAGTTGTGTTCCCCACTGGGCCAAAATAAGAAATGTGGAGGGAAAACAGGAGGAAAGACTGATCTGGAAGATTCCCAGTCCCAGGAGCTTCACATCCTTCACAGATCTCCCAGGCTGCTGTGAGGCTGCCTGATCTGGAGGCTCCAGCATCCCCAGGCTTGTTGAAACAACTGCAGCTGATGAGACTTGTCCTCTTGGGCTCAACACAGTGAGCTCCAGTCCCACCATTTCAGAGTGAGTTTGGTGCAATGTTGTGTCTGCGTGAAAAATACCAGTTGTTCACTTCTTGCAGGTTGAGGATGTCCCTGTCAGAGCCCAAACTGAGGGGTTTTGGTGCTTCTCCCTCAGAAGAGAGTGAGGCTATTGGGATTTATACCTATGTTTGCAGAGGGATCAGGTACATCACTTGCTCGGCGTAAGTCTCTGTTCTGCTGCTGTTTAGGAGGGGAATATGCAGAGGAAGATGATGACAATCAGTGAAACTTTGGAGTATGAAAGGGAGGATCTTGTCCTCTCTGTGAAGAGCTCTCCCTAGGCATTGGGCAGAGGTTCTCAGCACATCATCCTAACTATTTCTTATAAAAATAAGTGGGTTTTGATCAAGAACATTTAACATGTGTCAACATTAGGGATTTTTTTTACTCACCAATCCAAGAAAAGAGGTAAGTCCCACCAAGGTGTGAGATTGGTGTCTCCAGCCAAGACAGCAAAAGTTTGCTGTTTGAAGAGCCAAGTTAAACAAGACACAATTAGGACTAACGTGCCCCCCACAGCTCCCAGAGGCCAGTTTATGGATCCTGAGGGGGCCAGAATTGGGCCTTGCTGTGTCTTGTTTGCCTTGGCTACATAACACTGTGAGCCCGTGTGCCTGTTGCCTGGCGTCCCCGGCACAAATCACACCTGCAGGAGGCTCAGGCACGGAGTTTTTTCCTTTCTCCTCCTCTCTGTCCAAGTGTTTTATTTTTGATAAAGTGCAATATAATCCTGATGCCATGGTGCTGGCTTTTCTGAGGAAGAAGGCTCACCAACTTGGCAGTGATGGCACAGGCTGCCACGTCCTGCAAGCAGCTCTTCCCTTCAGGATTTGCCCATGTTTGTGTATCTCTCATGGCTGGCAATTGTCTTTTTCTCTGGTTAGAAGTGGAGAGATTTGCAGATTGCTGGTGTGTAGGAGGCATTTCATTTAAGGAACCCTTTTAGCTGCCTTCAAATATTTGACCGTGGTGGATATTTCAGATGGAGCAGAACATCACCACCAGATTGACTATGGAAATGCAGCTTGAACCTGTTGGGTACTGCAGATCACACTCTCTCCTGAGCTCAGGGGAATTTTGGGGCCCAGTGCAGCCTTATGCAGGGAGTTTTAAGTCAGGTTCTGTTGCTCCTGTGCTTAAATTCTGGAAGCTTTCAGTCTTAATCAGGACACTGTCTGTGAAATGTGCTCCTGTAAATGCTGGTTTTTCAAGGCTTGTCAGGACATTTCACACTCAGACTCTCTTTGGGGTTTTGGTTGTGGAAGAGTATTATTTTTTATTTAAAACCCTGTCCTTCTGTATGAACACCATCACATACAAAGATGCTTTCCAGCCACTACAGGGAGTGGATGGAGAAGAAGGCAGCCAGGAAGAAGACTCCAGACTTACTGGTCAGGCCAAGCTCAGGCTGGAGACACAGGTGATGCTTTATTTGTCTGCCTGACATAGTTGGAAAACACAGACCAGCTTTCATGCCTGCAAAGCCTCCTGCAGAGCTGTTGCCTGCCGTGTATCATTAGGCCATATGGCTGGGACTGCACTACATTAAGGAAGAGATACCCATCCCTATAAAGGCAGTGACACGTGACTGCAGAGGTCAATGTGCATCAACTTAATCATGTTGTTTTAGTCCTGGATAGGGCTTGGAGGAGCCTCCAGTCTCAGGAACTGATAGGCTGAGTTTGCAGTCAGTGTTCAGAGGACCTGAGACCATCCTGAGGTTAGGAGTGTGCGTAAACCCGTTAACATTTTTGCTCTCTGTCTTCTTGTTTAGCATCTGTACCATCAGCAATTGTTTATCTCTGCTTCTGGGTTCATCTGAAGGGATTTTATCTCCCAGAGCCGCGTAAGGACCCCGTGAGGCTTCAGAGAGGCAGGGTGTTGGTGTGGATGAGCTGAGACGCTGGAGCGAGGGTGGATGTGATGTCAGGGAGGTGCCTTTGTCCAGCCATCTCCTCCTGTGGCTGTTAAACTCACCCACAAATTAAAAAAGCAATAGCAAGAGGCATTTAATGGCTCCCTGATGAGGGTGACTGAGAGGGAGGGGTACTTTTTGAGTTTTTCCATGGTTTTCATGTGTGCTGCTGGCCCTGAGGGATGTGCCCTGGGTGCCTGCTCATTTCAGAGCTGCAGGCAGGGGACTGTTGAAGGAATTGTTATCTTTTACAACCCTTTTGGGGGCAGTTTGGTAATTCTCACACTTGTATGCAGAGCAAGTTTCCCAGAGACTCAAACTTAGGGGTGATGCTCAAGTCACAGAAATGTTTTCTGGTGTCTCTTAGTTGCAACTGCTGGTTTGTACACCCAGGGCTTCACCCTCCTCGCTGTGGGGTGTTGTGATGCTGTGTGGTGGAAGGTGCTGAGGTGTGAATGGAGTCATTATTATCCCAGAGAGGTTGGATGATGGAGGCAGCACAGGTTGAGCCCACTCCTGTGGATGAATGAACTCATTATAGTTCACCGCCTTCAATAAAAGAAATTGTGAATCTTAATTAACAGCCCAGCCATGTGCATTTGTGGAGACATTGTTTTGGGCTGTTTCTTTAGCTGTTAACAGGTTGTAAAATAATTTTTTAAGAGTTTCTTTTTTGGTGGTGGGGATATTACTAGTTAGGCTGTTAAAAAAAAAAGAGGTTTTCTTTAATTAAAGAAGGATGGTTTAGTGGTTATGGAGGTGAGGACTTGAGCAGACCCTTTGCTGCTGTGCTTGTCTCGGTGCAAAGTGAAGTTCACATGCAGCAGCTTTGATCAGGGATGAGCCTCATGGTACCCTCTTTTTCACACCCACTGTGGACCATGGGTTTTCTCTGCTCTTTCTTTAGGCCCTCACCAAAATATCCCCAGCATCCTCTTGCTCTCCAGTGTGTGTCTGGGTCTCTGCTGACCACACAGCTCAGGTGAGCTGCTCTTCCAGCCGTGGGCACCTCTCCAGAGCAGAGGCTGCTCAGCCCCTCAGCGTGTGTCCCATCCCAGGGCAGTGAGTGTCCCCAGGGGATCCCTCACAAGTGACCGTGTCTCAGGGTTTCAACCTCCAGCACCTGGAAAGCAGATGGCTTCAATATTTTTGGGTTATGAAAATAGGGCTTGTAAGTGCACATGTAGCAGAAGCAAGGCTTAGGAGGTGGCCTGGTTCTAATTTTCCCCCATATTGATTTTCCCATGTCAAGTTGCTTCCTTACCTGAGGGGAAGGAGGGTTTGGCTTGTAGTTATGTGAAGGTTTCTCCTCAGGGCTGTAATGTCTGCAAAGGCAGCAGGTTGCAGAGCTCAGACCTGGTTTTCATAAGCATCACTCTTCCTTTGTAACACATCTACATGGATAAAACCTACTTTCCAGATTCCTTTCCACAGAAGAAGTGGAAATCTTGCATCACCCAGTGGCTTTGAGAAAGCTATTTTTGCAAGGAACATAGAACTTGTTGGATTGTTATGTGTGAGAAAATTCCACTAAGATGGCAAGGGTTCTCCTTTTTTCATGATTAATATACCAAATTTTTAAATATTAATTTTAATTCTAATTTTAATTAAATATTTTAAAATATATTACCCCCCCCCCCATTTTCACTGAACATCATATTTTGGCTGCTTTTGTTGCTCCACTGGAAACCTGAAATTTCTTCACGTAAATGGATATGGAAAAAGCACTCCCTTTTCATCGAGGCCTGTTTTATCTGTAGCAAAAATATTTGGATAGGCTTTCTTTTTTTCCACACCCCGTTCTAGTACCACTGACCACAATGAACAAAAACCCCTGTTGTTGTGTGTGGGTTTCCTGTGGAATGACCTTGCTCCAGTCTGAGTGTGTTACCACGAAGCAGCGCAATGATATGATCTTATAACAACTGAATGTTCGCTCAGGGTGAGATTTCATGGCAGGTGATATTTCCCCCACAACAATACCATCTGCAATTATTTCCCTACATCCAGTGTCACTGAAAGGTCTGTCCCAGTGAAAGGCTCTGAATGGTCTGTTTTCACTTTCGACACTCAAACTTTCACTTGGAGGTGAAAGTTCGCTCGAACCACGTCTTGGTGAAATATCATAATATCCAATTCCACAGCAGGTTCAGAGAGTGTTTCATAACATTTTTGAACCAGATGTCACGCTGATCTAAGAGGGAGAAACGGGGGCATCTTTAATGTGTCACCATGCTTTATCTTAGAACAAATAAACCTTCTAATTCTGCGAAGGGAGGTCGTGGCAAGGAAAGCAACTCAAGCCCTTGTTTTAGCGTGCCAATGACATCAGTCTGCCAGGGAAGTCAAAACAGCTGGAGCCCAATCCTGTAGGTGTTACTTGGGCAGAAATCCTAGTGATCCTCACTAAACATTTTGCCTGGTTACCAGTGACTGAACTGCTTCAGGATTGGGCCTCTGTTTCGTGGAGGATACAGTCTCTGTGTTTATAAATAAAAAGGACATGTTTGTTTTGTTTGTCTCATGTTTGTTTGACTGTTTTCGTGGTGGTTTGGGAGAACAAGAGGTATCTGTCCTGTGGCAGCCTCTCTGCTCTGGTCTGGGCATTTGGGGTGGTTAAAATACCCAACTGCATTTTTGCAGCATTGAAGCTTTAATTCTGCAGGGCTGTTGTTGAGCTGATGCTGGGTCTGAGTGAGACAGGGGACAAAGCAGCTGCACTCTCTGCTTTCATCTTTCGCTGCTCTTTCTGCTCCGTCCCCTAAGGAAGCAACATTTATCTCGTGTGTTTGCAGGTCTGTTGCTCTCTGTTAGCAGCCTCTGAAACAGCCTTTGAACCACAGGCCGACTGCAGCAGGATTTGATGGTGGCAGCGAGGTCCCAGAGCTGTTGGGCTCACGGCTCTTTGATACAAGCAGGTGATGGAGGAGTGGAAAGGTGTGACTACAGGGAGGAAACAAGGGGGAGTGAGTGTATGTGTGTGTGTGTGTGTTTTCAGGCTTTAATAAGCACAAAAAAACAGACTTTGCTGCTTTTGCCCTCAAATACTTGTTGTGTGTGAAGCAAGACTCAAGGGTGCTGAGGCAGCTGTTCAGACAGCCCAGCAGCAAGATGTGCTCTGCTTTGGGCATCTCTGCTTGGGTTTGCAGGGTCTGACGTCTGCTATCCCTGCTGGGTGCTGCTGAACATCTACAAGGTCCCACCACGTGTGCTGTTGCCCCTGCCCTCCTGTGCCCACCCCAACACATGCGTTTGGGGCCAAAGGCACCCTCAGTGCTGCTTAGCCTGGCTGGCCTCAGACCCCTCCACTTTCTGCCACCTCCATACTGTTGATATTTTCCCCAACCTCGCTGTTTTGCCTGTGAGAGAGAGCAGCATCCCTTGTTCTGCCTGTTTAACACCAATCCCTCCCCTTCTACAGCCCCCAATCGCAGTTGTTTAATCCATGATTAATAAAACTGGTGGCTGGAATAAGTGGAATTCTTGATGGTTTGGGTGTGAAGCTGCAGCAGCCAGGTTTGCTCAAAGCCCTGGGCTCTGCCCCCATGGAGGAGGTGTGGGGGCCTTTCACTCCTGAACGTCAGATTAAAGCAATTTATCCTAACCTGATTAGTGGCTAATTCAGTGCCGGTCTGCTGACGGCAGCCTGGCTTAGGGGGGCTCAGGAGCTGGTGTTTACCTTTGAGTCCAGGGTGCTCATCCCCTCAAGGGGGCTGGCTCTGAGGAGCTGATGGCTTCTTTGTGTCCACGTGTGCAGGATTAGAAATAATAATAATCAGCATCATAATAACACAGGTTCAAAGCACTTGTGAGCAGGGGCTGGGGCTCCTGCACTGCAAGGCTTTGTCTGAGCTCTTGGCTCGGCTTTGGCTGCAGAAGGGAAGCTCAGGGGGGTCATTTGCCTTCGGTGGAGCAGCAGGGGGGGGGTGAAGGCTGAGTGAAAGCCTTGTTTCATCTGGATGTCCCCCTTCGGAGACATTATATGTGAATAAGTTAGTTGCCCTCTGTTTAACCCTTTTTGAGACCTGCCTTTCTGTCTGAAGTGTCCTTGGGGGTTTGCCTGGCTTTTGTGGGTTGTTTGCTCGTGGGGGGACTCGGGGCTGTGACTTTATCCACTGATCTCTCTCTCTCTCTGCAGAACTGGTTCCTGGCCCCACCAACATGAGTTGCTGTGGCTCCAGTTGACTGTGGATCTGCTCTGTACTGATCATGGGCACCGGGTTGGCCCAGCTCAGCCATCTGTGTTTGGGCTGCTGCTGCTCTGAGCTATTGCCTGTGTGAGATCAAGTGACGATGTGCATAAAACCCGGCTGATCCCTGCCTGTGGGAGGGCTGGTTTAGGCAAGTGCTCTTTGAGCCTCATGTTTTTTTGCAGGTAACATTGAGTAGAGCATCAGGAGAGATGGAAAGGTGCTCCAGGGCACAAAATGGGATTTCAGCTCGTTCAAACCAACCTCTGTCCCCTCTTGTGCAGTGTCAGCCATCCCTGGTCACCAGCCCAGGGCAGAGCTTGGCGGTTGCTCAGGAGGGACACGATTCCAGGGTGGTGGGAAATACATGTGGTGAGGACAGGGAATAGTGTGTGTCTTACTCCTGTGGTGTGGAGGGAGGTCTGGCTGTTAGGAGTTCAGTTTGTACCATTTGCTCTGACCTTTCCCAGTGAGTCGTGTCTGTGTTGGCCATCATGCTTGTGAAGAAACCTCTTTTCCAAACTGGATGGGATCCTGGCTCAGCTCCTCACCTGGCACTCCAGGACCTTTATGGAAATGCTTTTTAAACTGCCTGGCATGGACAGATCTCCACCAGAGTTTGGCTCTTGAGGGTTCAATGTACAGATGCCATTTTGGATGTCTTGAAATATCCTGGTCTAGCTGTTGATGTGAGCCCAGACTTCTGGAATTGTTACAGTAGGAAGATTTACTGCTGAAAGTTATGACAGATGGGCCAGATTCATTCTGCCTTGTATTTCTGAATACCTGGAGTTCCTTCTTAGAAGCCAGTAGTGTAACACAGAGGTAAATCAAGAATCAGGTCCACAGTTTTGATGTATGATAGACAGTATATTACCTTCTTGATCCTTCAGTTATATTTATACTAACAGACTTAGATTTCTTTTTTTTTCCTTTCTTCTCCTTTTATTTAAAACCCAAACCAGTGAAAGATCTGTAGTGTATTACCAGTTTCCCATTTTTCTTAACAACGTAGCAAATGTTCATTGATTTTTAGAGATGAGATCAGATAAGGAAAACAGAAGCTGAAAGAATGTGCCAGGAAGTTTAACACAGTTAATTCAGTGACCTTTAGATGTCACTATAATCAAAGAATAACACAAAACTCGGGGCAGATTTGGGAACCTTCCTGTCTGGTAGACTTTGGTGGCCTCTTTCCTTGAACTAATTTGCTGGACTCGGGCTCCTGGAAACCTTGTTGCTGCTAATTTTTGTATTTGTCCAACATGCAGCTAACAGAGAGTCTAAATGTGTGTGTAGGTAAGTGCCAGGAGACCTTCCCAAGTGGCAGATCATTGCTGAGGGATTTTGGTCTCCTGGAAAAGCAAATCTTCTCCTTAGCCATTCGAAAGAGGGGGCAGAGGAAAGGGAAACAACTTCCCTGGCATTTTGCTCTGTTCCAAATCCTTCTATCAGCATGGACCTATCAAAATAAAGTTTTTCAGTAAGAATTGTGGTAAATGCTTGTGAAGCATCGAATCCAGCAATTTTCTCTACCTGTAAACCCATTTCTCCACTATTACTGATGTTTTATAAGCCCTTGGACATTAGAAGTGATATTCTAGTCCTTAGGAATTTTTTTTTTTGTCAGAGAGGCTTTTGCTGCAGTGCTGCTGACACAGCAGGTGTGTTACTCTTTTATTACAGACTTATTTCGAAATGTTGAATTGTGTGAGCGAAAATGTGCCTGTAAATATTTTTGTACTACCTATCAGGGGTAGGTTATGTGTCCTGTGTTGTTTTAGTCCCTGTGCCCTCATGGGTTTGAACTTTCAGTACAGGTAGATATTGCTCTTCTTGAGTCCTGCATGGCAATTTCTTCTGGGTTATTGATGATACTTATGGCCTCTGCCTATGACACTTCTCTTTTTTCCTTTACTCTGCACTTTAAATGCATTTTTCTATCATGCAGAATTTGCAAAAACCCAGGCAATGAGCTGGAGGCCATTTCCACAGTCTTTCCTTTCCACTTAGTGCCTGTCCTATTGTTTTGAAATACCTTTTTAATTGCAGTTTTCCAAGGCAATATTTGAAGGGATTGACAGGACCCCATTAAGGCAAATTTGGCCCCTGAATTATGTTCTATTTAAAAAATCCAGCACCTTCCACTTCCACAAAACCAAAGATCAACAGAATGTTTCTATTAAAAGGAAATCCAAATGGAAACAGCTTTTAAATCTATCAAATATATGTTCCCTTTCTTTATTTGCCTGTCAGACTTCGTATGTGCATGAAGGCCAGACAGTGAATTGACTTGAAACATATTATTACCTAAAATGATATTGACATCAGAAATGCAAAAGCATCAGTGAAAAAAGGTGGCCAGAGCTGGAAAATTCTGTTCTGGGCTTGGGTCCAGATTTTGCAAACCTGCTGCCTACATTTTGAGTCAGGAGATTGGGATGCAGGGCTCGCCTGTGAACCTGGATGGGGCCATAAAAAGTGATGGGATTTTGCTGTTTAATAGTCTCGGGCTGGGCTGCCCAGTGTCTGGCTCATGAGCAGCATCTGGCCTGCCAGGACAATTCATCTGGCCTGGAGCCCATTCCCAGCCTCCTGCTTTCCTGAGGGCCCCTGGGATGCAGGCAGGGAGTGGGCTGTATGAATGTTGGCTGCCCTCAGCCAGTTCTTACCCACCTATGGGCATCATCCCCTTTTCCAGCCATGAGGCCACATCACAGAATCACGGAGTGGTTTGGGCTAGAAGGGACTTAAAGGTCATGTAGTCCAAACCCCCTGCCATGAGCAGGGACACCTTCCACTAGACCAGGTTTCTCAGAGCCCTGTCCACCTTGGCCTTGAACATTTCTAGGGATGGGGCAGCCACCACCTCCCTGGGCAACTTTTTTCACCACCCTGGTCATAAAAAATTTCTTCCTTATGTCTAGGCTAAATCAGCCCTTTTTTAAACCCATCGCTCCTTGTCCTCTCACAACAGGTTCTGCTAAAAAGTGTGTCCCCATCTTTCTTATGAGCCTCCCTTGGGTATGGAAAGGCTGCAATAAGGTTTTCCTAGAGCCTCCTCTTTTCCAAGCTGAGCAACCCCAGTTCTCTCAGTCTGTCTCCAGAGCAGAGGTGCTCCAGCCTTGGAGCATATTTGTGGCCTCCTCTGGACCTGCTCCAACAGGTCCATGTCTTTCCTGTGCTGAGGGAACCTAAAGCTGGACACTCTTTCAGGTGGGGTCTGACCAGAGTGCAATAGAGGGGCAGAACTGCCTCCCTCGACCTGCTGGTCCTGCTGTGTAAAATGGGTGAGTTGAAAGGGCTGGTGGGGAGGAGAGCAGCTACTCCATCCCAAAGGGAAAGGGCATCCAGGAGGTTTGCAGTCAACAGGGTGACTGACTGCTGTGGATGGGAGAGGGAGAGGGTGGGGTTGGCCACCAGTGGTTTGAAGCATCATGGCAAAGTTAAACAGTAAGTTCAGCTCGAGAAGGGTGATGCAGCAATGCCACAGGGGCTTGGAGGCTGTGAAATCTCCATCTTTGAAGGTTTTCAATACTTGACTGGGCAGGGCTTTGAGCAACCTGGTCCAGCTCTGGAGACAGCCCCCCTTGGGATTCAACTGGATACCTTGAGGGGTCCCTTCCAGCTTCAGTTTTTCGTTGCTTCCTTGATTGTAAGAAGTGCTTTACCCGAGTCCTTGCTTGGATTGTGGAGCAGTAGGAACCACAGTGTTGTCAGAGTTGGAAACTGTGTTGAATGGGTGGGGAAGGGCAGCTTAGTCAGCACAAACCACCTCTCCCAGCTCCGAAACTGAGGCAATGACAGATTTAGTGCTCATTAGGTTTCAACAGAACTCAGAGGAAGCCTTGCCCAGTGTGAAGGTATCCTCTGAGAGTTTATAAAGCCAACAGTCAAGATCTTGCTTTGTGTTGAGCCTGTGTCCTTCATCTCTTGGTTCTCCCACCAGAACAGTGGGATAACAGTTCTTCCTCATCTCCCAAGGGCTATTGATGGCATTGATGTATGAAAGATTACAAGGTGCCCAGAAATTTTAAGTGTGAAATACCTAATCCAGATGGATCAATGTCCCCTTGAATTTCCCTTTTTTTTTCTGAGGCTCTCTGAAATGTGTGTGATTTATTCTCCTTTGAACACAGTGAATGCACTGTCTGCCAGGCAGTGTGGATGTTCTCGTTTATAGCTATAATATCCTTTACTCAAATTCCTGAGAACGTGTTCCAGAAACAGATGTAATTTGCCAGGTGAGCGTCTATAAAGATGGGATGGGTGAGAGAATACAGATGGAAGAACAACACTCCTATCTCCCTGAAGAGTCTTTGAGGAAACCTTGCAAGTGTGAAAAAAAGTTTCTTCTTCCCATTATTTCATCTAGAATTCCAAGTTTCTGGCCAAAATGATGAGTGACATGGTCCACTGTCACCAGAATATATCGTTATGGTCTTGTGCAATTTCCAATTGGTCCAAAAGCAGGAAATTCCAGAAATCTCCCAAGCAAGCCCTCTCCTCTGGGATCTCAGTCTCTGTTGGCATGCCTGTCGGGTTTGGATCAGTTTTCATTTAAAAAATGGCTATACTTGTAGTTGTTGCTCTACCAAAGAGTCTTCCTGCTGTAAACCAGTGCACAGCTGTCCTTCTAACTAGCCCAGCTGGGATCTGTGCAGCAGAGAGGGGATGAAGTCATCCAGCTTGGGATGAGGGATGGGGGGATTGTAGAGCTGGAATCTGCCCTATGCCTGGCTGTGGGCTGCTCTGGTTTGGGTCCATTTGCTCCATCTCTGGGTGCTTTCAGAGGCATCTCGTGACAAAACCAGGCAGGTTCCATGTGGAAGGTGGCTGTGCAAATGCTGCTGTTCATGGATTGTTGTTTTAGAGGGGGAGGGAACAGCTCGCTGAATTCAACTCAGATTTGTGAATAGGTTTGATGAACCAGGTGCTGTGTTTTGGGATTGGGTTCTTTGGTGCCCACTGCAGGAAACGTTTCCCATAGTTGGGAGTATTCAAACTGTTTGCCTTTCATTGGGATTCCTTGGTGCCTGACAAAGATTTGGGTTATGCTCATGTAGCTCCATGTCTGTGATGGCTCTGCACTGCTGTAGGGCCTGGGTGATGCAGGTCACTGGGCTCAGGAGTCACGGGGCTGGGTGGCAGGGACAGGCCTGTGGTGTGGCATCAGGGACAGCAGGTCTGCATTAACAAGGTGCTTTTAGCACTGGGCTGGAACAGCAGAGCAAGGAAGCCCCTGAAGTAACTCCACTCCCTGCATTGGCTTCCTCCTGTTAGTGATTGTGTGTATTTATTTACTGGTCTTTGAAGGTGTTTTCAAATTGTTAACAGGTATTGCAAGTAAGTGATCATAGAATTGAGATTTGTGCACACTTTCTATCCATGATCCATAACTGCATCCATTTAAAGCATAAACACACTCTCTTTAATAGCCTTTTCCAAGGGCCTTTTTGCAGAAGCAGCAGAAGATTCAGAGCAAATGAATAACACAGTAATAACTTCCATTGATTCCAGCAGTGATGGTACAGGTTTTTTGATATACAGTAACCTCTCTCCCCTTATCCAAAGGTTTTCTAACTCTAAACATCACTGCCAGACATGATCCTTGCACCCTGAAAATCACTTTCCTATTTAAGGAAAACCGATTGAGTTAAACCACATGTGTATCAAAGCAGAGGCTGAAGGTTTAAAGGCTATCACAGAATACTGACAGCAAGATATCACATGCAGAATTCTCTCCAGATGGGACAAATTTCGTGTAGCTTCTGGATTGATCAATACATCAGTCTCAGCAGGAAAGTTTTATAGCCTCATCACCATATATCTGAGCCTGGCAGCCTCAAGAGGAGCTTAAGAGAGTTAAGCCCTCAAACCACTGGGATACAAGTTTATACCTCTCTTAATATTCTGCCTGTCCACAAGCTTTGAGCTGGTTTTGGCTTTCTCAGATTCCTCTGACGTTGTACTGGTGAACAAAATAGTCATGCTTGGGTTAAATTCATTGCCACTGTCCAGCTTCCAACTGCTGGACACGTCCCTGTCCTTGCCAGGCAGTTTGAGTGCCAAGGAAGGCTGTAGTGAGTTTTTAGAGACCCCTGTGTTCAGGCTTAACGTGGGATTAATGTGGGTTTGCCAGGATGTAGGGTCCTGGCAGAGTGGATAGAACTGTGTGTAGGAGGCTGAGTGTACAGGCCACAAGAACAGGAATATCCATTCTTATGGCCCCTGAATTGGGAGGAATCTCTCATTATGGATGTAGTGGAATAACTCTTGGAATTTTTTCATCTTGTAGAGGTCCTTTGTAGCCAGGGCGTCGATGAAGATCTGACTGTAAGATGCTGAGTGCATATCTAAATCGAGCTGGGAATTAAGCAGTAATGAACAGACCCATTCAACTGGTCAAAAAGAGAGGTTTCAATGTCTTTGGGTAGTCATTAAAAGTGAATGTCATCTCTTGCAGTGTCATTAGCCTACATGATGAAAATGGGACTTTTTTTTTCCTAGCAGGCTTCTGGGAATGATTATTCAGTGGGGAAAAATATATAATTCCTCGATAATCTAGAGCTGTTGGAGCTTTCAGTGAAATCTCTGAAGTATTGGCACAATGATGAATGGCCTCTTCTGGAATACAGAATCGTATAAGACACGAAATAAATCCTTCATGCATTGCAGGGCTTTGCTGTAGTGCTGCTTATCTTAAGGGTATTATGCAAATTTGGTGCCTATTTAAATCTTGACACACTCATCTGGAGCAGGTGTATTAGCAACTTTCTTTTCTGTGGCCCAGCTTCCTTCCAGCTCTGCTGGAGGACTGTGGGAGTGACATTTTAATGTCAAGCTTCTCACTGGGAGTGCTTCTGGGTGGTTGGGGATACAGCTTGCACGACTTGCCAGGTGTATCCCCATCCACCCAGAAGAATTCACTGCCTGCTAAAGATGAACCTTTCCAAGGACAGCACATGCAGTAGGAGATATCTGCACTGCTGGGAGCCATGGGAATCCTGGCAATGGGATGAGCCCAGAGGATTCTCTGTGGGTTGCAGCAGGGAAATACAAATGACTCCATTGGTTAAACACACTGTAATGGTTTAGCAGCTTGGGTGATAACCTGTTCTTAGTGACAACCTGAGCTGCATTTGTGGGATGTTGTTGTAGTGCTGGAGTCCATTCATCTTGACATTCTGTACAGGACACCCTGGGCTCTTCAGACATTTTTAGCTGTCTTTAGGTGAATTTCTCATTGTGACAAGGCAAAGTCCATGACTTATCTCTCTCTCTTTCAGTAGTGGCATCAGTTGTCTTGCCTAGGGCTGATCCTCCGAATTATCTGTGGCCATAGGAGTCCTTTCCTACTTGTGTGCCCTGTTTTGGAGTTCTTTCTTCTCCTTCTCTGAAAGGACTGAGTACTTCTGCATGAACAGAAGGATTGTTTCTTCCTTTCCTTCTTTAGAAAGTTTAGTATCCACTGAGGCAGTGGAAATGATACTGTGTGACCTGTGTGTCACACAAATGGTGTTGTGTGACCATATCTCACACATGGGTAATGAAGAGCAACCACGCTGGAGCGAATGGTTCATTGGATGAAAATGATTCATTCCAGCTCTGGGGTGAGCAGCTTTGAGGAATGAAGTCATGGGCTGGCTCACAAAAACCCATGGACTAGTTCACAGATGAAGATTGAGGACACAATGGCTGCTGCTCATAGTTAATTGCCTGACTAATCTAAGAGATAGAGTGAGAAATGGTGATGGAGTTTATCTTGAGCTGGTTCCATTGATGCTCAGAAGGAGGAAAGTTCATTTCATCCAGCTTTGCTCTTAAATCTTTTACACAGGGCTGTCCATTAAAACTTCTTCTCACTAGAAGGTTGGTTGCATCGAAGCAAAATTTTGCTGAGACATGTTAGCTTGCTATTGCAAAATATCCTTTTTTTTTTTTATATGTGTGGGAAGGGCCAACATATTTTTGGTAAAAGTTCCTGTTTAACAGGAAGGGTTAGAGTTTTCCAAACCCATTTCACTTCCATCAGTGTTTTCCCAGGAATCCACTCTCCCTGTGCTTTTTCCAGAACTTTCCACTTGACTGGGTGTACAAATGGTGCTCATTCCTGGCTCACACCCATCCAGTGCTGGGGTGGGTATCCCCTGGCCCTCAGCTAGAGCAGTAATTTCCTCTGCAGATGCCACAGTGGCCTTCAGGGTGCAAGGAGGCTCCTCACAGCACTCCTGGGGGTGAGTTCCCAGCTGCTGTTTTGCAGGACAGAGCACTGAGAGCTCAGCCCCTCTTCTTCATGCCCTTTTCCTTCAAAGAAATGCATCCAGGCAGCAGCTGCTGATCTCATACGTGTTCAGTGGCTGCTGCTCTTTGATGGCAACAACACATCCTTCCCCACTCAGCACATTGAAGCCTTGAGGACATAAGGATGACTTTATTTTTGGTGATGGGGCAGTGGTGGGATGTGGTGTGGGCTGGTGGGCTGGTGGCTGGGGCTCTGTCAGGCTGTTCCTTGTGTTTTGGGACACACACCCTGCTGTGGGATTTAGCCTGGCCCTGGCCTGGCCCTCGGGGCTCTGTCCTGGCTGCTCACACTTCAAACTGAGCGTTCAAATGACCATGGAAGATCTCTGCCCTGGGAGTCAGCAGAGATCTTTGTAAGCCAGGAAAACAAGCCCTGGGTTGCCAAGATGACCCAGTGTAACCTGCAGCCCAGGAGCTGAGCTCTCCCAGACCCAAGGCCTGGTTTGGAGGAGCACAGCTGTGTGACCTTGGCTCTGTTTTGCTGAGAAAGTTGTTTCTGAGCTGTGAGAAAGTCCATCGGCTAAAGGCGTGCAAGGTAGGGAAAGGGAAGAACAGAGAGTCATTGTTGAGATAATGACTTGAGGATTCAAGAGGGAAACTGTTGACATGGAATGTTATGAAACTGTAAGGGAAAATGTGGAAAAATGTAGAAAAACATAAAACAGCAACTATGGAGACTGGGAATCAAGCTGTTGGAGGAAGGCTAATGCAATCCCACCTTGGCCAGCAGAAACTCACTGGGTGTGCTAAAACTTAACCTGGTAGGATGTAACTCCTGGAATACTACAGGGGATATTAACCAATAATTCTGTACCCATAAATCGTGTGTGTCCCACCTGCAGAGCTCTTTGCACACGGGGAAAAGCCTCAGAGCAGAAGTGACTTGGAGAGTCACCCCAGCCATGTATTAATGTACACTTTGGGAAGTGTCATTTGCCAAAGTTTCTCCTGGATGTGAAGGATCTCATCAGGCCCTGGGAAGAGAGTTAATGAGGGGATTTCAGATATCTTTCACAATGTCTCTCCTTGTCTCCAGACTACCATTTTTGGTTTCTGAGGTACAGTTATGGCTGAGTTATTTGTGAGGTGACTAGCAGGATCATCTCGGTGCAGAAAGTACACCTGGAATTTGAAGCCCTTCTCAAATTAAGGCTGTGACAATGGGTCAGGATGGGAATAGTTTACAATTAAGGACGATACTGGAAATAGCTCCACACAACACCTTCAGTCAAATGCCAGTCAAGTTTTATTTGGGGGGGAGGGTATGTCTTAAAAAATAGGAAGGGACAGTAAGGTAAGGTTAGAATAATGTCCAAGATCAGGTAGATAACAGGTTACCTCTTAACTAATAACAATTAGTGATTTAACCTTAATAACTTCTCAGTTCCACAGCCTCTGGTTAGGCTCCTGATCTTCCTTCTTTGATGACTTAAAGAGGAGATGGGTGGAGAAAAAGTGGAAATCCCAATCATGGCAATGTTACATGGCTGAGATGTTTTTAGCCTGCAGTCTGGGGAGATTTTTTTTTCTCTTTTAAACCTTAATGCCTAAGACCCTCAGACCTCAGACCTGCAGCAATCCCAGCTGTTACCAGCCACTGAACTGCATGAATGAGGGCCCTGCCAGGCCAGATCCATCGCCTGGGGCTGTGAGTGCAGCTGAGTCAACAAATGAAAACAGAAGGAAAATTGACTATGAAGATCTTTCGGGAAAAAAAAAAAATTAAACAAAATGATGCAGGCAGCAAGGTGCATCCACCCTGGATAACTAATATTTTACTGCTGGGTCCTTACGAGCTGAAGTGTGAAATCCTGCATCCCTTGAGCACAAACCTGGAGCAGATGACTTGGGTGAGGGTGGATAAGGCCATGTGGTTACCATTGCTCCACTTCATCAAAACTCCTGCTTACAAGGGGAAGTGATCTCAGCAAGCTGGGAAAGTGTCATACCAGGGGCTGGAGGAATGGCTGGAGGGCAATAGCAGAGCCTTTACACAAACCAGCTGGCACAGGGGTGTGCTTGGTTACATCATGCTTGGAGATAGATGGATCCTGCAAGGTCTGGGTGCCTTCCAGGCAATCCCAAGACCTCCTCGCCCCCAGTCTCCCAGTAAAGGCTTTGCTGCCATTCCTCCTTCCCTGCCTTTCCCTATGAATCACCCCTTTGTAATCTTATGTGGGTTTTATAGTTAATGTGAACCAAGTGCTCGAGTAGGGAGGGGAAAGGACTTGCCCCTCATCCCCTTCCATCAGAGGGAGAGGTGTGGGGGCTGATTAAAGCACAAAGGAAGTCACAGGAGATTTTTTTTGGTTCATGTCAATGGGTTTTAATGGCAAAGTGCTTGAGGAGCATAGGGACAACACCTACTGTAACCCACCCACACCAAAATACAGCTCCATTCATCCTGGGCAGCAGCAAATTGGCATTGACTTCAGGGCACTCGTGATTTGTACCCGTGAGGTATTTAACCACATTTTTTTTGGAACAGACAGATATGCTGGGTTATATTTTTTTGGACAGATATGCTGGGTTATATTTGGCAGCCGCTGGATTTTTTCTCTCCAAGCAATGTTATCCATTTTCTTGAGATAGAAAGGTGGAGAAAATTGGTGTGGAGAGTATGTCTGGAGTTTTTGTCCCTTGATCATGGAATGCTCTTTCTGGTCTTGCCTGCCACTAGACTTCTCACTATGCTCAAGCCTTTCTCGAAAACCTCATGGCACCAACTGGTCAGGTTGGACCAGTCAGACCTGTACCAGTTTTGTGTTGTGTCACTGGGACAGGAGTGTGCCTCAAGCTTACTGAGAAATTAAGTCTAGGTGGGTTTGATATCTCCTTTAATATTTTTATGTAATTAAAAAAATATTAATAAGTAATATCAAATATTGTCTTGATTCCTGCTGAGTCTGTAGCCATAAGAACTTCTTTCATTAGTCAATTCTGAAGCTTAATTGCATGTTTCTTTGGATTTCAATTTCTCAGCTTCCAGTGTGATGGAATATTGCTGTAGGAAGTGAGGGGATTGATACATTGCTTTTCCTTTTGACTGAAGGCATTCTACTTTGGATGAATTCTTCAGCATCTCCTTTTCACCCTTGTCCTTCCTCTCCATGTTATGAATCCATTGTTGGTTCTGTTTGTGGCCCTCAGCTGTGTTGGGCTTTGGTGACTGATAACAGAGGACATTTAGGAATGAAATCTGGTGCTCTCCTCTGGGCCAAGGCTCTTCCTCACTTCCTTGGTGACTGAAGTCAGTGGGAGCTGTGAAACCAACCTTTAAGATAAGAGTGTTTAAGAAGCAACATAGGCAGCACAGTGAAATAACATTACAGAAGCCTTGCTTGAATAGCACTGTTTGCCTCTGGCACTCTGCAGTTATGATATTACACTTATTGAACTTGTATCTCCAGTTGATATTTGAAGCAAAATTTACCATGAGAATTTACCTCCTTGGGATTTTTAAGAAAGACTAGAAAACAGGGCTTTTTAGATGTTATTGAAGCTTAATGAAAAACCTTAAGGCTTTACTGATCTGCTAAAAGCTAAGAGGTCAGCTTCATAGCCAGAATTTATTTACCCAAGAGGTCTGGGTGATTTCATAGATCATAAAAACACAACTTCAAAAGTCATATTTTATTTCACAGCGGTGGTCTCCACATAAGGTAAGGTCAGGTCAGGAATCCATTCCTGGGAGACAGAGCAGCCCTGGAAGATCTGCTTTCAGGGCTGAGGAGGAATGCCCTGATGTGCCCCGAACCTTCCCTGTGAGGAAGCAGAAAGATGTTGGTGTACGAGGCTGCCTCGTACTCTGCTCCCCAGAGGGACAGAGGACATTTGCTGCTGCTGCCTCTGGGAACACAGAAATGCATCTTCAACGTCTTCTGTTTGCCCCAGGTACCTGAGGCTCTTGCCAGGAGTGCTGGGAAGGCAGCACAGTCAGAGTTGGACACTTCAGGGATGAGATGTCTTTCTTCTTTAAAATCAAGCTGTAGAACTCATAGTTGTGTCCAAGGTGGTCACTCTGATACTCAGAGATGAGTCTACAATGCCCCTCTGGTCTCTTTCAGCCCCAAACTATCCCTTGTTCTATTAACAGCTACTAAGTAAAAATAAAAGAAATGCAGACCAGACTTGCTGGAGATGTTGCTGGAGGCGTTTTCTTGGCAGTGGATAAAGGGGAGCTGCAGGGATCAGAAATACTTTTATCTCAAAAAGCTGACAGATGTGGTAACAGGGTGCCCAAATTAACATCATCAGGGTGATGAGATGTGAGTGATATCAGAACTTGTCCCAGGGCTAAACTTATTCCAGTGCAGGAAGCCAGCACAGCCAAATGGAGAATGCATTGGAGAAGGATCTTTGGGCACACTGAACCTCCAGGTTTTGATGGTGCCAGGTTTTGATGCAGGGAAAAAGTTCATTCAGTGAGTGTTCAGAGGTCCTGTTGCTGCTGTTTCAGCAGAGCCCACTCTCCAGCCTCTGGGCTGACACACAAGGACTCTCCTGTCCATTGTGGAACTGCCTGTGCAAACCAGACACTTCTCATTTCTAAGGGACAAAAAAAACTGGAACAGGGATAGAAATCTTCTGTTCTACTAGCTAAGCAGTTAAACCACAATCTACAGGAAAAGAATGTCCTTCATAACCCTTGCAGATCACACCCACCTTGTTCCCCATTCTGTCGGTGTTGTCAGAGGCTCTCATACTCCAATTTAAACCCCAAACCTTATAAATTAATCAATGGACACACAGTGGCAGCATACCCTTGATGTAAGGGTCTTGATCCTAAAAATACCATGGCAAAGGCTTTTCGGGGTTCATTCTTACTTCCTGCCAGACTGGCTGGGCCTCCCCTGAGTAGGTTGGCAATGGCAGGGGTGAAGATGGGCTTTAGAAAGGAGCAATTGTTCCAATCTGCCCTAAGCAGAGGAAGTGGAAGGTGATGGCTAATTAATTTAGCACTTGGCGTGGCTGCTGTCCCGTGAAAATAACAACTGCAAGGAATCCCTACAGAATTGGCTTTGGCCTGGAAATGAGAGGAGATTGATTGAGGTAAATGAGAAGGAAAATCACACTAGGGAAAAAAATATTGAAAAAAAGGGAAGGACCAGAGATGGCTGTTGCTTGTTGCCATACAGAGCCCTTGGGTCTCGTTTTCTGATGTCTTGCTCAGCAGTGGCCCCTCAAAGCCAGTTCTGAACTCTGGCTGTCCAGCTGTTCTTCAGCACCCCTTGGTGTCCTGGACAGGATGTGTTGCAATGAGAACTGACACAGTCTTGGTGATAATAGATCTGTTATGCTGATCTTTGGCCGGAAGTTTAAAAAGTCAGAGAAATCTTAGTATTTGGGAAATTCTGATCTGCTGCGTTAGTGGTTATAAAAAAATAACTAAACAAAAAGGTAGTGGTGTGAGGGGCTGCAATTCCACAATATCCTTTCTGAGATGAGGGAACAACACCTGGACACGGTGATGAAGCTGCAGGTGAAGCCCAGACTTGCACAGTGTTGTAATGATATTCCCTGGTTTGTTCTTTACCCCTAATAATTTCCAATGATGAATCTTTTTTTTAATTGCTGCTGAGCAACGAGCTGTTGTTCCACAGATTCATCTGTCACGACCCAAGGCGTTGCTCCTGTGTGATTATGGTCAGCTTAGAGCCCCTCATTTCACACAGGGAGTTTAGCTTCTACTTTTTCCCAGGTGAGTCCCTTTACTTTGATCTGCATTGAATTTCATCTGCCGTTTAATTACCTGACACTGTATCACAAAATTGTTTTGCAGTTCATCACCATGCTCTCAAAATTAGTCTTGTCAGCAAACCTCCCCACCTCACTGCTCACACCCTTTTCTGGGTCATTTATGAACATGCATTTTTAATGGCACAGATCTCTCCAGGGCTCCATGTCAGCCTTGCTCCCCTGCAAGATCTGACCATCCCCAGTCTCCCAGCTTTTAACCAGGATTTATCCTTGCAACGGCATTTCTTCTGCTGCTCTTGTGTTTGCTTAGTTTCCTAAATGGCTTAAGTCAGCATCTTCTGAAACAGATTTAAAAAATCCAGTTTTGGCAGAAAGTTGCGCTTTGCCTAAAGACAAACAAACAAGCCACATAAAGATAAAAACAAACCAAAACATCCTCCCATTTTTTAATGCGAAGTTTCTCCTTTCCTTCCTGTCTTTCAGCACCTGAATATTCTTGAGATTAACTTTTCATCTGAGTTTGCCTGGGAATCTCAAACTCTTCTGGGAGGGGAAAATTGTTTCCTGATTGTTTTTCTAGTGGTAAATAAATATGCTTAAATTGAGCTGTGCTTCCTCTCTCCCCCTTGATTGCTCATTTGATTAAATCTGGCTAATATTTAATATTTAATATGGTCACACTGGTTAAAACTGTGTTTTTTTTTTTTTTACAATAACTGCACATTCAGAATTGTGTTGGGATAATTATAATAGTGTAGGGACTTACACTGGTAAAGTTTATTTTTCCTGTAGGGAAATAGTGGTAGAAAAAGGTAGAAAATACCTCAAAATAAACATTTATAACTGTATTCACATAAGGAGGTTTATCAGCCTGCAATTAAGTTAATGTGGTACCACTTCCTAATGTAGGACAAGTGGTTAAAGTCCCTTTTGAGCTTGGCTGTAGTTGGGAGGGTAATTTGGGCTGTGCTGTGCATGCTGTAGAAATGCCCCCAGACCTCAATAACAACCCCAAAATCCTGTCTGGGGGTGAAACTTCATGGGGTGTGTGTGCCTATTTCTTCAAAATTTTCCAAAAAAAACCCTCCCAAAAAACGTTCTCCGGAGCTCTGCTGAAGTGTCAATGCCAAGTTTCGGCAAGAAGGGAAAACTTTTATTGCTTTTATTAACCTTGAAAATATGTTTTTTATAAAGCAAGTGCCAGCAGAACCTTCGGTACAGCTGCGGTAACAACCCGACCTGATTTCCAGGGCACGTCTAAATGAAACCCCTAAACAGTGCAAAGAAAACAACGGAGAATTTACAGTGTAAAACCAGCCTGGTAATTGTATTAACAGCCCCTTCTAAGCAGGATCAGGCTCCCCCAGCTGTAGCTGAAACCCATAAAACCCACGCCATTAATTTTATGAAGAGAAGTAGCCATTTTAGTCCTCTGGAAGCTCTGGAGTCTGTAAAGATAAGGTGATGGACTTTTCTCACAGCTGCAAGAGCCACATCTGGAAACCACGTCTGTGCTGTGCTGAGGATCTGTAGGGAAGCCCTGCAAAACCACATCCTGATGGAGGATGGTCACCAGGGTGGGATCCTTTGGATGGTGACGTGCCCATGGTCCCCTGCACCTCCAACGTGCCACGCCTGGTGCGTTTGCTGTTGGCATCACGTTCCCAAAAGGAACACTCTGCTTCCACAAGAAGGACAATTCCCTGCTGCCTTGAGCAACAATAGAAAGGCCCAGGATGAAAAAAACCCAAATTCACTGAATTTGAATTACCTGCTCTTGATTTTCATATTTTCTAGCCGGCTAACT
This sequence comes from Neopelma chrysocephalum, assembly GCF_003984885.1. Classification (NCBI taxonomy): domain Eukaryota; kingdom Metazoa; phylum Chordata; class Aves; order Passeriformes; family Pipridae; genus Neopelma; species Neopelma chrysocephalum. The sequence continues at coordinate 2,848,294 of NW_020897746.1, read as the reverse complement.
GTCTAGATTTCCTAAACCCTGCTAATTTGCAGTTAAATTTGCCATTTATATGTTCCTGGATGATTTGTTAGGCCTTATTGAACAGCAAAGAATTTTTTTCTCCTTTTTTTTTTTTTTTCTTCTTTTCCTGGAGATGGCTTTTCACACCATCAAGGCCGCTTTCTCCACTTATTGACAGCTTTATGAGCACTGTTGGAAAAGCACCAGCTTCCTTCGTTTCACGGCGCTCCGGCTTTTCCGTCGAGTGAAAAGGCAGTTTCTTAATTAGGGCCTGAGAGCCTTTGCTTTGCTCCAGCAATCCCCAGGTACAAAGCAATACACTGGCCTTTCTGTAGTTAATCACTTTTCCAGACTTTCAGCCCACTAAAATTAGGTAGGCTCTGCGGTCAAATGTTTACCTGGCTCGGGGCCATGTGAAGAACCTGACACATCTGCATTTGCCATGTGTCTGTGTTCTGGCTGCGCTCACCAATTAACCAGGAGTGCAAAAAAAAATCAAATAAAATAAGAAAATAAACCCAATCTTGCCCTGCTTATAAAATATCCTGTTTTCAAGCTATTCCTGCACACGCATGAGAAGGAAAATCCTTCACCAATTCTTTCTTTCTCCTCACCCAGGATTTTAGTGGTGTCTTTGATATTACTTGGTGCTGGAGCAGCTCACATTTGCACCAGTGCCTCTGGCTCCCTTTCAAATCTGTTTATGAGAGTTTTAAAGTTTTATATTTGCGGTTACATTTAAACTCCTCATCATCATTATAGTCCTACAAAGCCAATTTCTTCCTCTTCTGAAGGGATGGTTGTGGTTTTATTTTGCTCAGGTAAAGGGCAGGAGTGTTGCAGTGATGCCACAGGCTATGGCAGCTGTGTGTGTCAGAGCTGGGTGTTTTATTTTATTTTGCAGCAATTGCCCTGAGCTTGAAGCTGCCAGGGTTGGAGGATCTGGGGACAGTGAGGTGCTGGTGTCTCCTTCATCTCTGCAAGTCCCCGTGTGGGAGCTTGAGGCAGAGCAGGGTGAGAGGACAGAGTCATCATCCACCAGATTTCCTTAAGAAAGTGTCTTTGCCCTAAACCAGAGGGTATTTGTAAGGTTGGGGACTGGTCCTCATGCTGTGCTGGCCACAGTGGTTATTTTTCCTGGCTGTTTGTCCACCCCCTCACTCAAGTCCACCAGCAAAGCTGCTCCAGTAATTGCTCCCTGCCCTGTCCTGGGTGAAGCACATCTGACAAGGAAAGAACTGGGAATTCCAAGGAAAAGAAGGATGACAGCTGGGCAGGACATCTCCCAGCTCCTGACACTTCAATACAAAATATTTTCTTCTTCCCATCTTAAAACTGAAGAAGACACCCACAAAAACCCCAAAAGCTCTACAAAGTTGCACAAGGCAACATCAACTGAATAGAGCAGATGTCAGTTTTGTTTTTCAACTGTTTTATACTGGTTGTGCTGTTGGAATCAGGGAGGGGAGAGTGGCAGCTGAGCAGATGGAAGTGGTGTCCTGTGAGGTGGAAAGTCTGCAGCAGGAGGGTGAGAGGTGGGCACAGTCTTCAGGAACCAGGCTGGTCCTGTCCTTCCTGCTGCTTCCATGGAGGGCATGTTGCAGTGTGTTGTTTGTCTTCACGGGAAAGCTGGAATTGCCCAGTGGATCCATGTCTAAGTGCAGCCACATGCTTCAGAGAACAGTGTCATGGGAAGAGCTGGGGTGGGAGATGCCCTTTGTGCAGAGGCGTTGCATTAAGCCTGGAAAAATGTGATTTCAGATCCTTTCCAGAACTGTTTTCTTTGCAAGTATTTATCACAGTGAATATCACTGCTTCACCTGGAGCCTGGAAAAGACCTACCACGGTGATGGGCAAAGGATGAGCCTCTGCAGAGCTCATCTTGCCCTGAGGCCACAGAGCAGCAGTCAGGTGGTAGCAGGCTCTGAGTACAAGCTGGAGCTGGGCCACCCCTGTCCAAGTCATCATATCAATGATTTGAATTCCTAACCACATAATCATCTCTACCCATGTAACCCGGAGAAGAGCTGGTCAGGAATGTCTGGGAAATGTAAGTCTTGAAATCCAGTTTTTGAAATAGCCCTTAATGAGAAAGGGATCATTTTAAGGGATAATTAGACTTTTACAGTATTAAGAGAATTAAATACTCCCAGCTCCGGCAATGACTTTATCTCATACAAATGCTGTGTTGCTTTGGCATTATCACTACTTTGTAATAAAACAAAATCCAGGTTAATCTCTTTTAAAAAAAAAAAGAGAAAAGAAACAAACTGTTTTGATGTGAGTTGAAAAACAAAATTGACATCTGCTCAATTCAGTTGATGTTGCCTTGTGCAACTTCGTGGAGCTTTTGGGGTTTCATGTGGGTGTCTTCTTCAGTTTTAAGATGGGAAGAAGAAAATATTTTGTATTGAAGTGTCAGGAGCTGGGAGATGTCCTGCCCAGCTGTCATCCTTCTTTTCCTTGGAATTCCCTTATCCCATTGCTCTGCAAGAGAAGAGATGCTCTTTTTGAGCTGGGCTAATTGTCAGTAAGAAGAACAGAGGCAAACTGGGATAGAAGAGAGGTTGTAGAACAAGAAGAGAAACTGTTTTGTTTTGAGCTTTGCACTGATTCTTTGAAATTAATTATAGATATTGGGCTATAAAATCTTCCAAACCATCAATTTCCCTGAAGTTAACTTACCACTTCCCTCCTGTTCATAGTGAACGGTGACAAGGGAGTTGTTTTTACCCCTGGGACAGGTTGTGAATAAAACACATCACAGGAGCTCCAGAATCCAGCCTGTGCTCTGCATACAGCAGGCTGAGAATGATACAGCTCAGTAACACCAGCGAGTGTTTAATGGCATTAAAAGTGTTTGTTTAGGGATTAGAGCAAAAAAACCCTCATCTTCCAATAGTGGAGGAAAAACTCTTTTTATTTTATTTTTGCTGTAGAGGCTGCTCGGTGGAGTGGAGTCCATAAACCTGCTACAGGCAGCTGAACTCCAACCTCTCCAGGGAAAACCCCCCTGCTGCATTATCCTTGTTTGAAATCAGGGGTGTGGCAAACCCCACTGGGACCTCTCTGCCCCGACCCCGGTGCTGGCACTTGCCCCTCCTGCACTGCTCTGATGTCTCTTTTCTCAGCCCCTGGCTACTTGTTTGTTTTGCTGCTCTCCAAATTGCCACCATTGCCCTTGTTTTGGCTTTCCACATTGCTTAGCTGGGCTGGGGATGACGTGGAAACTCCCTCGTGAAGTGTTCCCTCCAGGAGTGGGCTCGTTTTGGGGGGCTGCTGCTCGTATGGGCGTTGGCTGGAGGGGAATTACCTTCACCACAAGTAAGGTGGAGGGAGCAGCTTTGCTGAAAATCCCAGTTTGGAGCAGGGATCAAAGGAAATCCTTGCTCCCAAATGTAGCTGAAAATTACCTGTCTGAAGTGCAGTGCTCTGCTCTTCACCCTCCTTAAAGCAGGAGGAATAAGGGAAGTCTTTCCTTTTGGCAGCAACAGAGAGATCAATTTATCAACTACAGCCCACGGATTTGCCAGGATAATCAGACTTTCCTTTTTCTCTCCTCTAAGCAGTCAGTGTTGCCCAGAGAAGAGAGGATTCCTGAGTGGGAGATGTGATGTGAAATCCTCCTTTCTGGCTCCTCTGTGTCTTTGCTGAGGGAGGGATGGAGGATGCAGGTTTTGGCTGGGACACGTGGCACTGATCCCTCACTGGGCTGTGTCACTCCAGAGCACCGAGGCAGCTCTGGGAGTGATGGGCTGCCCAAGAAATGTCTCCTTTCCATAGGAAAAATATTAGCAGAACTCAGAGATGATCGGTTTTGTCAACAGAGCTGACACTCCCTTTCCCAAATGAGGGGATCGTTAGAGCCCATTGGGGTTGTGCTGATTGAGCTGGAAGTGTTTAGATTATTCTTCTTTAAAAAGCAAATTTACAAATAGCTTCCAGATTTTTGGTGTTCTGTCAAAAAAGGGCTTTCCCACCAAAATTGCTCTTTTGACAAAAATAGCTGTTTCCCTTTTTTTCAATAACAAACTGCTCGTGCTCCATCCATCAGCCTTGTGTGCTGCTGTGATTGCACAGCCCTGGGATGCCTCTGCTCCCATCCGTTTCTCTGCAATTTCCCCCTGTTATGTTTCTTGTCAGCTCTAGATGATGCCTTAGGAGGTTTAACTGAGGATTGAGCACATTTTGGGACATGCCCATGTCACTGTGTGATGGAAACTGGGATCAGCAGTTTGTGGTAATAACCCTGCTATTGATTTGCCACTACAAGTGCAGAGCTGGGAGCTGCTTTGATGTATCTGGCTGGAGACAGCAGCAACCTTCCATTTCTGCCCTGATATGAGCACTGACAGGCAAAGGGGGAAATCTCACCCCGTTTACACCAAAGCTCCTGGTTTTGTGGTTTGAGTTGCAGCTGTTTGACTGGGGCTGACCCTGAGCTGAGCTGTCTCTACCCATCAGCATCTTGGAGAAATCAGATGTGCCCCTTTTTGGGATTATTGTGGTATAATTCTCCCCCTGAGAGGGGTGGAAATGCAGCCTCTTGGGTTTGGGGGATGCTCCAGCCAACCCTGTGGCAAACAGCACAGCTCTGCTTGCCCCAGTGCAGACCTTGGGGCTGTCCAAATCTCTCACTCTTGTGTTGGGCCAGATGTGCCCTCTGAACCCAAATGTTTCCAGGTCTCTGGAAGTGCTAATCCACTTGTAATTTCAAGCATCCAGAACCATTTTACTACCAACCAAAGGAGTAAAACAAGGGGTTTGTGACTTGGTAGTGACGGTAGACAAACCCTGGCAAAGCATCCAGAGCCAACTGGGAACTGATTGCCTGCAGTTTCCAAGTACAACACCTAATTCCATCGTTAGGATTTCACCTCTGTGGTAATTGTTGCGTGCAGAAAAAAGAGACCTCTCATTTTATCCTGAGCATATTACCAGGAAGGGGCTTTTCTGCTGTGTTTTGTTTTGCCAACGCCACTAATGAATGTGTAAACACCTCCTGGCATAGATTTCCCAGTTTACTGAGGTTGGAGTTCACGCTGCTAACACGCCTCCCCGGATGAAGAGCTCCTTTCGTTAACCTTGGGCATCCACTAATTAGTGGGTCACTTGCAGGTCAGAGGTGTGCTTAGGCTCTGCTTCTTGGCTGGCTGCTGTATTATTACCACAACTGTAAATGCCACATGTGGCAGAGTTGAAGAGTGTGTTTGGAAGGCTGGCTGTATAATTAGGGTACATTATCCCAAGGCAGTGTGTGCCAGCTGACATTCAAGTGGCAATAAAAACAGTGTTTTGTTGGTTTTTTTTTCCCCTCCTTGTTTTGGAACACGTTGGCTGTCAATGAACAAATGTTGAAGTGTTGCTGATTTTAGCTAGTCTGAGGTATTTGGTCCAGGAGCAGCAGCTCAGCAGCCCCACCATCCATCCATCCCCCATAGAATCACGGAATGGTTTGTGTTGGAAAGGATCTTCAAGATCATCTCATTGCAACCCCTGCCATGGGTAGGGACACCTGCCACTATCCCAGGTTGCTCCAAGCCCTGTCCAACCTGGTCTTGAACACTTCCAGGGATGGGGCAGCCAGAGCTTCTCTGTGCCAGGGCCTCACCACCGTCCGAGTGAAGAATTTCCTTCTAACATTTAATTTAATCTCCCCTCTTTTAGTTTAAAACCATTCTCCATTGTCCTATCACTATCTACCTTTGTAAAAAGTCATTCTCTGTTTTTATAAGCTCTCATCCTGGCCTCCACTTGGCTACAACAACATATGGGGCTGAGCAGTCACTTCCCCCTTTGTTTATGGCATGAGTCAAATCCTCATTCAGGAAAACACACAGAGTTCAGTGAATAACGATGAGTTCTTAAAAACGTAATTTGTCTTTCTTTCATTGTCCCTCTGTTTCTTGCTGATTTGTTGTCTCCCCTTACCCATCCACCCCATTGCAGAAAGTTCCTTGGACATGTTTTCTCCTTGGCTGGAAGCTCAGAGAGCAGCATCACTTCTCACACCGTCGCGTGACTCCTGCAGTGGGGCTTTGAGTCAGTCAGTAAAGATGTTGAGTGCTCTGCCTTTGCTCTTGACACAGCATTAAGAACATGAAACTGCTTGGGAACAATTAGATGGTAAATAAGCTTGTTCAGTAATTATGCACAAACTGCTCTGGCTACATCCAGATGTTCCAGCTTTGTCAGACCTTCCTTCTGCAGTGCAGGACTGGGAGGTTGTCTGATAGTTATCAAAGCTGTTGGAACATGTATTACTTGCTGCTTCTCCACCTTTGAGATGTGTGATCAGACCAGGAGAATTATTCAGAGTATGCAGCTGAGTAGCATTTTTCCGTCCCATTTAGTTAGCAGAAAGTGAGTATAAATCAGAAATGTCCTCAGTGACATTTTATTTTGCTTTTCAGTAGTGGAAGTGACTGCAAAAATTATATAGCAATGGAGAACTGGGCTCTTTGTGTTTCATCTGAAGCCTTTCAATGCCTGTAAAAATCTCTCTAAAAGCAGGGAAGAGAGGGGAAAGGGAGTCCAAAATTTTGGGAGGAGGAATGCATAAAATGCAGACAGAAAGGAGGTTGAAATATGAACATATGAGACACTCCAGAGAGTCCCTGAGGTAGCTCAGGAAAGCTACAGATCCTGTTTAGTTTGTGAAATTAATTAGAAAAGGAAAGAAGTTTATATTCTGCTCTATTCCTGCGTTGTTCTGTGCTTAGAAAAATATGTTTAAAAGAAAAAAGAAGGCCTGGAAAACCAAACCCTCTCCCTTCCAGTTGGTTTTAGGCCTTGGCTAAGAGCTTTGGAAGCTGCCCTGGTCCTGATGTGCTGTGTTTGCCTGAGTGTGGAGCACTCCCTGTGCCAGCAGGAAGGATTGTCCCCATGAAATGCCAGTGGGGAGAGTTGCTGTGCTGGAAACTGGGGACAAAGGAGTGATTTAAAAGGGCAGGAAGAAAAAGGCAGCTCCCAGTGTGGAGACACTTGCTCTGTCTCTCCTGTCTATAGCTGATGTGTCGAGGAACAGAAGCAGCTGAACAATGAGGAACAGGCTGTTCCCATGTCGGGCGGGAAGTGCATGAAATCCCAGGAGCAAGTCTGTGCTTTGTAATGATTTCCAGATGGCATCTGAGCCCAGAAGTGCTGTGGTTGTCTGGATATGCATTCACACACTGTGAATCTACAGAAAATCAGAGGATCTCCTTTAAAGTCATACCTTGGCCCGAACCAAGAGCCTTGGATGTGAAGATCCATGTGGTAGGTTTGGCTTCCCTTCTACCAAGGGACCTTCACGCTCAACCTGTGGAAAATGTACTTTAGATGATTGCATAGAACTTGCATTTTTGGCAAACAAGCTCAATCCAAACTGCAGAGTCTACTTGGATTTCCAAGAAGCTTTAGTCAAGTGTTCTCATCAAAGGCTCCTACACTAAGTTATGGTGGGAGATGAAGCTGTGTCCTTCCGTGGGCTTTTTCTGGCTAAAGAATAAATAATCAGCTTTTCCTATGGAGAACGGTCACTACTGGAGTTCCCTGTGACCAAAGAGGTGAAGAAACAGATTTTGCAGATGATAAAAATATTTAGGACAGTCCCAATTTCAGTTGCAGGTGGGAGTGGGAAGGAAGAAGGGGTCCTGCCTCCACCTTCCTTTATAAATGCTAAAGTTGGACATCCGGCTCTGTGCTGTTTCCCCAGGGCTGACCAAACAGCAGGCAGGGCAGGCTGGGCTCAGTGATCACTGGAACTTGTGTGTCAGGCTGCCTGTCCACCCTCAGCTCACCTCCATGTGGTGGTACAGCGTGCTGGTCCTGTGCTCCAAGCATTTTCCTACCGGAAATCTTCCAGAAGGGAAGACACAAACCAACAGTGTAATATCATCAAGGGAGGAGGGATGAGTGGGCTCCTTTGTGCCACGTTAAACCAGCTTCACAGGCAGGTAGAACTTTTAATCTGGGGAGGGAAGTTGACCCAGTGCTGTTAAAAGCTGCCCCTTTGCCATCCCTGCCAGGGCGTGAGACGTGAACTGCAAAAGGCCAAATGCAGATCTCTGAGTCCTAATGTGTCAATTATCTTTCTGACAATTACAGGTGGATTTCATTAGCCCACTGAATGGGACCTGTTACAGCATCTCACCAGCTGGAGGGATTTCCAGTAGGAAACGTGAGATGGGAAATGCCGACAAACCTCCAGTTCCCAGAGGCTCTCTGGAGCTCCTGCAGATGAGGGGTGATAAGGGAAGCCTTGAGGACCCCTCCTTGGAGCAAGGATGGGCACCCTGGTGGACTGGTGGTGGGATGTGCCTGTGGATGCATCCCTGGTGCCTTGCCTTGCTGCTGAGAGAGGAGGAATAGGCAGAGCAAGAGGTTATCCTGGGGCAACCCAGTGACACTTGCCTTCTCTAAAGAGCTTTGACATGATATTTTTCTGTAGTTTCAGCATTATAAATTTTAATTTGGGCTTGAAGGTGAAGGGGTAATCTCCACAAGGAGTGTATTTGAGGGAATGCTGCTCCAGATGGTGCAAACACCCAGGATGGATTTGGCCTTTCTGCCATGAAACCTCTCTGCAGTGTCTCCCTGGAAGTATTTACTGCTTTTGTTCATCTTTGACCTTGCTCTTTCCAGGGACTCATCAAATGGGAGTGGTGAAAGAAAGGAAGAGGGGCTAATGACTTGGAGATGGTTTTCATGATGATTCCTGTGGTGCACCTTTGACATCTAACCTGGTCCTGCTGAGCTCAGCTGGATGCTCAGGGGCTTCTAGGAGTGACCCCACAACCTCCGAGACTGACCCCATAGCTCATGTGCCCCCCTGTCAGGACACACACCATCCCCTGTGGCATGGTCCCCACACACCCAGCAGGTCAGGGACTTAACAGGAAGGTGCAGTCAGCTGCCAGCATGGTTGGGTCTTGCTGGGGACTCTTTCCAGGCTTGGGTGTGTGCTCTCCACTCACCTCTCCTGCTGATTTTCCAGCCACCTCTTGGAAAGAAGGCTCTCCCACATGGCTGCTTGGCTCAAGAAGCTGTTTGCTGAGGGAAGCAGCTGAATGACTGAGAGAGAAAAACAGGCTGATGCTGTGATGGAAAAGGATGCCTTGGAGGCACCTTCATTTATTTCACAGGGCTGCTGATGCCAATTGGGAATTACAATGCCAACTGGGACTTGCTTCCTGCAGCAGTCCTGGTACACAGGCAAGATGTTGCCTCCTCCTCTGGGGTTTGTTCTCTTTTCTGATGGAGTTTTTCTGCTCTCCACACGTGGGTGTTAACTGTAGGTCAGCTCTGAGTGCTCTTTGGTTGTGGTGTGGAAAGCTTGCTCTCCATCACCTCTGCAGCTTTCCACATCCTGGGTGTACCTGAGACTGGAGCATAAGCAGGGATGTCCCTGGATCCCTCAGGGAATCCCTGTTGGCCAGACCATACTCCAGAATTTTTTCCTTCCTCCCAAAGTGTTGAGGATGGGAATGGTCAGGATGTCCTGCTGAAACTTTTAGTCATAAAAGCCTGAAGTCTTTGCTGAATTAGAACCTCAGGGGCAAGTAAATGTAATTCTGTCCCAGTGAGGTGTGTGTGGGTGGCTTTGGAGATGCTGGTTTGTATGTGGATAGTAAGGAAAATCCCTGTATAGACAGTGAAGTGACACAGTGAACTGGACTGCAGGTAATGTGTAAGTTAAAGAAACAACAATGTGAGTTACAGAAAACATGTAACCGAGTCAGCACCCCTCTAATTGAGAACTAGCCAGGAGCAGACCCTGTTGGGTGGTGGTAAGGATCTGATTCTGGTTTGCTATGTGTCTGTGAGCTCCTAAAGATCAGACCCCATTGTGCCTCCGTGGGGTATCTCTGCCATCCAGGGGTCAGGTATCTCAGTGTCACTTGTCTGGAAAATCAAACTAAAAGTTGCCTTTGATGCTTAAAAGGGGTGAGAGCTTGTGTGGCAGCTGGCTGGGCTTGGGGCAAAAGATTGAGCTGTTTCTTCCCCCTGTATTTGGCTCAGCAGGGCATGATCTACAAAAACCTAGGAAACCTCCAAATTACACTAAAACCTTGCACACATAAAATAGTAAAGTTCTCACTGCAGTTCATCTCTCCTGCAGTGGAACTTTTCCTTGGATTTAACCAGATTACCAAAACAAAGGAGGAGATGAGCCCTTAGCAGGTGAACACAGACTCCAGTGATCAGAACTGAATTAAAAGACCTTCAGAGGTTTATGGTTGTAATGTATTTTTACACAGAACCAGGCTTGGAAGGAGAACAGAGGTGCAAGGGGGGCTGAGTGTGTAAGACTGTCCCAAGTGTGCAGGCACTTGTGGGGATGTTCAGGGGAGCTGGGACGTGTCTATTGTCATCCCTCCTGTATTTAATTGCTGAGAGACTGAGAGCAGAATGAAAAACTTAAATGAATTAGGGCTTTGCAGTGTAGAAGATCTTTGTATCTAATTGTCTAGATATGGTTACAAGTTGTTACATTGTGTAAATGTGTAATTGCAGTATTGGTATCATATGTAGATATTAATATTGCAGATCACACCTTGGTGTCTGATCTTAAAAAGGTGACATTAGCACAAGGAGAGCTGGTAGGAATTGTCAGCAGTCTGGGTTTTACTTTCTCTGTATGGTAACTTTCTTGAGGGTAAGATGACATAGCAGACAGACAAAATAGGAGGGAAAAGGGGATTGTAGCAATCAAATGGCTTGGTTGTTGTCCTTGTGAAGGTGATGTGGATCCATCCTGTTTTCTCATGCTCTGTCTCCAAATGCCAGCCCACATCACTTGTGCAGCAGTGGTAACTGTAGCCCACCATGGACATACACAATAATCTGATTTATCTCTTCCCTTTAATTACCTCAACACCCCTCTGCACACCAAGACCTTTTAACAGGTACCACTCACGCTGATCCAAACCCCTCTGACAGCTTCAGACAGATGCCATTTTGAGAGCAAAACCTTCCATGGAATCCTGCTTCCATGAAGCTCCAAAGAAAAATGTCTTCTCCGTGTTACACTGATTTAAAGAGCACATGCAGCTTTTGGCTTTGGTTCAATGCCAGACTAAAGGTCTTCCACATTATAAACTATCAGAGCTAGAAAGATTTGCTCTATAAATGGCTCCATATGCATATGCACTGTGTATATATATATTATGGATTTGCTTATGTCATGGAGCACTTCAAATATCCCTTAATAAAATAATAGACCCCGAGGTAGCTATATATACTGGCAGAAAGTTGCTCGGCACTTTGGAGCCATGGAAAAAGTTAGTGCTCCTAAAGATTCCTGCTTTTTCCTCCGGCTGGTTTCCACTGTGGGTATTTAAAACTGCAGAACATCCTGGATCCTGTTGCATGAAGGGATGCAGCCTGAACCTGACAGGAGCAGGAATGGAAACTGCTGAAAGACAATGTGAAATGTGACTGTGGAATGTGCTGCCTCGAGCCGCGCTGGGCAGATCTCCGATGAGCAGAGGGAAGTTGTTTCTGAGCTTCATTTCCAAGGGCTGGGACTTTGGATCACTGGCAGGTTCACAGCTTTTCAGTGGGAAGCTGTTGTTGCTGGTCAGAGAGGCCTTTTCAGCTGTGAGTGACCCCCTCGGACGATCCTTTGCTTTGTAACACATAACCCCTGACACCTGGTTAGGGATGCGACCAAGCCAAAAAACCTCTGGTTTTCCATGTTTTGTTTTTTTTTTTTTCATACATCCCAGGCACCAGGCTACGAGATGGGACTGCTGTCTTAACCCAAAAAGGAAGGTCAGGGCTTGGGGATGTTGCTTGTCTCCACAGGAATGTCCTAGGGGAGCTCACCCACCTCCTGGTGGCACCCAGTGGACTGAGTAAGGAAGGGAATAGGAGGGGATGGAATTCATACAGACATGAGTTAATGGGTTGAGTGATGGGAAGATGCCCCTGGAGCAGGGAAGGGAGAGCTCCCCCTCAGGCTGTGGGGCAGTAGGAATGCTGCTCAGAGGTGTGGGCACTCCAGGGACCCATCTCACAGCTCTTACCCAGCCCCACTCTCCAGCTGCCTCTGGCACAGAGGGTCACTGGGATGAGGAGTTCCTGCACTGTGAGCGCCCTAATGGGACCCTGCTCCCAGGAGAGCTGTGTTTGTGCCCTGTCCTGGCAGAGGCTGAGAGTTCCTGTCCTCACTCCCAGCCAGAGGCACGTGGCTCCTGGTGGCTCTGGGCACAGGCTCTGGCTCTGGGAAGCAGATCCCAGCTGCCCTCAGGGAGCCTGTGGTGTTGATAGTTGGGTACTACACCTTGGAGTAAAATACTTTTAGTTCTTCCCATGTAAAAGAGCTTGTGCAAATAAAAGTTTGCCTTCTGGTGAGTTAACGCCATCCTGTCCCCACATGGCTTTTGGGATGTGTCCTCCCATGAGGCTGGACAACAGGGATGGTGTCTCAAGATGTCCACCTTCTGTCTCTCCTGGCTAAAACCAGACAATAAATACATGGCTGGTTCTGCCCCACCAGCTGCAAACAAAGATTGACTGCTGAGCTCTGAGCACCTCTCTGCTCTGAATTTAGCTTTCAATTCTCCCTTAATTTATTATTTGCTGTTAATTTAATCCATATTGACCTGCCTCAAAGAGAAAAAAGCTCTAGATTTGGTGAAAAATAATCTATTTTTAATTATTTCTGATGTAGAACACTAGCCCATAAATAAATTCCACTGCTACCCAGTGGTTTTTTTTGCCGTCAGAACTGTCTTGCTGGAATCAATAAACAGTTGATTAAAAACCTTGTTATTTAATATATTCAGTAACCCTAATCTATTCATTAGAAACTTAATCACTTTCATGTCACCAGCTGCTGTGATGGAGAAAAGAGCTGTAGCTAATTATTAGCAATTTTACAAAGCTAATATTGAATTTCTAATGGGCCCTCTGTGGCCTCTATTTCAAGCAGTTTGTATATCCCACAAACATGTGTTCTGGCTCTGGGCAGGGCCAAGCATCTCAGACTTGTGGATAAACTTGAGACCTAGCAACCAAATCTCTGGTTAGTTTGTGAGAGGAACACGTGTGTGCCGTGCTGGGCCCTGGCCAGGTCCATCCTGATGCTCCTCTGTACAACGGCTGCTCGTGGGACGAGGAATTGCTGGCCATGGGACAGGGGATTGCTGACCATGGGACAAGGAATTGCTGACCATGGGACAGGGAACTGCTGGCCATGGGACAGGGGATTGCTGGCCATGGGACAGGGAACCTCTGTGCCCTGGCCACTTGTCTGTGCTCACAGTATGGGGTGGGGTGTGTCCCGTGTGCTTCACTGTGTCCTTCCCGTAGGATGGGATCAAGGGGAGATGATTGAGAAAGACACTGAGGGGCTGGAGCGTGTCCAGGGAAGGGAATGGAGCTGGGAAGGGGCTGGAGCAGCAGGAGCAGCTGAGGGAGCTGGGGGGGCTCAGCCTGGAGAGGAGGAGGCTCAGGGGGGACCTTCTCACTCTCTCCAACTCCCTGACAGGAGGGGGGAGCCGGGGGGAACTCCCAGGGAACAAGAGATGGGACAAGAGGAAACAGCCTTAAGTTGCACCAGGGAAGGTTTAGATTGGATATTATGGAAAAATTTCTTTACTGGAAGGGCGGTCAAGCACTGGAATAGGACAGTGGTGGAATCAGTGTCCCTGGAGGGATTTAAAAGACGTGTAGATGTGGCACTTGGGGACATAGTTTAGTGGTGGGCCTGACAGTGCTGGGTCAGTGGTTGGACTTGATCTTAGAGGTATTTTCTAACCTTAATAATTCTATGATTCTGCGATTACTCAGTGAGGGAGAGGCATGGAGGGTGTGCCAGGTGGTTGGTGTGACCTGGGCACTCCCCATCTGCCAAGAGCTTTGTTTTTCAGCTTTTTTGGTTGCTTTTGTTCTTTGATATTGGAGCTGCTGTTCTGGCAACGTGGCCATCGAAGCAGAGAGAAATCTCTCTGGGTGAGACAAAGTTGGGATTCTCTTTAGGGCTGTGTTAACTTTAAAGCCACTCATCTGTCTGGATTGCTTGCATCTGCTATCACTGGATTTATATCCTTATTTTTTGTATTGTGATAGTACCTCAAGTGCCTTCTGTTGTACCAGGCAGGGCCCAATGCACAGGGAAAAGCCATCTCCTCCCCTGAGGACCTTGTGTGGGACATGAGGTGCAGGGACACTCACACCAAGTACAAGGCTAAAGCACAGGTGGCTCCAGCAGGGGCTTGTGCCCCTCAGAGGTGATTGAATTGCAAAATATTTGCATTAAATGTTTGTGGAACCAATTAAAGCTTCCTACAGGTCAGATATAAGAAAAAATCCTGGCAAGGAGTTGTGCAGGGTAATGAACATCACTGCACTCAGTGCTGGGGTGGGTGGAGGGGATGGGAAACATCAGAGCGAGGGACAGGCTCAGGCACTGGGGGCTGAGGACCTTTTTCCTTGGAAGGATGATAGTTTCACTGCTGCAGGTTTCTTGCTGTCTGTGCTGATGGTGACCATTGCTGGAGCTGATACATGGGCTGTGCCCTGGCCATCAGCCTGCCTGGCTGCTCCTGGTGTAGCTGTTCTTGGGTGCCTCCTGTTATTTTCCAGGTTTCTGGTCTTCCCAACACTTTCTGCATCAGGGCGTAATTAAATATGCTGTAGGGCAGTAGTTTAAGAGATTTTATAATGTGATGTCCTTTGCCATCCTGCTCCTGCCTTGTTTTGATGTGGGATAACTGATGGTGCAAGCTCTTGGATTCAATTCAATGGGAGAAGCAGCAGCACAGGGCTGGAGGGGTCCAGGGCATCAAAGGAAATCCGGACAGAAGAGCACATCCCCTCCCATGATATTTCTGACATACTCAAACTCAAGCTCTGCACAAGTGGTGGCTGTACCCCTTCAGGCATCTCACTGAGGTGCTCAGGTCTGCAAGGTGCCTGTGTGCAGGTTATTTGAGGGTGGACTCTGTCTTATCCTTCCCCTGCAGAGCTCCTTAAGGAAAGAAAAAGGCCTGAAAACTGCTGTGGCTGAATGTTGTGGTTTTAGCACCATGAAAACCTGCAGAGCTGCCTCCAAAATGCTCTGGAGCCAGCTACCCTTGAGGTCTGCAGCCAGCAGAGAGCAGAGGGTCTTGTTCTCCCTTGTGTGCCATCAAAAGCTGCAGAATCTTCTCTAATCCTCTGTGCCATTAGAAGCAGGGTGTGCTCTGGCTGAGGGGGCCTGATGACAATCCTTTTTCAGGAGGGTGTTGCTGAGAGGTGACTGAACATGAAAACTTCCTTCCTTGGGCTTCATCTCGCTGTCTTGGGAGGGAATTTGCCAGATGGAAGGAAACAAATACACAAACATATATGTAAACTCTTCCAAAATGGCTTCATATTCTCGTTTACGAAAATATGTGATTGAGCTTGTTTTATGGGCTTGGCGAACTCCTGGTGGCATCTGGCTGAGCTAAATATTGTACTTAATAGCCCAAGACAGCAGTGACTGCAGAGCTGGCTGGGTTTCATGTGTGTTTACAAATGTGCTGTAGTAATTCCATGGAAATTAGCTTAGAGCCTTAACAACAAAACAGGGGATGGAGAAAAAAGAGAAAGGTCTCTCTGCCTCTTCCCTGTTTGTATGTGTTTCAGTCCATGTGTCTGCCCACAGTCCTCATGCATGGCACTATCTCTGCTGCTCTGTCTGTTAGTATTGGTAGGGTTTGCACCCCAAAGCCTCCAACCTTCCAAAATGCCTTTTTTCTTATGTATGAGATATTAGCCAGAGGAAGCATTGGCAAGAGGTGTAACCTGGATTCTTCTAAGTTAGTCTGAAACGTGAGGGTTTTGCCCTAATTTGTGACATTAGGACCTATGAAGTCACATAATAGCAACACTGAAAAAATATTTAGAGGACAGAATTTGCCAGTTTGCCAAATAGTCTGTTTAGTGAGGATGTTTTTGATTTCAGAGGGTTGAAGGAACCTCTTTGTCAGTCCTTGGCACAGTGTCTCTGACAGGGAGCCCAGGGCTCCAGGAGTCTGTGTCTCCAGCCCCCAGCAGCTCTCCCTGGACCACATTTCTCCCTGTTCTTTGAGGTAGGGAATTTCAAATGCCTTTCATTTTGGCTTGAATCTGAATGAAACAAAGAAAAGGAATATTGAAATCCTTCACAAAACAAAGCTGTTCTTCCAGACAGCTCTGAGGAGTGTGGTGGGATAGAAGATTTGCCACAGTTGTGAAATGCTGCCCTTGCATCAGCTGAGACTCTGAGCTACCTCGGGTGGTGTCGGCAGCAGCTCCAGAGCACGTGGGGCCAAAGTGTTGCCCTGCTCAAAGGGCTTTTGACACAGGGCCCCTTTCTTCTAATGGCATGACTCATGTCAAGAAGGAACAGGTCACTTCTCCCAAGCTGAGCTGTGTGGTGGCTGTGAGCATGGAAACAGGGAAGAGCACTCGGACCCAGCCATGGCAGCCCTGTGTCTGAGCTGACCATGTTTTCCCTTCTGTGATTTTCTGCAAAGAGCAAAAGGTTGTTCTGGAAATGCTCTGTGTGGGATGCAGAGGATGTGCCAGTGTCACCAGCTGATCCCAGATTCCACCTGGCATTGTCCTCAAGCAACAGGCTGTGCCTCTGGTGACACTGGGCAGTAGAGACAGTGGCAGGTGGGCCCGTGCTCTCTGCCCAGGGATGTGGGATGGTCTTGGCTGCCACAGACCTATGACACATGTAGAGAAGCACAGAGCCTATTCAGTCATGTGCTGGCAGCTGTCCCAGATTCCAGTGAGCCCAAAGCTGGGGAGGAGCCGTCAGAGGGGGGATTGAGGTGTGCACCCACACCCCACGTGCAATTAAACACACCTGGCCCAGATCATCAGTTCATGCAAATGGGCAAAGCTCCATACCAATCTTCTGAGCCTTTGCATCTGCAGATGATGTATTATTGAATTATGCTTGATTAGCTGTTTTTCTGTTGCTTAACAGAAAGCAAATCTCAGCATAAATGAGATTAGTATGTGCCCTCCATGTACGCCAGCTCTTGCTCCCAAGAATTTAACATTCTTAATAGAATGATTTTTTTTTTAAAGGGAGAGGGGGGGAAAGAGTCTTTGAGGCTCCTGTTTCATTTGCCAGATTATCTGAACATTAAATTAGGCAAGTATGGAAATTCAAAATGTAGCTGTTCTGCAACATGTGCTGACACTGGCATAACAATATCAGTAATCCCCCTTGACAGCCATTACAGCTTAATGCTCGAAGAAAATGAACTACTTATTTTCTTTACCCCACATACACAGTGTTTCAAAATCTTTGCCTGTCTTCCAGCCAAGATGACTCTTTGAATTAATCTCCTCCAGGTACCAGCTGTGTTTGTCTCATCCTGCTGAGCAGCACTGATTGCTTTGAGGCCGTGTCACCTTGACAGCTCAGAAAATCCCCAGCTGCTCTTGAGGACTTCACTGTAGTGGGATTTTCCCACGTGATAGAGGTCCTCAGACATGCTGAACTTTGGGCAGTGCCAGGGGCATCCCTCACATCTTGTAGGGTCTTGCCCTGTTGTCTTTTTGTTGTGCCTTGTCTCAGTGCAGCTGAAGGAGATGTGTAATCCGTGGTCATAAAGCTCGTGGGTGTATTCAGGTGTGGATGAGTTCCCCTTCTGACTATTTTAAAGAAGTGCCCTTCAGGAAACACCAGAATTTGGCCTTTGCATGATGCTAATCTGCAGCTTGACAGTGAGAGCATCGAGCTGAGCCCAGCTTTGAAAGTGTTGTTGAGGAAAAAACAAGTTATGCTCATTGGAGTGAGTTATGTTGAGGAAAAGACAAGTTATGCTTATTGGAGGTGGCAACTGAGCCTGTTGCTTGTGCTGAAATTTGTATCCCTGTCCTTCTTTTCTTTAATAAGAACAGCTTCAAGCATCAGCTTGTCCTCGGTGCCCTTGGGAATGATCCAGAGGACTTGCTTAGGAGGTCTGTTTTGGGATTGTAAGGACAGTTTAGCTGTTTCTTTGCCAAGTCTCTGGGTCCCAACAGGTCTTTGGCCCTTCAGAATAACTTGGGAAAGCCTGGGAACTTCTGTTAGGAACTGAACAGGCCACAGAGAGCTCACTGGAGAGGAACAAGTGGTTGTGGATGCAGGGACTTTCAGAGGTGCTTTTGTGAAAGGAAGTGCTTAAATTCCACCACCGCCCAATGTTTGGTACCAAAAGAGCTTTTTAGTGGCGGGTTATCTTTGAGGGAGTCACGTCAGCTTTAATGGGCCTGATCTCAGCCAGTGTAAACTAATTTCCCTCCTTTGAATAAGCCAGAGCCATGGTGATGTGCACGAGGACTTACCTCTCCATCATCAGGTGCCTTTTACAGCTAATTCATAATGAGAAGAGAATTTCCACTGTCAGATCATTGTACCACTGAGCAAAATTGGAGCAGCTGCCTTGTAAAATGTGGAATGGCATCAATATACCGTGCTGTGTTTCAGAGCATGTGACTGAGAAGGTGATTGCACTCGTTAATAATGAGCCACTAAATTGGATGCAATTGCAATAGCTCATCATTGGTATAGAAATATTATGCTTTATAGGTACATTACTGGGCTGTATTTTATAAGGCTGTTAAGCTTACGCACTTTCCCTTGCAGTAAATGTCAGCAAGGTTACAATAAAATTTAATACAATATTATTAAAGCTGAAGTGCATCAGTATGGAATGATCATGTATGCACACTAAAAAAAATCTTTATTATTGCTTCCTTAACCTTCTTAAGGAGCTGCTTGTTTTAAAATACAGCGATGAAAAGGATCAAAGCTTGGAGGTCTCTCCGTCCACCCAGAGGTTCATTAGAGTTTTCAGCCTAGATGGGAATTTTGTGACGCGTTAGTTCAAGTAAATTAAACATTAAGATTCCAGCCCTGCCAGGAAAATTTCAATACAGCTGCAGATTATAATACAGGTGGTGAGGTCTCCTCACGTTCACCTTAGCTTTCATGGGGTGGAACTGATTGGCAGATTGGTGGCCTCCAAAGGAGCCGGGCGCGCCCTTGCCGTGCACATCTCGGAGGGGTGGAACACCTAACGAGCCTCCGGGCTCTGCCATTACCATGACAATGCCAGCGGCCTCCCCCTTGTGAAGAAATCAATAGGCTGTGGGGCTCCCAAAACAATTTCCCTGACCTCCCAAGGTTGCCAAAAGCAAGGTCAAGCAGCAAAGATCAAAGGCCCTGTGGAAAGAGGCGTCCCCTCCCTGACCTGCTGGCTTGGGAGAGGGCTCAGTCTTACCTTGAATTATTTTCTTAATTTAGGAAAACCGGTGTTATTTGCACACACTCTAGCCAGAGGAAATTAATCCCAGTGAAGTGTAAGGCATTGTCTCCTGTTTGATTAGATTTCGAGTACCATTTTAGGGTGGTTTGTGGTTTTCATGAGTGAAACAGCATCCAGGACTGAACAGCAGCCCAGGGACACAGTTCTTACTGGGTTCTGTGTAGAGGAGGAGTGTTAGAGCTCAGCTGTGCACCTTTGAGAAATCATCAGTGATTAGAGCTATTCTTGGTATTTGCAAAGATAATCCTTAAGTATTTGGAAAGAGCAAAATAGACCTTGACTACATAAATTTTACAGTCAGCTCCTTCAGACTTGCCTGGTATGAGTAGCTGATGTAAAGAAACATGTTTCAGATACAGTCTCTTATCTCAATAATCTTTAGCTTCCCACGGGAGCTCCAGAAATCACCCCCTGCTTGAGATACATCAGCTCTGGGCCCGGCTCAGTCAGTCTGAGGTGTGTGTTTGGGGTGTGTGTGTGTTCTAATTAGACCCTCTCAGCCTTGCAAATTGCTTCTTGTTTTCCTTTGTCACGAGAAGGATTTGGATTCTTGTCAAAATATTTTGGTGCTTGAGAGCTCCCAAAGAGGGTGGGTTTTAGGCAAGTGGGTACTTGATGCTTCCTACAAAGCTGGTGCTGTCAGGGTTCTGGAAGCTGCAGAGAGCTGGGAATGCTGTAGGGATCCATGGGTCCCTTTTCCTTTCCAAGCAGCAACTCCCGAAAGTGGTAGTTGCCTCAGATGGATTAGGTTTCCCTGTCTGCCACTTCTGCTCTTGACCGTGGTTTTAAATCACAGTTTTAAGAGCTTGTGTCAGAGATTTCATCTCTGGGAATTTATGAGGAGCTGCTGCCCCTCGTGCAGGTTTTGTGAGAGCCCCACTCAGGTCACCGTCCCCTGAGTAGCCCTGCAGGGTCTGCTCTGTCCCCATGGCCAGGGATGATGTGGGAGGAGAGCAGAGAGTGCTGAACTGGGAAAAAAGCAGGGATGGACTCAAAGGAAGGTGAAAGGACCTGTGATGGTGCTGCAAAGCCAGCGGGCAGGGGAAGGGATGGGAGGAAAAGCAGGTGGCATTGGTTTGCAGTGGTGAGACCTTTGGGTGCCACGTGTCACTCCATCTGTGCTCAGGTGTGTGCACAGGCTGGTCCTACACCTCAGGTGGGTCTGCACACACACAGACATATAGACACACATGGGGACATAAATCTTGCTCCCCCCAGCAATGCCACTTCAGATGAAGACTTGTCCTGGCTTTTTCTTTCCAGTTTTTGGAGTGCAAAGCTCCTGGGGGATGATGGGTGTGTTGTTGCTCCCTGCCTGTAGAAGACCTCTTCTTCCCATGGGGTAGAGACTCTTGAAGCTTTCTTTGAAAGCCAGCCCAGGTTTGGGCATCCCACACAGTGCAGTCAGTTCTGCAGCACACAGAGCTTGTGCTGGTGGTCACCTGGTGTGTGTGGCATCAGTGAGTGCAGTGGTGGGAGGGTAGGAGAGGCATAGGGAAGGGTCACTCATGTGAAATTAAATATTTTGGTTCTCCCCCCTTCTTTCTTCCAAAGCTATGGGAAGGAAAGGGTTATGATAGGCCTCTGAAAAGGGCTAAAGAACAAATTTGTATGAGATCAAGCCCTGAAGTCTTGCTCTAAGTGGATACAAAGCATATTGCAACCTTTCCCCTTCTCTCCTTGCTCCCCTTCTCTCTCTATTATGCCTCCCTACCCCTCCCAGCCCCTACTGCCTTTCTTCCTGGTTGTCTCTTCACTGCATTGTGGTGCCTGAGCAAAGCACAATCCTTTTCTCCACGTGTGGGTGACACTGTGGCAGTGGCCTTCAGCTGCCACCCTGAGCTCCCCCCAGCTCCCGTGGACATCCCACCTCGCAGTGCTGTGCCCTCCAGCTTCTCACTGCTCCTTTTCTTCCACACTGATCCTCCACTTTCCCTCCCGTAATTACTTTCTTGAGGTTTATTTTCATCTCGGTGCCTGATGTGACCAAAGTACATAAGTCTGTATCTATTGATTTCTGACAGCAGACTCTGCTTGTTCTCCACTAATATTTCGAACATCAGCATTCATCTTCCTTTCAATCTAAAAGATATGTCAGAACCACATCACTAAGGCTTCAGTTTTTTCTCCCTGTCAGCAGCATTCTTTCCCCATGATTCATATCCATAAATTGCTAGGGGAAAAATTAAACTTTTCATCAAACCCTTAAATATTTTGAGATTCCACAGTTCTTTCACGTTTTCAGGAGGGAGGCCAGAGCCAAGGAAGCTGTTCCTAATGATCTCTGGGTTTTTTGGGAACTGCCTCTTTGGTCTGGTGTCTGTGGCCTGATACAATCAAAAGTCATCAGTTCCTTTAACACATTGACAGCTTGCATCCACATGCACACACACTTGTTTTCACCATGCTTTCACCATGCCCATCGATAGCTCTATTTATTTTTGGACACTAACTCTGGTATTTCTGGGGGTTGTAGCAATGAGCTATGGCTGTCATTGTCGTGTATGATGTAGGTTAATAGGTGTCTGTCAGGGCAATTCCCAGCTGCTTCCACTTTAGCCAGGGTTGTTGTTGGATAAATTTGCTGTACATGCTGCAGAGGCTCAGTGGCAGGACGTGAGTGTCGCTTCTACCCAAAGCAAACCCACTTGTTCAGTGCTGCTCATGGGACTGGGTTCTGTTTACAACAAGAAAGTCACAGTGGATTTGGTGAGAGGCTCTGGAGTTCCTTTATCTGATGGCATAGAGGGATGTACTGGATATTTTGAGCAGCCTGTGAAAAACACAACCAATGGCTGCTGCAACTCTGTTTTGTCAGTGACGTGAAGGATGGTTTTAATTTCCCCATAGGTGCCTTTTCCATCTCAGGAACCAGCTGATGGTGGCATTAGTTCTGCTTCTATCATTTACTTCACGTGCCTTGAATTATGCTTGACCATCAGGGGGGTGCTGGGACAGTTACAATCCTTCACGTGCCTCTCCTGTCAAACAGATTCCTTTGGTGATTGGTGATTTCTGGGCATCAATATATCTTCCCAAATTTTTCACCTGAGAGCAATGCCATACTGACACACACAATGTCCTTCATCCAGCTGAAGTGTCAGTCCCAGACACCTTTGAGTTGGGACTTCTGGATGCACCTGTTACTTCAGGGGTGTTTCAGGTGGTGTTTGATTCCTGAACCCTCAGCAAAATCTGTCTTTTTATCGATATTTTACTACTTTCAGTTGAAGGGGAATATTTGCAGAAAGAATCTGAGAGCTGTGAAAAAACACCTGGTGAAACAGAAGGAATTGAAGTAGGAGGAAACCTCTCCCTCTGTATCTCATTGCTAAATGCCACAGCACAGATAAAAATGACCCCCACAAAAGCACTTTGCAGGGGACTTTTACGCCTGAAGATTCAACAATTTGTAGTGGTAGACAGGTTCTTCCTGATAAGAAGAGTCAAATTGAATTTGTGAAGGTTCTGGACTGAATTTTGGGCAATTATAGGGGTTGATGGGAAAGGAACAAGCCATTTCAAATGGCCATTTTGCTGGAGCTGGCATTTGGAAGGTAAAGATGAAGGGACATTTGCTGTTATGTCCAGGCCATTGGAGAAGCACAAGACAGATACACGTGGCCTACATAGTAATGGAAGAATTGGGTTCAATTTGTAGTTAAAGGAGTTGAATGTTTGGGGTGAGAGAAAATGTCATTTATCATCTGCAGACTGACATCAGAGATCACTTGGGGAGAATCCAGCCCGTGGGAGAATCAGCACAATCTGCCTTGGAGAGACTCCAGTCCCCGTGGTCATCATGAAGGTTTTGTGCCCCTCTGACAGCAGCTGGTGGTCAACAAGTCCTTTGGTGACATGAAGAAACATTTGTTAATGAATTTGTCCAGCAGTTTTTCTGAGGGGAAATTAATATTGGAGCTGGAGGGATAAGCTCTCTTAAAGAGGTAATGGCAAACAATAATCTATTTGATAAAATAATAGACATGGGTTTTGTTGGTTTTCTTGGCTGCTGTGTCCATGTGCTTGCTCTGAACACCCAGGTCTGTAGCATGGAAGGACTGAGCCAACTGAGCTGACTGTGCTCTGCACAGAGAGTGTTTGGTGGCCACAGGATTTCCAAAGTGCAGGTTGTGGTTTTCATGATTTCAGCCCTAAAATGAGCAGCTTGGAAGGTAAGGGCCACTGCTTAAGGCTTGTGCTTGAGCCAGTATCTACCAGTGTGCTGCCCAGAGCTGGGTGTGCTCACAATTGCACTCCTAAATGAAAGTGTTCCTTGATTTCACGTAGTCCTTTGTCAGCTCCAAGTTGCACCAGGACTGGAATGGTTGTTGAAGGAGCCAGGAGTGAACAAGGAGTTCCAGGAAGGGACAGGACACAGAAGTGAGGGCTCAAAGGCAGGTGGAAGGTGCTGTGGGGCAGGTTCTCTGTACCACCCGCTGTGTTTCCCTCCAGAGGGGCTGTGCTCCCTCAGCAGCTACTTCTGAGACCTCTCAGGGTGGTGGTGGGCTCAGGGTCCCTGTCCCCCTCCCATCACCATGTAAGCACTAACCTCTGCCACAGCTGGGAGAGGGAGAGCTTCCAAACAAGCCATAGATGATTCTTGTTGCCCCTGCTAATGTCTGAAAAGAGATTCCAACCTGTCCCCATGAGAAGGTTGGGGTGATGCTCAGAGTGCAGGGAGCCCGTGTGGGTACTTGGCATGACTGTAGGCTTTTGGGAGCCACAGAGAGATGTTTGTTGAGGAAGGTTTCTCCAGAGGGAGCTTGGGGCTGTCCATTCCCCTGCTTTTGCTCTCCAGGAGTTGTGAGGAAACAAGGGCAGATTTCCTGGCCTGGGGGGATCAGATTTGTGGGCAAGTGCTGCCTGGAGTGTGTGCCCCTCTCATCTGCTCCCTGCCCTCCACCCAGCTCCTGCCCTGCACACATACAAGATATAACACCACACATCCATCCCCTCTATTCCAGCACATCCATGAAGCCTCTATCTCTGTTTTTAACTTAAAAAGAGATGATTTTATATCAGATCTGTGTGGAGCTGAGGCTTTGGCTCTCTGCTTTATCCATGCCTGTGATGGATTCCTGAGCCGTGGTGGTACACAGAGCCCGATGCTGTGTCGCATTGCAGCTCCAGGCTCTTTGCAGGGTCTCCAGAAGGACACTGAGAAATCACCAATCACTCCCCAAACCCTGCACAGGCGTCTGCAGGGACTGTCCCCCTCCCTGAGGGCGCTCATTGCCGCGGAGAGGAAATTGTTCCCCTTTATTCACGGGATATGACTGCAGGATAAATAAAAAGTGAGAGCAAGTTTTAAGTGCTTACACCAGGAGGGTCAGGGGGGTCACCTGCATTTGTGAAACGTCCAGTTCCTCCCGTCCCCGGCGCTGCCGACAGATGGAAATCATTTCACCCGGGGGGTGTGAGCAGGGTCAGCGGGGGAGAGAGGCAGAGCCCGTAAGGAACAGCTCATTAATACCCCGGGGCCAAAGAACCACCTTTCTGAGCTGTTTTCTTTGTGCTGGCACAAAACACAAAGGCGAGCAGGCGGGCCCTGGGGCTGGGGGAGTTTAAATCAATATGACAAATCCATAATTACACGGTGACTTGTGCAGGGAGAACATCCTGGGCTTGTAAGGGAAAACAAACGCCAGCGTGAAGATCCAGTGTTATATTTAAAATCCAGGTATATACAGTCAATGCAAGTTTGCCTTATTTTGGGCATTGTGTACACGAGTGTTTTTCTCATGTCTCTGATCTTCCTGCCTAATTCATAAATCATAACAGGGGATGCAATAAAAGGAATTAGGTGATCATTAAAGTACTATGCACTGGATATATTTTTCCTTTCCTGTTTCAGTCTGAGAGCTCATTAAAAGCTCACTTGCCTCTTGAAGTATCTTGACACCGAAGATGATGATGAATAGAGCTGCAACGAGTTGTTAATAATTTGAAATACATTGTCAGAATCACACGGTGATGCTGCAGGAGATTGTTACAGAGGAGTTATTTGTGTTTGTTTTATTCCGTTACCCTCTTAATCGACCCAGATTAGAAACAGCCTTAAGCCGAGCAACTATTTATTTTCTTTCTTGGAAGACATTTTAATTAAAAATGAACTATTGAAAAAAGAAGATTATGTAGGGGAAAATTACTGGAATACCAACACCCATGTTCACCAATCCATGCTTAATTCCAACCCCTTGCTGAAGTCTCCTTTGCTGCCCAGGTATAAGTGCTTTGCTGGCCAGGGATCAGTTCCTAACACACTGAAACTTCAGCATATGCTCAAGTGCTTTGCTGAGTCTGTCCCTCCACAGTTGGAGCCATTGGTTTTCCCTTGGAATGGGGGGACAACAGGCTGGACACCCTCACTCTGCACTGCTCTGGTGACAAATCCTGTGTCACGGTTGGATCTTATTGTGGGGAGCATCTTGTTGGCTCTCCATGCAAACATCTCTGCTAAAGCTGATGAAGGAGCACCTTGTGCTGCTGAGAGGGGATTTTCCTCCATCCTGATGAGGGGAGTTCAGCCCATCACAGAGACATTTCCAGAGGGGTCTGTACAACCAAAGGATCCCTGTGGATGGGCTTTGTCTTCCCTGTTTGAACCATCTGAGATTCATCCTGATAGAGATGTTTGATATATTTGGGAGGATTGGTCCTGAGGAGGGGCTGTTTTCTTCAGGGAGCACAGAGGCACATGGACAATTGCATTCCCTACATGGGAATGCTCTCCATGTGGTTTGACCTCATGCACCCCAAAGGAGGTTTGGGATTTTGTCCCTTAAAGTTAGGCTGTGAGGGGGTTCCAAGCCAATAAACTCCGTGGTGTGCAGGTTTCTAAAGGATCAAACTGTGTTTGGTGATGGAAAGTGTGTGTCTAAATCCCCCCTGGTCTGATCTGCAAAGGTAATTGGGTGCTTTGAGTGGCATTTCCAAAGTGCAGGGGTGGCCACCCACCTTCAAGCTGTGCTGCCCTTAAAGTGCTTTTCTTTCTCTCCCACCCAGCTTTGCCTCCTGCAGCAGGGAGGCAGTGCCTGCCTCCCCAAAGCACATTACTCATGCCAGGCCAGCTCTTCATTTTCCTCCATCCACTGATGCTCTCAGATAGAGCATCCTGTAAATCATATTTAAAAATACATTAGTGTAATGTTGCTGGAGTTGATATTAAGTGAGCTTTGGGGACCCTGCTGGCTCCAAATTCCCCTGTCTCAGACTAATTTACAGTATATTTCACCAGGACAGGCATTTCCATACCCAAGGACCCGCCCTAACCCTTTTCTCTCTCTCTTTCTCTTTTTTGTTCCATTATTCAGCTGTTTTTAGCACATGATTGATGTCTTCTGATGTCAATGCGAGATTGCTCTTCTGTTTTCCCACCTACCACTGTAAAAAGAGAGGGACAGAATAAAGGGAAATGCATTACATGGGGCAGGCAAAGGCACCAGCTGATCCCAGCCTTTGGCAGGATGTGCTGCTCAGGCCAGGGACACAAAGCCTTTGGCAGGTGGAGTGTTGGGTGTGAAGGCTCCAAGCTTTTGTTTTCCATGTGGGATGAAACGCTGCATTAGCAGGAGCTGCTCCTCTCTTCTGTTCCCAGCACTGGGAGGGGGTCAGGGGCAGCTGAGGGGCTCCAGGCTGCCCAGAGCAGCAGGGATTTTGTTGGGCAGTTCCTGCAACCACATGAAAGCTGATAAGCATTTATTGAAGAAGAAAGTTAAAGCAACTTAGCAGGGGAGAAAAAGTTTCTCCCTTTGCCATGGGCTTGGGGGACGTGGAGAGTCCCACAGTCTGAGTGAAAGCTTAGGGGAAGTATTGTAGAATCATAGAGTAGTTTGGCTTGGAAGGGACATTAAAGAGCACCTAATTCCAATCCCCTTGCAGTGAGCAGGGACATCCTCAACTAGACCAGTCCCGTCCAGCCTGATCTTGAATGTTCCCAGGACATCCACAGCCTCTCTGGGCAACATGTGCCACTAACACAATAACAATACTTTGCATTTATATAAAACTTCGATGGAATAGTTTCAAAGCCCCTTGCAGATAATACAGACCTGAGCCTTCCAATTCTCCTGGGAGACAGGCTGGAAATTTGTCAGGACATAGTGCTACCAAGAGCACTCTGCAGCAGGAAGGGAATGGGGCTTCTTCCATGCTCTGTCTCTGGCAAGGGTGTGAGCAGTTCAGTTTTTAAATGAATGATAATTTTTTAAGATTTTAAGTGGCTGATAATCATCTTCCAAACACTGATTGGTCCATCAGATGCTTAGACTGTGAATGTGAGGAGTGCAATCCAAACAAGCCTGTCCTTCAGAAGAGATTCCTTTAAAGCAAACAAGATTTTGGGAGACGTTCCTAAGGGAAGCCTTGTGTTTGTAAAATGTATTTGTGAGTACTTGCCTTACTGAGTGCACAGATTTAAGGCATAACAGTGGTTCATATCTTTTATCCCTTTATCCCTCCTGATTATTAGGTATTTTTTAAGGGTAGGTATTTTTCTAATACAGATGAAAATCACCGAGAATTGAGCTGTTGGATTTCTTCACCACTGAACCTTTGGGGGAAAGGATAAGCTGAGCATACCTTGTGTCCTGCTGGTTTTTAAATGAGAAGAGAATGCACCAGAGAAGTCCCGTGAGCTGTGGTCCTGGTGCCCTACAGCCTCTTTGGGCAGAGATGTGTCTCCAAGTGAAATAACAGCCTGTTCCACGTCTGGGCAGTCAGACCTTCGCAGAGCCCCCTCACACCTCTCGTCCTGACCTCACCTCGCTTTTCCTGCTTTGTTGAATTTGAAGTTGCTCCAAAATATGTCAAGGGATTGTAACACTAGTGCTGTTTCTAATCTGGTTCACAGGGCTGGCAGTAGGAGCCCCGACATGCAAGGAGGCTCCCTGGAGAAGGAAAGCTGATAACAGCAAAGCTCACTCCTGGAAGCCGGGCGGACCCAAAGGCCTCTGCTTTTGCTTGGTCTCTGCTGAAGGTGATTGACTTTGAGTGAGCAATTGCTGCAGACTCTGCAACTTGATCCTGGAGTTTATGTTCTGTGTAAGTAACCTTGAGATAGGGATAACTCATAACCTTTACCTGACCCTGGCTGCGCATCTCAAGTGAACAGGAGCTCTTTGTTCGAGGTTTTTGGAGCCATGGGAGGTGTATTTAGCTTGTAGTCATGAACTGACACTGAACATGTGTGCCCAGAAAGCTGCTCCTTCATTTCATCTATGAGTAAGTATTGATTAATGGAAGTATAAATTAGTACATGTAAAACTGTTCTGTGGAATTGGTACCAAGCCACCAGTAGGTTGAGTCTTTGTTAACAAAATGAAACACTTGTTTTGAAGGAAGAAGGACTTGGGATATTGATAGTTGAGTAATGTAGTGAAGAAAATCAAGTGCAGTCCATAGTCTACATGCTGAAGTCCTTGATGGGTCTTACTCACTGTGGATGGTAAGGACACCCAGCCCATGGAATACTGCAGGATAGCTTTGCTCCAAACCTAGAGCTTCTGGAACAGTGTGGGAATCCTGCCTAGATTGTGGCAAACCTTCAGCTGAACCCAGGCTGGCTCTGATCAAGCATTCAGACTAAACATTTTGCTCTTAACAAAATAGTTCTTTTCTAATCTGCTGTGTCTGTGATTCAGCACTCACACCTCTCTGCTGGGCAGAAAATGAAAGGTGTCAAAAAATTCATGACCTCACAGGTTTTGTACCCCAGGAGAAGCCACAGCCTTCACAATCCTGGCTTTTAAGCCTTTTTTTTCCTCTTTTTAAGAGAATTTGGGGTGATGGCCACTGCAAAACCTGCAGTGCTGCTGCTGTACCAGCAAAACATCCAGCAGTGAGGTGGTGGTGCCTTGTCCCCTGTGGCCTCTGGGGATGGCACAGAAATGCTGTCTCTTGGAAGTCAGCTGGACCCCATGGGCAGCGGGGTGGGAGGAGCAGCTCTGCAGGGCTGGAGGGGGCTGGAGGTGAAAGTGCAGTTCTGCCTTTTGCACCAAGGGTTTTCCTTTTCCAGCAAGATGTTTGCACAGAAAATTAGCTCCTGTTCAGGCTCCTGGGGCAGATTTGTGTTATGTGCTGCAGTGCTAGATGTGTGTGAGTGACCCCATGGGCTGTGTCCCTGCTCACCTGCTCGGAGCTGCACAGACCCACAGCCTGGATCTGGGTGGGAAGATGTCCAGGGGGACACAGGATGGCTTTGTGTGGGTGTACATGTGTCCACGTTGGACTGTCCACACATCACCCCACCCCCCTGCTCCAAACCAGCTGACTGGGAAAGAAGCCAATAGTGATAATCCACATATCAATACCACATCAATCAGAGAATAAACTGTAGAAGCTGAATCCTTTTTGGTGACATTTCATGTTGCAATCAGCTCAGGTCACAGAGCACTCATTGGTTTTAGTCTCTGAGCTCACAGCCCAAGACCTGGTATTTTGCAAGTTGAGTAAAATTGGATTATTGAGGGTTTGTCTGCACCATTTCCACATGCTGATACTTTCAATCCTTTGCATCAGCCAACAGAATAAAAAAAGGGTGAAGGAAAACAATTTACATGAGCAAATACTAGAACTATATCCTATCCTGGCCTATTATTTTAAAATGTCTCTGGGGAATACAACGTTTGCTGTAAAAGGCAGGCTGCCTGGCTTCCTAAACCCTGCTAAATTACCACCTCACTACAGCTTCCAGCAGCTGTCCTAGTTCCCCAATTCATTTTTAGCATTTGAGAATTAAAAAGGATACAAAGCACACGCTTTGAAAACAAAGCTCCCAGTGGGTCCCACGCCGTGGGGAGGGGGCAACTTCTTCTGACTCCTGAAAGCTGGTGTGAGCCAGCCTTGCCAGGGAACAATGGGATCAGAGAACAGGGGGATTTGTTAAATCAGCTTGAACTCATGGAACTTGTGTTTATGTGCATTTGCTTCTAGTAGAAAACAGTGGTGACACTACTGGAAGAAAAACTAGTTTTAAAAACAATTTAATCTATCCACACAGGAGCTATACAGGGAGAGGGGACTGATGCAGAAAAAGGGAAGTGGTCCTGAAATCCTTCCAGCAATATTCTGCATTTCCCTCAGCAGAATATTGAGGGAATTTTTGGGACACAAGCTTGGCCTTATCTACAAGTGGAATCATAATGACAGGCAAGCATCAGGAGACTTGAAAGTGTGGTTTGTTGGTTTAATACATAATAGGCCTGGCTCATGTCTTCATTCTGGCTGAAAGACAGAAGAGGTGAATGAGATGTGTGAATGTCTTCATCTACTTTTCAGCAACCTCCTAAAATTTAGGCCTTAAAAGAAATACATCTTGTCTGCAGGGCAGTATGAATTTATTTGGGAAGTTTAGGATCCCTGGCAAGGTTTAGCTCCAGTGTTTGCCTCTAACACTGCTTCCATGCTGCTGCTCGTAGGAGTTTACCTTTATTTTTTGGAAGTCGCCATTTTGCTGCTCCTGCTCTGCTTTTACCTGTGTATTGGTTGTGGATGTCACTCACCTGCCCATCTGCTGTCTCAGGGAGACTTCAGCCCTAACAGCTGCTAATGTTGTTGGTTGCCTTTAGTGAAATGTAGAAGTTCATCAGATTCAATATGGAGATGAACTTGTAAAGAAAAACATGACTGATTATCCAAAAGGTGGGTGAACTTGGCCTCTTTAGCATTTTAAAGTGTGAGTTCAACCTTCGTATAAAAGCCAGTGCTGTGCACAGGCTGTATTTGAGTTCCTGTGCTTCTTCCTGGCTCGCTTATCACCAGCAGTATAATTAGTTTGAGAAGCTTAAACATTCCCTGTATGATCACTTGTCTGTAGTCTTTATATTTGCTCTATCAGATTTAGCACTAACAACATAGTTTTCCACCAAATCACTGCTGTTGGAACAACACCTCCTTTCCTAACGGGAAGCTCCAGTGGCTGCTGTGAGCAGTAATTGACTGCAGTGGGGCTTTGATGCTCATAAGTATTTAGTCCCTCACGCTGTGCTCCTTGAATCAATAACCTCCTTTGGTCTGTAAACCTAATAGAATTGCTTAGAGGATAAAATTTTGCTTGTGTTTCATCCACTTAGCTCATTTCACTCTTTTGATAGATTTGCTCCATCAGGAGAGCTGCTGAAAATGATCCCGCGCTCGTCACATGCCGGCGACAATGAACATCATCATATTTTCCCCACACGTACTCCAGGACACAGATAACTTGCATCCTTTGAAAAGGATTGGCATGGATATGTCCTCTGCATAAATCAGAGTTGGGTGGAAATCAGCAGCTGCTGCTGGGGAAGTAGAAGCAGGGCAGGGAAGGCTGGAGACAGGAAAGCTGCTGGGTAAATTATTATCTGCACAGAATCTGCGCTGCCATCAGACAGAGGGCTTGAAGAGACAGGACAGCCTGTCATCCCTGGGCAGGACACCAGGTGATTCTCAGGTAGGAGGTATGTTGTAGCACAGCCCAAAAGCTCCATGTGGGATTGAAAGCATCCATCTTGAGGAGCAGAGGCAATGGCCACGTGTGAGGTGCTATAGGAGCAGGGCAGGGGTGAGAATGGAGAAAGCTGAATGTGGAGGAAATGAGAAAAGCAGCAGGGTTTAGGCCTTGGCTTCTTGATGAAAAGGAGCCAAAGGATCCCATTCTGCTGATGTGGATGTTGGATACCTCGCTGCAAGCGTGGCTATTCGGGCACGAAGAGGTTAAGCTGTCTCCGCTCCTTTGTTTTGCCCTGCCTCTCCCTTCAGAAGAAGATTTGCCTATAAAGTTATTTTTAGATGCCTTGTGAGCAAGTTTTGTGGGAAGACAGGCAGCCAGCAGCCCCCGGCGAGCTGCTAAGCCCACCCCTCTCAGCTTACAGCATGTAATTAGCAGATAATCATGCCAAAATCACAGACTCCAACAGGCTAATTTTATCGCCTGTGCTGACATCGGTAAGCTTGTCGAGAGTAACTTGTGGGTTGTTGGCTAAATGTGTTTCCTAACTTGTTTATGAGCGTGTGTTCCCACTTTTGCCGTGTGAAGATCAAATGCAGGTTTGTTGTTTAGCAGCTGCTGGTGTTTTGGTTGGGTCTGATAACACGGGACGTTTCCTAGCGTTAAAATTGCGTTTTATGGAGAGGTGGTCGGTGCTGATGGTGTTTCCAACATCTCTGTCGTGTTTTGCTGCAGGGTTGGTGTGGAGGGTGTTGGAGCTTTGATTCAGCAATATATTCAAGCACGTGCTTTGAGGTGCACTTATTCTGCTAACCTGTAATTATATATCTATAAATGTATATATAAAAAACTGTAGGTGCCTGCTGGGATTGAGCTGTAATTTCCTATGATCTAAATGGAAATTAAGCATGTATTTTTAAGCTGCATTTATACTTAGGAGTTTTGCTAATTTAGGGCCTTAGTAACTCCTGCCGTTTTCTTTAGCAGAGAAAAATATGAAGTGTCAGATGGTTGGGCTGAACAGCCTTCAGGACCTGCATACCTCTCTCACTGATATGATAAAATAAAGATACTTCTTAATAGAAAACACAGCCCACAGTCATCCATCTGGGTACAATAAATCTGAGACAGGTAGATAGAATAAAAGCTATCACTATTTCCTCCCGATAGTAGAAAGATTAAGTTGGCCAAGGTTACAGGGTCAAAAATAGGCTCAGTAACAGGAATCTTGGGGAAAGATGATCTGAAGAATGTGGGAAATGAGCCTGACCTCCTGCTGCCTGATTTCTTGCCCATGAGCTTGGAAAATCTGACTTTGGGAGAAGTATCAGTGTGCAGCAGGCAAAGATGGGGTCAGCCAGGGAAGGGAGGCATTTGGGTTCCCTTGGTTCACAGAACTGCCTTTTCCAGGGAGGGTTTCCCTGCTGTGGACAGCTGAAGGTTTGGGATCAATCCTGTGGTGGCCAGAGGAAAGGTGGGAGAACCTGTGAGGTCTTTTCCACTTACAGGTGTCTCTGGTTTTGCAGCAGGACTCTTAATGAATTATCATCCTCCAAAATGCCTCTCAGCTCCTGCCTGAGTCTCTTCCCTGCAGCAGTTTGGATCTGGCTTTATAGAAGCAGATGTCAGGCGTGGGAATCAGCCTCCCTCAGGTGAGCATTTAGTGTTTTATAGGAGAGAATAGACCTTTGTAACCTGTTTTCATTTTCGGAACACTTACCATGACAAAAAGTGTCTGTAGCTGAATTGAACAGACCTGGAGGATTTGCTGCAATATTTATCCAAGTCCATCCAGCTGTAAGGTCTTGCATACAGTCTCACCTGAGAGTTCTGTGCTTTGTGATCGTATCTTGTGCTTTCAGGCTAAATAAGAAAAGCAATGGGGAGAGTAATAGTTCAAGCTGAAGCAATAAAACCCCCTTTGCCGACAGGCCAGCAAATAAATATTTGTCTAGCATATAAACTTGGTTCCTTTTTTCCCCTGATGATAATGGAAGCTGCTTGCATGGAGGAAATATCCCTTGTGCAAGAGAGCCAAAATCACTGAGCTCCGGGCGTGTTTGAGTTACTCTGCCTGCCTGTCACGTGGCAGATTAATTCAGTGGCAGAATGTGGCACCACTGCCTCGAGCAGGCGAGTGCCATTCTGCAGAGAGCACAGCTCATCCTAACAGCTGCCTCGTGAGCTGCGTGTTGGAGCAGCAATGAAGCAACATCTCGCATGCAGGAGATGTGGCAGCAGCTCCAGGAATGGGATTGCAAGTCTGGTTCCATCACAAGTCCCCGCTTTCCCAACCATCCATCCAAAGTTCACTTGGCACCGACTGCTCCATCCCTTCAGGCTCAGTCTGAATGCAGGAGTCCTGTCTAGCTCTCCTTCCACGCTTGTTTCTGTTGACTAAAAGTTGTTTGTTGAACTTTAAAGAGAGAAAAAGTCCCATGAGTGAAAATATCACCATATCTGCATTTGGTATGGGACAGTGGCCAAGGAGTCCTGTCCCATCACACTGGGGGAAATGGCACTTGATACTTGTTTGAACACACAGACTATTTTTGCTTGTCAAGAACTTGATATTCCCCATGGGAGAGGAAGGAGGGAGGTGGGAGGAGGAAAACCCTGCAACACTGCTATTTGGATCTTGTTTGGGTTACCTTCCAGAGCTATTTGGGATGAGGGAGCAACTTTTTACTTGGGCAGATAGTGATAGGACAAGGGGGGTGGTTTTAAACTAAAAGAGGAGGGATTTAGATTAGATGTTAGGAAGAAATTCTTTACTCAGTGTGGTGAGGCCCTGGCATGGGTTTCCCAGAGAAGCTGTGGCTGCCCCATCCCTGGAAGTGTCCAAGTGTTGGACAGGGCTTGGAGCAACCTGGGCTATGGAAGGTGTCCCTGCCCATGGCAGGGGGTGGAATGAGATGAGCTTTAAGATTCCTTCCAACCCAAACCATTCTGGGATTCTGTGTGTTCAGGTTCATTCCCAGAGCAGTCACAGCAGGGATGGTTGTTGCAGTTGCAGTTTCATTTTGCCTTTATCCTGTGCTGTCACAGCCACGTGACAAGTCCTGCTCACAAATGCCCTGGTGGTCTGGGCTCCAGAACACCCTCGGCTCACAGGGTTCAACAAACATTCACTGCCATCCTTAGAAACTGAATTCTTCCAGTAAAACATTTCAGTGGAGAAAAGGGTAAATTCTGATAAAACCAAGATTCATTGCAATTTTTATAATCAGATCTATTTATTTCTCAGCTCTCTCAAGAATCACTAATTATTAAAAATTAATTGCATTCACCATTTTGACTTGGCTTCCAAGTCAGCTCTGAAGGCAGACAGAAAAGTTACTGCTGGTAGTTCAGATCCTGCCAAAAACCTCATGAGAATCAGCTACTGAGGTTTCTGTGTTTAAGCACTGACAGATGGAAATGGTATCTGATGCTTTAGCATTCTTTAATTGAGTTCTCAAAGGCATGACAAGGTCCAATGGCTGGAAACCGAAGCCAGAAAACTTCAAATTGGAAATAAGGTACAAATTTTTAACACTGAGAGTAATTAAACTCTGGAACAGTTTACCAGGGTATGTGATGGATTCTCCATGGTTTGATCTGTTCAAATCAAGAATGCGTGTCTTCCTCAGAAATGCTCCATAGCTCAAACAGAAGTGAAGGGGCTCCACACAGAATTTTTTTAAAATGCAATTGCAGGACCTGGATGGTGCAGGAGGTCAGGCTATCATATCTGAAGAGATAAGAATCTGTGAATCTGAACCCAAACACAGTATCTTGATTCCAAGCCCCGCGTTTAAACTTCATTTGAACCTAAATTCCCCCTCTTTCATTCTGTCTGCTCAGAGAAGCAGGAGGGATTTTCTAAGGCAGTAATTTGGAGAGTTTAATGCAGTCTTTACATCTATGGGGATTTTGGCAGAGATGCTGAAGAGCTTGAACCTTCCCTTTGGGCTCTCCAGAACAGCTCTTTGTCACCCCAGATCACAGGTAGTTGTTAAAGAAGTCCCAGTTTTATGTGTTTAACCAGAGCTGCCCCCCTGGTCAGAAGAGCTGCTGAGCAGTTGCACCTCAGGGAGCCAGGTATTCTCTCCCCATTTCCCTGTGGTTCCAGGAACACCTTTCTCCCCTGCTTGTAATTATGGGGATTTTGCTCATCTTTAGAGTTGAATTTCTCTCAGTGCCATGCAGCTCTTGAGCTCTCTGGAGTTAATTAGTGGCGCCGTGGAAGCTGAATCATGAAGTGCATCATTAAGAGCGGAGCACAGGTTAGAAAAAAAGTCAGGCCAGCAGCGTTTCAGGCACCTCCTTTTTCCTGAGGTTCCACAGGCTCTTTCCCCAGTTTCACTTTTTAATGGCACATTGTAATGACTGGTGTCTCAGCCACAGGGACTGGAGGCAGTTGCCAAGAAAAACTAGCAAAACAGAAGGTGGAAGAGGTCCATTAATTGGCTCCAAGTACCAGTTTCTCTGGAGGGGCTTTTCTTACCGGAGAGAAACTGTTCAGCACTGCAGGAGCAGCTCATACCTGCAGAGCAAATGGCTTTCCTGAGTCTGAAGACATCTACAGACCATGGTAATAATACAGCAGAAATATCAGAGTTTGATTTTAAGGGACACCTGAGAATGCAGAGGAATTGCTCTTTATTAAAAAGGCCAGACCAGAGTCTCTCTTGGTGCGTATCGAATACAGGAATACGGATTCTTTCACAAGGATCCTTTGCTGGAGAGGGGAGCAGGGGGGTGGGTGGAGAAGAGGAGGAGACAGGGAAGGAATTTAACCCTTAAGGACCTGCTTTGACAACCTTGCTTTGCAAAGAAGTCTTTGTTGTGGGAGCATCTCCTCCCCATGAGTGTTTTACTCTGTCCATGGAGAGCAGCTGGCATGAGTTTGTGGGAGAGCTGGTTGTGTCCCTCCTGTTTCACTGTGTTAAAGCAGATCCACCTGTGTATCCTGGGTTGGAGGGAGAAGACAGTGAAGTCTTTGCATGACCTCTCTAGGCTCAGTCATACCAACCCAAGCAGCCTGTTTTGTTGTGTGTCACCTGCTTAGTGCAGTGCTCAGAAGCACCCTTAGCTTTGGAGGAGCATCTGACAGAAGATTAACAAAACATTTGGGTTTGCTTCATGAAGATCATGGAATTGTTTAGGCTGGAAAAGACTTTTATGATCATCGAGTCCAACTGTGGGTCAATTGATCCTTATTTTTTGTTGTTGGACGGTACCATTGTAGGACAAGAATTTGGGGGTTGGTTAAATTAGTGTCTTGTGTGCCATGAGCAGGACAGAAGAGACAGCAGAGCAGCAGGAGTGGGACAACCTGCCTCAGACAGTTTTCTCCTGACCTCTCTAGCTGGGAGCTGGCTCAGCCCTCACATGTGATGCTGGAAGACACACACTGAGTGCAGACATGCAGTTATGTTGGACCTTTGAACATTGTGGGCCTCTCCAGGGCTGTTCACTGACTCCTGGCATTCCTAACTGCCTTTATTCTCAAAAAGGCCTTTGCTGCTTCCCTGCAGCCCAACACACTCTATACTGAGCTCTCAGAGTCATCATGGACTTTGGTATTTGTGTAGGGGGAACCTCCAGACCTGGGTTTGGGGGGGCTTTGGAGCATTCACCTGCTGCCTGCTGTGAAGTGTTTGCTGCCTGGAATGATTGTTCTGGGAATGGCTCTGCCTGCTCTCTGTGCTGCTGTTCTGAAGCCTTGGACCAGCTCCATGGCACTCGCTTTTGGTCCTTTGTTTTTCTGGGGATGGGTTGGATGGAGGAAGAGCACAGCACAATGATGATGTCATGAGTTGTGTGTTATTATCCAGAACTGGTGCAGCCACAGGTCCAAGGGTAGCTGCAGAGAGCTGAGGGAAGCAATGGGGTTTTTTCAATTCTAGAAGATGCCTTGAGGTCCTTGGGCAAAATCTTACCTCAGTGTCCTGCTGCTACTGATGCAGAGGCACCCAGTGTGTGCCACAGCCACCACAAGTGGCCAGTCTGGAACATCCTCATGGCTTATTCCACCTTCAGTTGGGCCTCTGCTTATTGTCCTGTTCCTGCCAAGTTGTCACCTCCTCTGTGCCCAGGAGAGTGGCCAGCTGAGGCACCACGTGGTCTTGAACC
Source organism: Neopelma chrysocephalum (assembly GCF_003984885.1). Classification (NCBI taxonomy): domain Eukaryota; kingdom Metazoa; phylum Chordata; class Aves; order Passeriformes; family Pipridae; genus Neopelma; species Neopelma chrysocephalum. The sequence goes on along the minus strand of NW_020897746.1, from coordinate 2,810,479 downwards.
CCATCTGGGACAACTTGCCACTCCTGTGGTGTTTTTAGGCAATGTCTGTGTCACAGACAGTGGTGACTCCAGTGTGGGAGAGGATTGCTGGGACTACCTGATCCAGCAGCAGCAGAAGGTTCCACTTGTGTTGCCTGCTGCAGCTTTTACTGCTCTGAATCTCTGACCTTCTGCACATAGAAGATAAAACTTTTATTTCCTATTTTGGCCCCAGTATCTTAATTTTCCTTCAATCTGTGCATGACATCCCTTATCAATTTTGTGGAATTCCTTACTGCTGACTCTCATTCATTGCCATTACTATTTTCTGTTTTCCAGGGAGAAGAATTTCCCATTTATTTACTACTTTATGAATTGGCTTTTGCTTGTCCTCCAAGCCAGAGCAGCTTTTAGCCAGCTCAGCCTTTTTGCTTTTCCATGGGTTTGTGGTTCCTCTACACAGGGAGGAAAATGGTCTTGAACAGTTCCCAATTATCATTCACAGATTCCTGCTCAAATTCTTTCTTCCAATTGTTTTGCTTTGTAATTATTTTCAGCTTTGTTAAGCTGGCATTGGAAATCATCAAGTAGATACATTACTCGTTTGGACTTTATTCTATTTGCACATAACAAATGTAATCAAATCAGTCTCTTGTACCTAAGCTGCTCCTATATTTTTACATTCTGTCATCAGTTCCCCTTGATCTGTAAAAATGAGGTCTAATATAGAATTTCTTCTATGTTAGATGTGATTGTTTTTGTGTCTGGATATTTTCAAGTGTAATTTTAGGAATTCCGAGCACATTTTTAGTATTTGCAGCACAAGGCTCCAACATATGGCTTTCAAAATGAAATCCCCATAGAAATGCAGCTCTCTTTCTTGAGTGATATAATTATGTTTACAATAGCTCAGTGCTACATGAAAATGATAGTGTTGTTAGTAATATTGAACAGAATTTCGAAGAGTTCAATAAATATTTCTGCTTCTTGCAGGGGAAAAAGGGAGATTGTGCGATCATGTCCTTTAACAATAAAACACCTCTTATATTGAATGAGTATTGTATAGCAGCTCTTAATTAGAGATAATAAATACCAGCAAGTTACAGCTATGTGGAAGAATTTTAGCTTTGTGCCATTATTTTTTAAGGGATAAACAAGGTGGCTCACATAACTACGGATTTTTCTGCCTGACATTAATCCTAGACAAAATAATGGAATTGCTGATAGGGCATGTAATTAGTAAAGAATTAAAGGGATTAATGTAAGTAGTGTCAATCAACACAGGCTTATAGAATATGGGTCTTGTCTAATTAGATTTTTTTTTTCCAGAAAGATTACAAGTTGTGTTGATAAATGTAATAGTACTGATGTGATAAACCTCTGGAAAGGCCTGAGGATCCTGGTCTGATCTCGTGGCTGACCCTGCTTTGAGGAGCAGGTTGGACTAGGTGACCTCCAACCTGGAACACCCCATGGTCCTGTGCAAGTACTGCCTTTGGCTGTGAATAACCTCTTACACAAGACTGGGGTGATAGAAAACCAATTAGGCACCACTGCAAGGGATAAGAAACTGCTGCAGTCTCCAGTTTTAAATGGGAATTCATCAGTGAGCAGACACGCTTCTAATGGAGTCCTGGGGTTATCACAGATCTGTCTTGGTGGAGAGGTCAAAACCTGGAGAAGAGAGAACTGAAATAAAGGATCACCAGTGCAGAACGATTCAGATCCCATTAGTTACCTGGATGAAAACAAGCAACCTGCTTTAATAGGATCCATGTAGAGCTGGGCCATGTCCTGGGAACTGTTGACAAGGAAAAAGATGTGTGGAGGTGTGGGGACCATCAGCCAAGCACAGACCTCTGTGTGGGAGTGTGACAGTGAAGGGAAATGTCAGATTTAAGTGTACAAAAAGAAGCATATTTGAGTCAGGGAGGAAGGTGTGCTCCTCCTGCAGTTTCTAGTTGTGACTTTGGTAGTTCAAGGAAGATGTTGTCATCAACAATTGGAGAGAATTGAGAAAAAGGGTTTGTTAAATGATTGGAAAGCAAATCCACCCACTGGAGACAGTTTGCACTGTCTGTCAAAGAGGAAGGTGACGGGGAGGTTTGATCACTCTGATGGACAGGAACATGAATACAATAAAAAGGCTGACTTCAGTCCAGCAAACAAACACAATAAAACCCAGTGGAGAGATACTGAAGGTAAAGGAACTCAGACTGGACATAAACCACATTTCAGCAGTGAAAGCAATTAACCACTCACAACAGCACACTGAGAAATATGAAGCTTTCTGTTTCATTGGAAATTTTTACATGTTTTTCTTTTCCTAAAATATCTGCTCTAGTTCTAGAAGGAATCAGTTCTGGGAAGTCTTATGGCTTGGGTTATCCAGGAGGTCAGAAGGGAAAAATCACAGTCTGGTTTTGTCATCGATTGGTCCAGGAACCTCTGACACGATGTGTGCTCCCAGCTCAGCTGCCTGTGTGTCACAGTGCAATGCAAGCAAGGGGTTCACAAAAATAGGCTGATCTAGGAGTCAATTAGGAGTTTTATTTATTTCTTACCAGCTTAGATGGGGATTTCAGGAAAAAACAACGAACCAGGGACTGAATTTTCTGAAAAACTTATTAAAGCATAGCAGTTACAGATTAATTCACTCAGCTCCTTATTGATTCCTTTCCCTGCTTGGAGACCAGAGGCACATCCACGCAGACAAGTGGCTCCACAGGCTCCTGTCGTGGCTGTGTCTCCTGGGATGAGGACATCATTTAGAGGATATCTCTGGACTGTTTGTACAGCCACTTAACTCAGTTTAGAAACATATGGAGGTAAATCAGCACAAATCCCACTATTGTGGACATTTAAAAATCAAGTTACGGGTCTTAAATGACTTCAAGCTTTGTCCTGTTGTGGTCCTGCCTGTCTCTGCAGGGCACTGGGGGCAGGAGGGACTCCCACAGCAGGTCCCACCCTGGAGCTCCTGTCACTCTGTGCAGCACAGGTCTGTCCCCTGTCACCCACACTGTCACCAGGAGGAGCTGATGCTTTCCACTGGCTAAGGACATGCCTGGGACTAGATGGAATGTTCAAGAGGTGAATCAGGAGAGATGAATCCCTCCTGAGACATGTTGAGCTGCTGAGCCAGCCTGTCCCCACTAGTCCCCTAATGGGCCAGCACTCCCTTTCCCTTTCTGCCCCATGTGGCTGTTAATTCGTGTCCTGGTTCAGCTTTGAAAGTCCCAAAATGTTTTTAAACTCCTCAATATTTTCAAGAATTCACCTAGACACTTGGAAACAGTAGGGAAAAAGAACAGGAGCATATGAATGAATGTGATTAGCGGGTCATGGTCATTCCCAGATCTTTCTCTTAAATATAATTACTTCATTACAACACATCCATGTTCCAGAACTTCTATAAACAAGGGCTGATGTATGTCTACTCGGACTCTTTAAAGTCCAGATCTTGGAGAGGAAAAAAAAAAAGTGGAATGGAGAAAAATAGCAATTAGAGTTAAATGGCCAAATGGAGAGTTAATGTGTGGTGAGCAAAACTCCTTTTAGTGGAAAATGTTTTTTATGTTAACTTTTGTAAGAAAACAGTTTTCCATACTTGTCAGGCTTGACAGTTAAAGTTAATGGTGTTAAAAAACAGAGTACTGAAAAATGTTCCCTTCGGTGTGAAAGATTTATTCAATGAGAGTTTGCTTGAAAAGTTATTTTGGCTAAAGGTGCTGGCTTTTGCCTAATGCTTGGAACAAAGGTCCTTGCTGTGTTACCAGGATGGGGACAGCCCCAAATTCATGATTTCCCAATTAAGATGACATGACCTATTTTCTTTTATTGTTGACCTATTGTTGACCCCTTTTTAAAAAGAATGCCACCCTTTAAATGTCTTTTTCTTTCTTTCCCCCCCCCTTCTGGAAAAGCACAAAGAGCAAATGCTGATCTTGCTGTGCCTGGAGTAAAGCTTGGGATGTGCTGGGATGCTCAGAGGTAGAATTTGGGAGTTAATCTGCACTGAAAGGGGACTGAAAAGTGAGTTGAACTATTTCAACCCATTACATGCTATTTAACAAGGTAGTTACGGCCTGAAATTTCTCATGTCTTATTTGTATGGCCAGAGGAGCAGCACTGGCTCTCCCTGGGCTGTGGAGGTTTGTAAAGGAGCTGAGTGACAGCAGGAGCATGGCTGGGGATTTTGGGGCTCTTTACTGGCTGAACTGGCTGCCTGGAAACATACTGGGGAGGGAAGGGGCTTTTCACAACTGCCCATTTCACCTACAGACATGGAACTGCTTGAACTGACAACCTGTTTGCTCCTTACTCACCCCAGTGCCTTTATAAAATTGATGCCTCTGATCCACAGTGGGTAGAAGTTGAGGGCAGTTTCTCTCTTAACATCAAAGGATTTTGTCTCTTGAAGCATTCACTGGATTTTCATCTCTTTATGACGTTGATAAAGTAGGTATCACTTGACTCTCTGGTTTCCTGGAATCAGGCTGGGGGGCCATACGTGTGGTTTTTGTTCTGACTGTGGCTCATGTTCTTCTAAAGCAAAGGCTCATGAATGGACTCTTGAAATCTGCCTGCCCATGGTCCACTTTTTCAGCCTCCTAATTTAGTGCTACTTTTTATAATCTGGACCTCTCAAAACATCTGAATTCTACCTATCGAAAATCCCTGTAAATATGGAGTTGGTGTAGGTTGGCAGAGTTCCACTGGCCTCCATGAAAAGCTGGTTTGCACCATTTGGGAATCTATTCTGGTGCTTAGAATAAATTCATCAAGGCTTAGTCCAGAGAGGCAGAGATTAAAGTCAAAAGTGTTAAAACTCTGGTTTGGAGCCCACCCATGTCAGAAATTACATTTTCCTGAGCTCCTATCTAGCAAGACTACACTGCATGGTTTTTTCAGAAGAAAGCCAAAGACATCCTCAGGCTTCCATGCTCCCTAAGCACACCTGTGTGCAGGTGCTGTGTTTAATATGCAATTTTGGAACTGCTGCTCCTTTCAGCCCTCTCATTTCCTTATCCTGTTTGGATCCTGGAGATTCCGGGTGCAAACAGAAAACTGATAGTGGAGTCCTCACTAAACATGTGAGAATGCAACGTGTGCTTGGCTTAAAGGTCTCCCAGTGATGTTTGTATTCCTTCAGGAAATCAAACCCTGAGCGATGCCTTCATGACCCTGGTGATGTGGGGGCTGAGGGGAAGCAGGATCTGGAAGCTTTGGACATGTGGAGTCTCAGTGTGGGTGTTTTCCTCTGTAGTGAGAGGTTTGTAAGGCAGAGTTGGAGCCTCTCACCCTGCTACAGCTCTCTGGACACACTGCAGTGATGTTGCTCAGTGATTAGACCTAGGGAAGAATGTTGATTATGTCGCCCCTCACATCTGTCCAAGAGAGGCTTTGTTAATGTTACAACTGAGTCAGATTTCCCTGACCTTGGAGGTGCATGTGTTTATCCTGGAGAAAATTCCACATTCTTCACTTTGCGAGTTCTGAGAACCCACATTTACCAGTGCAAGGGGCTGGGGAGAGCAGGGAGGTGGCAAGATCCACATGGATAAAGTCATTAAATTACTACTTTGACATACGATTCTTGAAGACTGGTGGAAGATTTTCAGACGGGCGAGGATTTGAGCAAAAACTCACACACCACGTGGTTCCCAGAATGATTCCTAAATCCAGCTTTAGGTCCTGTATTAAGAGAAGCCTGATTTCTACTGGCACTGAAGAACTGCATCTTTGGATTGCAAGTGCTGCTGGTGCAGAGAGCCTGAATGCCCAGAGATGGAGTCAGAGCCCAACTTTGTGCTCTTGTGATTCAAACCCAGGCACCAGGTGACTGTTGTCTGCAAACTACTTTGCTCATGGATGTTTTCAGTGGGATGGAAGCTTCCTGTGAAGATTCATTTCGATTTATCCTCTGTGCCAGTAACTAACCCCAAAATGAACTGACTTCCTTGCCCATACAGAGCTTTCTGTTTAGTTCAATTTATGAGCATGGATTTGGACTGACCATTGTTGTGCCTGACTGGGTTCAGAGCCACCTGAACATCTTGTGTTAGGATTCCATGTGCTGCCTCTTCAGCCAGACTTCAGATGGTCATTCTGGCAGGAGAAGGCCAGGTCCTCAGTTGCATGGTAGTAACAAATGGATTTTTAAATGGAAGGAAATGACATTGTTATCTGTTTGGGAACAATGCTGCAATACTCTGTGTGGAAAAGAAGAAGGTGCCCAATGTGTTTTAGCTTTATTATTATTGTAACCCATCATCTTCTGTTGAAAGTAGAGGTGGCCTTCAAAAGAGTCCAAACTGCAGGGAATTTAGCTTTTTTCCCCCCTAGAAATATGTTTGCTTTTAATGACATTTTCATCTATAAAAGCTAAAAATAACATGCCTCGTTAAGTTCAAAGCACTCTGGGACACAGTTTGCTCTTTCTGGCTGAAAAGTTTAAATTTTCCCCGGAGAGGATCACGTTTTCTGTTGGGTTTGGTGTTTTGTCTGCCTGCCTGCTGCAGTTTTCCGTGACTGTGGAAAATAGTGGGGACCTGTGAAGCACCATTCACAAACCTGGGACTTTGGAGGAGCTGATGTCTTACTCCTGAGTGGAGAGAAGTTGATGTTGTCTCTTCCCTTTGTCAGGAGGACAGTGAATGATGCCAACACAGTTGATAGGAGTACTTAAGCCAATCCTGGCAGTTCTTGTCAAACCTTTGGTTTCATCAGAAAATACTTCTGCTTGCAATCCAGTGGATATTACATAGCTAAAGTCAGTGAGAATCCCCCTCTTACTCTTTTGGTTTGGGAAGGGAGGGAATGGCTGAAAGTACAACCATTTCAAATGTCTGTAGCACTTCAATGACAGTGCTGCCATTTGGTCCTGGCTACAGGCAAGAAGTGTCATTTCCTCTCTTTGTGAGCTCATCTAGATAGTTCCTAGAATTGTATCTGAAGAGGGAAGGAGATATAGTGCAGCCTAGCATGTTACAGCTCAGTAACTGGCATTGCTTAATAAATGGTGTGGGATGTTTATGGTGCAAAGAAGTCAGGATGTGAGCCAGGACACAGCCCAGGAGTGACGTGGGAGACAGAGGATGTTCAAGTGCTGAGCGGAAAACTGGAGACTTGGGGAAAAGATGATTAATGGAGCCTGTGTGGGTCCTACTGAGAGCAGCAAAGGCTGAGCTGGGCTGCAGAAAGGGCTCGGGTTGCAGAGCAGGAGGGTGGCAGGGACTCCGTGGGTGTGGAGGTGGGGAGAGCTGAGTTTTTGTGTTCACAAGGGATGAGAAGATCAATAACAAGGAAAGGGCAGGACCACACTGACCTGCTGCCACCTCCTGTCTTGGGAAAGGCTGAAAGCTTGGAAAAAGCAGTGACATCTGAGAATGAAATCTTGAGGAAGACTGGTAATAAGTTCTGCTCTGGCATTACCCGTGTAAAGTTTCCAAGCAGGAGAGACCCACTGTGCTTCACACTGTGCATGCAGGTAGTGGAGAGGCATCACCTGTCCTGAAAAGCTGACAGGCTAAACGGACCTTAAATTATCACAAAATCACAAAATCAAAAAAGGTTGGAGGAACCTTTAAAGATTATCTCGTTCCACACCCCTGCCATAGGCAGGGACACCTTCCACTAGACTGGGTTGTTCAAGGCCCCATCCAGCCAGGCCTTGACCACTCCACAGTGCTCATTAATTTGTTCAATAGGTGTTTTGGAGTGGCTGCAGCCACTTGGGATCCCAGCTTAGCTGGTGCAATGCAGCTCTGCTCTGGGAGCTGATGTGTTTTGTGCTGAGGTGTGACTGTGACACTGCACTTACCTTAGTTTCTACTCAAAGCTTTGTCCCATCACCTGGGCTCACATTCAACCAGATCAGATTCTCTCCCTCATTTACTGAGGGGAGACAACTGCATTTGAGTTGTCTCCACTTTCTACTCTCTTACTGATTGTTTTAAGACACTTGCAGATGTAGTTCAGTGCGGGTTACCTGTCTTATGAAGAACAGTAAAAGGAGCTGGGATATTATCCCCAGGGGAAATCTCAGCCCTTCCCTTTTTATTGCAACAACTAGATGGGCTTTTAGAATGTTAAGATGTATTTTGTGTAATTTAAAGTCGAATAATAATCATAGTGGGGTGATTTTGCTATTGATGAATTCTACAGTATTTTCTCCATTCTCCTGGTGTGTTCCTGCCCTGATGAGGAAAATCTTTCTCAGTGCTGCTCCACAGCAGTGAGTTTTAGGCTGATCTGCTGATCTGTTTTAGGCTGCACATGGTGATTAGACAGAGAAAAATATAAAAATCATCACCAGGAATATTTTATGAGGGACACCCACAACATAACAGTTAGTTGGTGATGGCACTGCAGGACATCTTTGCCTCCATAATCAGGCACTTGTTTGCCCAGGGAACCCTGTGCCCCTTTCCCGAGTTTCTGAAAGATTGTGCAGGGGGTTGAAATGTTTTTGCAGCTGATCCATCTGAAATCCCATCAGGTTAAAGGAAAAGAAAAGCCACGTTTGTTGGATTATGGTTTCCAGATCCTTCAAATTCTGGAGCAGGCAGGGAGGGGATTGGAGAGGGAATCACGACTGGAGCAATTAATCTCACTGCAGCTCGGACAACCCTCGTCACAGGCTGACAGTGATTTATGAACAAGGCTTTAATATTTTTCTACTCTGTCTTGTGCAGGAGCAAAGTTAGATCTGCTCCAGTGTAAGCTGGCACTGTTCCATGGGAGTTGATGGTCTACCAGCTTTTCTGAGGGCAGTTCATGTCCTCCCATCATCGCTGGGAGACGTGAGTAACGATGCTGGTTCTTTGTCCTGCCTGAAGAGGGGATGTTTAATTTGAGGTGTGCAGCAAAGTCTAGAGCTGCTCTCACCATTGCCTGCCCATGAGCAAGTGACTGTGCTGAAATTGGTGAGGTTCCAGGGTGAGTTCATGGTTCAGCCATGGATTAAAACAGGTCGAGCCATACAAAGCCACGGCTGTTCCTGGTGACACAGGGTCCTTCCCAGCCCACTCTGCCTGGCATTGAATGACTTCCACAGCTTTTTGCCAGATGGAAGGAGCTGAGGAAGGAAACCCCTCTTTCAGGCTGCTTCCTCCCACCTGCACAGGCACTTTTGCCACAGCACAACTCTGTAAATCAAAATATTTGCTGTGCTCTTGGCCCATAATTCATGTTATCTTCAGCCAACATGGGGCTGTAGAAGCTTGGAGGTGATGTTGGTGCCCATCAGTGACATACTCAATGGTCTTAAAGATCTTTTCTAGCCTGAATGATGCTTGGTTCCATAGAGAGGAGATGCCAGAGCTCCCAAACCCACCATGTGGACCTCAGGCTCTGGCTTTCTGGTGCCAGGAAAGAGGTTGATTAGGTGAGTGAGGTCTCCTTTACATGTAATTTGCATGCATGCAGTCATTTCAGAAGTTCTTTTAAAAGGGAAAAAGCTCAAATCTCCTTTTTCACCCCTCTCAGAGTGAATTTTGCTCAGTTGTTCAGTTTAGACAGGAATGTGTTCATGGTGCTGAGGGTTAAAGTCTTGATGTGAGACTGAGGAATAGAGCTGGATCTCTTCATTTACCTTTAAATTCAGGTGCTTTAGAGGTTTCACCAGTTCAGACCATCACAGCTGCTGGTGAGGCACTGCCTGGTCTAATTTCACCTTTCTCAGCCATTTTGAAACTCAAGATTGCTGAAGTTTTTCTGCTGAAATGCAAACAGTGTCTTTGCCTCTAATCTCCTCCGTTCCCTGAAGCTGCCCTTGTCTCCATCTTTCATCCAAATCCAGACAGAGGCTTCCACAAGGTCTTAAGCAGCCTTAGAACATTTCCCCAGATGATTTTCATTTCCTCTTGCCCTGCCCTTCTCCAATCCAACTTGGAGCCGAGGTTTCCAAATACCTTGAGGGAAGGCTATTCTTGTGGTTTCGCTACAAGCTTCAGGGAAAGTCATACAGGACATTCCTCGAGGGCCCAGATTTCGGAGATTTTCGGTTTTGTTTTGCAGATCTTGCAGCTTTGCGCAAGTTTACATCAAAATGTAGGCGCTGAACTGAACTTCTTGAAGATTTCCTGTCACTAATAATATATTTGGGCATCAAACTTGGGGCTAATAGGGTTTTTTTGTGGGTCAAAACCCCCTTGTGTCAGCTCTGGTGCAGGACAATGTCCCATCGAAGCCAAAGGACAGATGTCGTTCAGAGGAGAAAAGTCAGTCCTGGCCACACTCAGAAGTCCTAACCACAGCTGAGCCTGTTGTAACTTCCCTGCCAAAACTTTTCTTTCATTAAAATAGTAAAAAAAAAAAAAAAAAAGAAGTATTTTAATTAAATACAAATTTCTGTGGAATATATCTGCTGCTTTCTGAAAGCACCCACGTTTTATCGGTAACTCAGAGCCAGAACATCGCGGCTCAGCAGAACTATTTACATTTGAAAGCTTTTCAGCTGAAAATGTGTATGTTTTGGAATTGAAAATCTTTTTTTTATGGCTTTCATTTTTATGAGAACACTGGAAAATTTCTGCTTTGGGGCAGGACTATTCTGACTCTGGTAAGATTTTTACTCTCAGAACCAAGCGCTGTTTTCTCAAAGAGACATTTCTACTTGTATTTTCTCATATCTTTTTCTTCCCTCTCGCCCCTCAGACCATTTCCTTTGACTTGCTTAACTCCTCTTGAAAACCAATAGGAGAAATGGGGCTTTGTGTTAGTTGGCTCCCTGTTTTGGGCAGCTAAACAACCACCCCGGAGAGCTCTCTAGTCTGACTACAGGCACAAAAAATGCAGATTTCGCAGTGGAAGCTATTTGAAAGGTTATTTTCAGGCCTGAGATATATCCCAGCACTTTATCCACCTGAGCCTGGCCTCTGCTGAATGATCAGGTGCCATGGGCAGGGCAAGCCCGATGATTTTAATCTAAACGGGCATGACAAGATGAGAGGCCAAACGCTGAGTGGATTTAATCAGCTGACAAGTGCAGTGATTAACCTTAAATATTTTGTAGTCAGTCCATGAGTGGAATTTCTGCATAGAAATAAGGCCATCAGCCACGGGCACTTATTTGCTGGCAGAATGATGTGCTCAGCCAGTGAGGAAGTTCTGGTTATGTGCAAAGCTGTGAGTAGTGACAGACGATGAGTTGTTAAATAACTGCACAACTCGTCAGGCACGGGAAGGTGCTTCCAGCCTGGAGTGTGGCTCTCCCTTCCCTGGAGAGCCACAGTGGGCTGGGGACACGTGGGCTCTCCAGAAATGCTGTGATTTTGCGTTGCCAAGTGCTGCTGCCTCTGCTCTCTGCTTTCCCTGCTGCTCCCTGCTCCTTTCCCTTTAGGGTGCTGCTTATGGAACCTTTTTTTTTTTTTTTTTGGCAGAAACTCGGGCTGGTGCCTTGTGCTCTGAAATAAAGGCTGAAGGGGAGATGGCAGAACTGGACCGTGTACCTGTTGTGAGACCTTCTCATCCTGGAGTTGGCCTCTTGTATTTCTCACACCAGAGTTTTGCTTCCAGCCCAGATCCAGGTCAGAGCAGGGGGTGAAACTCAATTTCCAGGTGCCTTCAGTAGCCTCACACAATCTCATCTCCCAGCCTGACCTGGACAAAGCTGGAGCATGTCCAAAGAAGGGCAACAAAGCTGTGGAAGGGTCTGGAGCACCAGGAGCAGCTGAGGGAGCTCATGAGGCTCAGCCTGGAGAAAAGGAGGCTCAGGGGGGACCTTCTGGCTCTCTGTAACTCCCTGGCAGGAGGAGGGAGCCAGGTGGGGGTCAGGCTCTTCTCCCAGGGAACAAGGGACAGGATGAGAGGAAACAGGCTGAAGTTGCACCGGGGGGGGGGGGATTAGGTTAGGTGATTGAATATTAGGGAGATTTTCTTCACTGAAAGAGTGGTCAAACACTAGAACAGGCTGCCCAGGGCGGTGGTGGAATCATCATCCTTGGTAGTGTTCAAAAAATGTGTAAATGTGGTGCTTAGAGACATGGTTTAGTGGTGGACTGGGCAGTGCTGGGTTAATGGTTGAACTTTGTGTACCTCACAGCTTGAATTCAATATGGGAAAGGTATTGCTTCTCTCAACCTCTGGATGCTTAACTGTTTGATAATAATATTTAGCATTAAAATTTCATAACATTTTATGTTTAATGGCAAGACATTTCCCTTTTGACTGCACTACACTGGTGAATTGTCACATCACACACCAGACTGCAGCATCAATGATGTTGGAAAGTGCAAGCCTGGCTTGAACCAGATGCTGTCCTTCTCCACAAGCCTTCAGGTGTTTTCCACTGCATGGGTGCAGCAAAAATGATATAAATAGAGAAGGAGGAGAAGACAGAACAGATGGAGGACATTGGAGGTGACACCCAGTGTGCAGGTGTGTGTGACACACCTCGGAGCTGTGGCAGTGGTGCTGGGCACAGAGTCCTTGCAGAGCCATCCTCTGAGTGCTCATGAACACTCCTCAGCAGTGCTGGGGCTCAGTGTTCAGCAGACAATGTGGGGAAAGCTTGACAAACGTGATTTGTTGGAGCAGACACTGCATGAAGTCAGGGCCATGAAAAATATAAGCCTAATGGCGATTATTTATGGTGTGCTGGGATTTCCTGACGGGGTATTTCGGGAGTGCTGCCTGAGCTGGCTTGGGTAAAGACCTTCCTTTAGCAATGTCGAGGAGCTCCTCTGAATCCTGAGAAGGATGCAAAACTCTGAAGTCACTGATGCTGCCTCTGAAGTTGGGCTTGTGTCCACCGGATTTGGGATGGTATTCCAGTCTGGAGTGGGTGAAAGAAAGGTTACCAGTGCAAGTGCCCATCGAGCCACAGGGCTTCCAGTGGGGCAGCAGGGTGAAAATGGATTTATTTAAAAGATAAAACATGTTGTACAAATCCTTCATGCTCCCAAATCTGTGGTGTTCATACTGACTGTGGAAGGCTGGCTGCAGCCATGAATTAAATGCCTCTTGTTCATGGCTGGACTTGAACCCCTCTCACCTTTAGGGAAAAAAGGGGTGTGGTGCCCTGGGTTATTCCTGCTTGATAATATCAGGCAGCCTTCTCCCCCTCTTCCTGAGAAGCAGCACTTGCTGCCTCCACATGACAGGAGAAAAGTATGTTTTAAAGAGCAATATTAATAATAATAGCAACATTAAAGTGTGGGGAAGGATTACAAAGGTAATTCCGAGATCCTTCTCAGTAATGCAGGCTATTAACAAAAGATAATCACCTTTAAGTCAGTCACCTTTAGCCCTGGAGTAAAATGGAGGCACAATTATTCAATGCAGTACAAAAGTAATTTAAATAGAGATGGATGAACCGTCGGCTCTCTCAGTTCTTGCTTGGGAAACCAGCCAGGGCCAAGTCCTAAAGGGAGGAAAATACAATAAAAAAAGAGCAGGAATAAGCAAGCCATTCCTGGTGTCCTGCTCTCCGTTTTTCCACTGGAGCTGAAGTCGTTCACCCTTTGGACCGTAAAAAGGGGAAGGGGGAAAAATAGGAGAACTGTGTTGAAAAGCAGTTCTTCATGTTCCTTTTATGAGTAGCACTTGGAGGCTCTTTTAGTCCAGACTGCCATAAAATGTCTGCATCCATTCTCTTAGTCAGAGCTCGGGGGTTTGTCATCAGGAACCACACGGCCGTGGGGTGTCCTCATTTCTGTCACGGCAGGTCTGTCCTGAGCAGCAGCCTGAGGAACAAGGTGGGATCAGCTCCTATGGAAGCACCACATCTGTTCAAAGAGGGCTCAGGAGCCAAGGAAATTGTTATTAGCAAACCCAAAAGATGTGGCCCCGGTGTTCATTTTTGTGCGCAGGAAGCTTTTCTGTGCTGGAAACAGGAGCCTCTTTCTTTTCAGCAACAGCTGTGTGATCCCTTCCATTGTGTCCACATCCTGCCTTCTTCCCAGAAAATGGCCTGTGGTTTCTGGAGTGCAAGGGCTTGGCAGATTTTGTGGGGTTTCTTCTGAGTGCCACCTTGCTGCCTTTGCTGTTTGAAAGGGTTATTGGAGCTTTATGCTGGGCAGGAGAAGTGTGTGGACTCTGGAAGCAGTCAGGAGATTGCAAAAGTGACTTTGAAAGGTCTTTCAAGCTGCAAAGATGAGCAGTTGGGGCCCTTGGAAATGCCCAAGGCAGGGCTGTAGCCACATGCAAGTCCTCTGGACAAGCTGGCACTGACTCACCATCTGAGCTTTCAGTCAAGCAATTAAAATTCCCACTCTTAACATTCCCACTGGTTTTCCTTCCCACAGAAAGAAGCACTGGAGCTGAGCATCCAAACCCATCCATTGTCCCTGCCTCCAGCAGGATGACAGGCAGCAGCCAGGTGAGGAAAGACTCCCGAGCCTCGTGGCACGTGGCTCAGCCTGACCCCTGCTCTGGAGCAGCCGGGGACGTCGGGGAGAGATTAGCAGGTATGAGAAATTACAAACAGGATAAACTTCTTGGAAACAAAACTGAGAGTTGCTGGGAGAGGCATTGTGAGTGGCTGCTAATCCACCGACCAGAGGGAGGAGAAGCTCCAGTGCAGCCCGGTGTGGAGTGGGATGAATTCCGTGTTCCTGTTTTATGTCCTGTCTGTGCAGGCGAGGGGCCTCGTGTGCTCATTCCTGTGCTGTTCCCGAGTGGCTCTGTCTGGACTGCTGCCTGCTGTGGCTTTATAAACACCGTGGTAGGAGCTCAGTGCCTGATTATTCTCAGAGATATTATCGCAGTGTGAGCTCCCATTGCTCCTTTTCCCCTGCACAGCTCTCGTGGAGGTTCCTTACCAAGGGCTCCTGAGCTGGTGGCCTGGCTGGTCCACCCTGTGTGATGGGGCAGCTCCAAAGTCCTGGTTTGTAGTGTTGCTACTGGGTGCAACCCCCTGTGCCCCAGAGTTTGGGCTTGTATGAGAGCAGTGCTGCTGAGGGAGTCCTTCAGAGGAGTTTGGAGGACATGGAAGAGCTTGTGAATATCCACCAAGGGATTCCTGGTGTTGCAGTTTCTGAGCACAGGGAAATTCTCCGTGCGTCCATCAGCACCTGTCTGTCTGGGACTCGGAACCCTGGACTTCCAACCAGAGTGGTAAACATTTAGGACCCAATCCAGGATGACAATAACCACGGCAGAAACCTTTCCATCACACACCAGGTCAAGCCTGGTTTAGGCATTTCAACCCAGAATTTCTCCCCAGGGTTTTTGGGTGGCAGTGCTTGCTCGGGACCCTTTACTTCGTCCCATAAAACCCTGCTCATGCACTTGGTCTTTGTCTACCCCCTACTTCAGGCCCATATTCAAGACCCTGGTGGAGAATATCTGAAAAAAAGCAGACAAATTAGCTGTGTAAAACCTGGAGTATATTGCTAGTGCGTTTATTGTGCTCTGATGTTAACCCTTGGTGTTCTGTTCTGGGGGCAAGCCCTGAGCTGGACACTCCATGTGCTTTGGGGGTTTCTGAGTGCCCTCGGCCTCCAGCACTGCTGAGGTGGGTGCTGCTGACTGTGCTGGCCCACGTGGACTCCAGGGGACGTGGCTTGCTGCCTTCTTGCTGCAGCACCACGTTGTAGTAGCCTTGTGTAATAGATGGCATTGAGTTTATATTGGGCATTGTGTAGGAGACACCTGTTCCTGGAGGATGTGAGAGCTGGATCAAAGCCCAGATTGTTGTTTTCATCTCTCCCTGTTGTGTGAAAATGAGGGGCACAGAGGTCTGGGCAGAGCCTCGTGGGTGCTTAGGGGCTGTTGAGACACCACATCCCTGTCGAGAGCAGTGTGGGTTTGGGGAAAGAAGAAAAGAGAAGCAGCTGAAAATCAAATCCTTCTTGTGTTTTTCTCATCTGAAGCCCTGAGCAATTTGTGAGTTTGCTTTCAATATCTGTCTATTAGAGCAGACCTTTTTTCCATTGAAATTGCTCTCAGGTTCTTGATCAGCTTGAATAAGCACAATGCCTTCCCTTGTCAGGGAGGCCCACTCCAGCAGTAAATCTGATGCTGAGAAATTAGATTTCTCTGCTGCTCCCAAGCTGTCACCAGAAGAGTCGGACGACAGCGATCCATGGGGAGAGCTGAGCGTGGCATCGCTGGTTTGTGTCTGCCTGAGCAAGGCAGGGCTTCCTTGGCTCACCAGAAAGGTTTGTGTCTGCCCTTCAAATTCTCATTTGATTTGTGGTGGATGAGCTGAAAGAGCTGTGGGCTGAACCTGAGAACTAGGAACCGTTTAACTGCTGCATTTGACTAAGCCAAAGGAGAGAACCCCCTCAGCCAGTGTTACCTACGTTTTAGTGGAGAAAAACCTGTTTTCCTCTGTCAAAACTCCTGGCAGAGATGGGGTGGTGTCTCCTCTGTGCAAGGTGGTGACGTGTTGGTGATAACATGTCCCAGCCACTGACTGACCCTTCGTGTCTGGGGCCAGAACTGTTTTTAAAACTACTGAGGGACAGCTCAGAGCGCCCGCTGTTCACTGTGACAGACTGAGCACCACCAACTGCTGGTGACCAAGACACCATGAAAGAGGCCTTCAACTCCAGAGACAGCTTAGTAGAAAAAGTTTTTTAAAAAAAAATAAACACATTAATACTGAACTCTTTGTTCTGCTTTTGATGGCCTTCACTATTCACGTTTCTGAACTTTTCTCTGCAGCCGTAAAATTTCGAAGAGCACTTAAAAAAAAATTAAAGCCAAGATTTTTCTTAAAATCACATGTTGCCAGACACAGGGGACTTGAGAGTAAAGCTCCAGATATAATCCTGAGATTTGGCAGTGCTCTTTGTATCATATTAAGTGATGGTCTACAGCACTCACTAATTGCTGCAGGCTGAAAACTGACTCTGGCTCCCGACAGAGGTCTTCTGCTCATTCTCAGCACAGAATTTGTCCAGTTCTTCTGGGTAAGAGGGAAATATCACTTTCTAAAGGGCATAAGTACAAAAATTACTCAGCAATATACCCTGCATTCAGCCTGAATGGTATTTTTAACTGTTGTATTCAAAACAAAAATTGATTGTAGGCAACTAGAATGATCTACAAATGTGCTCCTGAATAATCATGCAGGTTATTTTGTCTATAAAGGGTCTCCAAACCCTGTTGAAGACCAGCAGAAGAGAGCAGGCTGCTGGTTAAAGCAGACCATAGTCGATGATCTGGGCTTGATGGACACATCCAGGTTCAATCCACATTTCCCCTCTGTGAACTGGGCTTTGTGCAGGTCCCCAGCAGAGGCAGTGTTACCTGGCAGGTACAGCACCAGTCTGAAAATAATCCTCATTTTAATGTTCATTAAAATGGGTCTATTTTTGGACCTTAAATCAGGCACTCCTCTGCAGTGCTATTCCTGCCTGCTCCCTCTGAGTTGCCTGCTCAGGCACAGAACCTTTTGGGGCAGCAGCTCCTGTCCCAGATGTGGCACAGGGGGACCCTGCTCCAAGCCAAGGCAAGGTCTGTGATCAGGCTGGGCTCCTGCAGTCTCCATCAGGATGGATTTATGGCAGCTGAACATATTCTCCTTGGCCACAGTGGAGATGTGTAGGTGCCATTGGAGATCCTGTCCCACGTCCTGCAGGTGTGGTGGCAGGGGCAGGACCTCCTGGACAAGGAAGGTGTTTTGCTGCAGAGCTGCCAAACACAATCCTTAGGATACAGGAGAGGGAAACTGGCCTTTTGCCCTTCTCCAGCCAGCTCCCAGCCAAATCCCCATTATCTTTACAAGCATCCTCCACCTGCTCCTGGGCCTGACTGTGCCTTTGCCAAGGCTCTGCTCTGCCTGCCCGTCATCACTGAGCAATTCTCCCTGTCTGGAGATGCTGCCTTTTGCTTTTGGGCACTGGGCAGGTGACCAAGGAGCTCCCAGCAAGGGCAAGGAGCCTTTCCACAGTGCTGATCCCACGGGGAAGCCATCTCTCCTATCCCATGGAGCTTTTCACACTGGAAAAGCAGCAGCAATTCATGGTGGTGGGGGAGATTGGGGCAAAAAGATAATTTATCTTGGTTGGGGCTGGAAAGGAAAGCATTTGCCTGCTCTCCTGTTCCCCTTTGCCCATCCCTGCCCTCGCTCCAGTGCCCACATCCCCGTGTCTGGCAGCGCTGGCCCCGGCTTTGTCTCCGTGACACGTTCCAGCAAACTGCCACACAAACACAAACATCAAAGGGCTGGCATGTGTGTTTTCTGAGGCAGCTTTCGAGGTTTTACTGGGCTATAAAATACAGCGACGAGGATATAAAAACAAAGCTGTGATGGACTTAGCAGAGAGCCAAAGCAAGCGAGGAGAGAAATGATGAAAATGAGAAAAAGGGTTATGAGCGAGGAATGATGTATCAGCTCCGTGTCAGGAGGAACAGATTTTGGAATAACTGTGAAGAGCATAAAACTGGTTAAGTCATTAAGGAAAAAAGAAAAAAAATAGAAAAAGAGAGAAAAAAAGAAAAGGAGAATAAAAGAAAAGGAGAAAATAAAAGCCTGACAAAAATGAATAAAGGAGGGAACTTCAAAGCATAAATTTCTCGACTGCGTGACACTGATGTTTTGAACAGTTGTTCTGTGTGAGATAGCAGCAGTGATTTTAATGAACTTTAAAGAGCAGTATAAATAGGAGCAAACAAAGAAAGACGATCACATTAGATCAGAGCCAGGCACGGAGCTAATTGCCTGAACAGGATTTAAATGGCAGGTTATTATTTTTTTATTTATGTGCATAAACCTATTTTTCTGTTTGGGCTGAAGAAAATAGAATAAAATAAACTCGAGCGTCTCAATTTGGGTTTTTCCAAGGGAATCAAATGCATGCTTGATTTCCATGAAGAACGTGAGCTGCCGAGCCAAAGGGCACTGAAATGGTGCAGCAGAGAAAGCGGGAGCCTTTTGTTGGCCTGGGAGGGGGCTGGGTGGGGAGAAGAATTCATTTTAGTTTGATGCACAGACTCTCTCTGATGTTTCAAATGGATTTCACAGTGTGGCTGCATGGGGGGATCAGAGGATCAGAACCATCAGAAATGGGGGAAAAAAGCAGGTCACCTTGTTCTTGGAGTGGGTCACCTAATTCTCATCCTAGGCTGGAGATTTTCTTAGGCTTTGGATTTTCAGCTTAGAGCATTGTTTGTACTCAGGCTGCTTCTTGCTTTCACGTGTCCAGTAGCTGAAGGCTTGAGGTCTCCACTGCTGCTGGCAGTAGATGTGCAGAAGTAACTGTGGGGGGAGGCGAGTGTGCTCCGTGTATGGCACCCACTCCTGGGCTTGGATACTGTGGGGCATCACTGGTGCCTGCTTTCCTGCATTTATACACTAAATAAGAACTCTTTTTATTGATAAAACATATCTTACCAACGTTTTATTGATGCTTAAAGAAAAATTAGATTTTTTTTTCCCTAAAACCTGGTGTGAGTGAGCAAAGAACTCAGTGAAGAAAACTCTGTGTGAAATAAATTAGAAAGCAAGTCAGCTAATGTCTGAAAGTTGGAAAATCATCGACCAGATTCCCTTGTGGGTCTGACATTTCTCAATGTCAAATCTCTCTCACCTGTTGAACGTTTGGTGGACTAAGAGCCACCACTGTGGAGACAAGCAAAGAGAGCCAGCCCTGCACATTTGCAGTGTTGAAAGCACCCTGGGCTGTGTAATAAGTGGGTTGTCTTGTTAGAGAAATTTGTGGTCCTTCAAGAGCTGCAAAGGAAGTTAATTAAAAATTACAATCTCTAATTGGGTACATGACTGGAAAGCCAACGTTCTGTGTACCTGAGGTGTACAGCAGTGCAAATTCAGATTGCAATCACTGCTTTCTAATTCCCATCCTGACTTGCCCTGTGAAGACTTCAAAGTTTTGGCCCACTTCAAGCATTAACGAGCTTATCAGCTCTCCCCAAGGCCCCTCATCACTCTGCTGCTCGTGAAATAGGTTTCTTCACACTCCACAGCCCCTGCTCTCACTGTCACCTCCCAGCCTGCCTTTTTCTGTGCCATTTCTCCTTGGAAGAGGCACCTGCTGTGCAGCACATTTCTGTGCTGACCACCCATGATCCTTGGATGTTTTGCCAAAGATCAGCAGCTGAAGGAGGGAACCATCTCTCTGATTTGTTAACCACAATTCTGGTCGTGGGTCAGAACAGTAGAGCCTGGAGAAAATCCAGCCCATCTCCCATCAGCTCTTCCAACTGTCACCCCCCATCATAATTTTCCTTCTTTGATTAAAGAGCAACGTGGATTCAGAAACCCCCAACAGAAGCCAACCTTCAGTGGAAATGTGATTAATCCGGACTTGACTCCGTATTTGCTTTAAATTAAAATTCTGGAGGAGTCCATGTGCTTTTCATATTCCTTCTTCCTCGCCACGAGAGGGACTGGCCCAAGACGGACATTTCTGAGCTGCTCGGATGGCGAGGTATTAAAGCGATTACAATTATCAGCACTGAGATTAAGGGATTTGGGTTGAGAAGAGAGGGAACTGGGGAAGGAAAAAGCAGAAGGAAGGCAAAGGAAGAAAAGAAAAATGCTTCAGTGCCTTTGCTGGCAACTTGGAAACAGCTTGTGTTTGCAGTCCATCAGCTCCTCTTGCCTGCTTTATTTTTAGTGGCCACAGTTTTGGATACCACGAGAAGTCCTTTAAAGTGTGTCACAGCTGTAGGAACAAGCCAGCTCAAAGCAGAAAGGAGGCCCCACAATTTTGCCAGCTTCCAGGATCCAGCCTGAATCGAATGCTTGCTCAAGGTTGCCGAAGGTTCAGGGAACATAAAGGCTCTTGCAGTGCTGTTTGCTGAAGGTTTAATGGGTCAGCCTGTTCTTTTTGGCTGGGCTGAGCCGCGTCTCTGAGCCAGAGCTCTGACTCCTTTAGTGCCAAACTCCCGCTGCAGTCAGTGGGGCTGACTTTGGGGAAGTGCCTGGCCTTGCCTGGCTTGAAGGTATTGATCCCCCTCCGAGGGATTCGGGTGGGTCACTCAGAGCAGGGACGTCACAGCTCGGATTTGCAGACCTGGCCCTGGCCGTGCTGTGCCTGGGTGCTTCTGACTGCTGAGCCTGGAGGCTCCACACTGTGGGTCCTTGTTCCAGGTCAGTGGAGACCATGCCCTGGGTTTTCTCATTAGCATCACCCAGGATGATCTGTTTGATACGGGTTTATTCATGAGGACCTTCCCTCCACATGTCCAAGCGGGGATGTGCAGCACTGACTTTGCCCTTGCCTGATCTTGGTGCCCTTCAGGGTAGGACTGATCCACCAAAACCTTTGTGTTTTAGCAAGGTACAAAGATTTTTTTATGCTCTGCTGAGGGACAGTGAGTTAAGACAGAATGACTCATAGCAGGAGAACCCACCACCCTCCCCAGCCCCCTGACCTGGTCTGGACTGCAGCAGTTGCAGTTGGGAACAGGCCAAATCCATCCCTGTGCTCCAGGCTGGAACATGCCCCGGATGGGTTGAGGTTTCTGCAAGTGTAGGTTTTTCTGAGCTTATGCAAACTCTGACTTTACAAAAGCCCAGGAATTGCCCAAATTTTTTCAAGGACAACCACAGGGACATCCCCAATAAAATGCCTGCTCCAGAGTGGGAAAGGCAGGGAGGAATTTTGAAGGAAAAAGTTACTTGAACTGTTTAACTTAGCTAAAGAATGTTATTTTTGCTTCTCTCCTCATCCCAGAAAGGGGCAGGTCATTTCAGATATAAATTAAAGAGAAAATATTGCTGGAGGCAGATTGTTCACCTGTAAAATCTCATCTCAAATCATTAAAGTTTGGCAAAGCTGTGTAAACAAGTGAGGCTGAGAAACATTCAGCAGCTTTAAAACTCGATACTGTATTGCAGATATTCATTGGCGATTACATCACATCAAAATAACAAGTTTTAACTAATATTAAGAAAATTTATGATCAGAACAGGCCAGAATTTAAGTCTCTGCCCTGTGTAAATGTAGATATGATTGCCTTTCATTTCATGGTCACCCAGTATTTTCTTTAGATACCATATCAGAGTCTTGTCAAGCGTTCAGTGGGAAGAGGTGAATAGTCTGGGTAAAGGATGTGCTATCGGATGTTTATGCTGCTCCCGGGAAACACTCCATAGTTCACTGACAGTAGTATCTTGGGACTCTTTATCAGGAATGTAATAAGCCAGAGATATGGTAAAATTCAAAACGTATTTGGTTTGGACCTCTGAGAGCTGGAGCTCTGCAATTCACTGCCAGAGCAAAGCTGTCCCAAAATTGACCTGAAGAAACTTCTTGCACATTTTGGTGGAGTCCTGGAGGTTCAGAATAGCAGAGGTGAGAGGCAGCTTTCATCTGCTAAACAGTCTGTGCTTGTTTTTTTAAAAAAAGCAAACTGTGTAATTAATATTGGGTCTGATGAATTCCAAAATCCTTCATTGTTTCTTGCTCTTTTTTGCAGTCATTGCAATCCTTTTTCCCCATGAAAACTGGGTCTGTTCCACTGGTCAAAACAAAGCAATTCTGTTATATTCTGACACCAAAATCAAAACAATGAAGTGAACTGAAATCAGATTTTCTTCAGTGGATTGAAATGGTATTACAAATAATACCTCATAATTACAATGGGAATGATGAGCACCCGTAATCATGCCTCGCAGCTCTGTTTGTTAATAAGAAAGCAAAGCAGAGGAGTATTGTGACATTTTTCTTATTGTTTTTAATGCAGCCTACAGTTTTCAGGCCAGAATTTGAAGATGGAGCAAATAGCCCTCACTGCCTCCAATACAAATAGGCTGCAGTGCACTGACCAAGCCTCTGACCTTGTTTTGCTTTACAGAATCAAAGATCCCACCAAAGTCCTGACGTAGGGATGGGGAGCGGGTCCGCGGGACTCTGCTTCGTTTCAGTGGAAACTCTGTGCATTAATCATAGGTTTGACGCACTAAATGTTTCTAATTAACATCCTGCTTAAAACCACATGTGCTCCAGCCCATGTTCAGAGGCTGGAGCGGCACAGGTAACCTCAGGAAAACCAGGAACAGATGGCAGGACACGGCTGAGCTGAAAATCAGGAGAGATGTTTGTCCACATTAAGCAGAGCAGAAGCCAGAGCAGCAGTTGTGGCTGAAGGCCCTGAGTGGGCTGTGTCCCTCTGCCTTGGGGGAGCAGCATCCTGGGAAGGGGGGGATTGTGTCCCACTGGAGTGTGTGCCATTGCTGACCTTTCACCACGCTCCTGTGGTGGCGGAAGGTGCTCATGGTCAACGTGGCTTTTCACTGCTGGAGTGGCCAGCACTGATTTTTCTGGGAATGGGAAAAGGTATTAAAGTGGTCAGTAAGCGGGATATCCCAGACGGATGGTGGATGCCCCATCCCTGGGAATATTCAAGGTCAGATTGGATGGGCTTGTAGCAACCTGGTCTAGTGGAAGGTGTCCCTGCCCATAGCAGGTGGGTAGAACTAAATTATCTTTGAGATCCCTTCCAACACAAACCATCCCATGATTCCATGATGGTGGCATCAGCAAGGGTGGGTTTGCTGAAATCTTTTGGATGCTGCTGCGTCTTTTCCTCCTTCCCCTCACCAAGGTAAGGTTTGCTGCAGCCAGGCTGCTCTGGTGTGAGGTCTGCCTTGTATCCTCTCAGTGCTTTTAGTGCCGTTCCTGGAACTGCTGTGTCTGGGGAAAAGCATTTGAAAATTGCCCAGCATTAGTGTGCTGAGGAGGAGGTAATGTATGGAAAGCATTTGACCTCCTCCTGGCTCCTGTGGCTGGGACAAATTCTGATCTCATTTGCAGCAAAGCAAATCCAGAGTATCTACATTAAGCACATTAAGTTTAGTGGAGTTACTCTGGGTTTATATTGCTGCACCTGGTAAATGGGAGATGTCACCAGCAGCCTTTCTGTGACCCAGGGGAAGGGAATAATGAAGGCAACCTGCAAATGGAAGGATAAAACAGTTCCCGACAACAGGACTTTTGCAGGGGTGTGAAATTTATTGGGAGTTGCTGCAGGCTCAGCTTTATTCAAAACCAGCTCACGCTTTTGGTGCTGCAAGTATGGAATTAGGAACCTTACTACAGGCATTGCGTTCTTAAAACATGTCAGAGGCTACCTGGGGCCTGCTTGGAGAAATGGCTCATCAGAGCAGTTTAGAAAAAGTCAAAGTATGGGAAAGGCTGAGGTTTTACTTTCTCATTTTTCCTCCTTTATTCAAGAAGGAAGGGGAAGATGGAGAAGACTCAAATAACCAGGATGAAAGAGAAAAGAAGGAGGGAATGAAAACTTAAGTTCCATGCAAAATTAACTGGAGAAATTGAACAGTAACTATTGCCACATTTTTTAATTCTCTCTCTGTGTGTGTAAAACACTGGTGGAAGATCCACCATGCATTTTAATTTGGCTCCCCACCTCCCCCAAGCTCCAAATCCAACATCACCAACTAGTGTCA